>NC_041389.1:649896752-649933947 GCF_002162155.2 Triticum dicoccoides
ACCAGGGTGGGCCCATACGCAAATCTTGGGCCAATTGAGTTGCTCCACATCAGCCCTGTAACAGTAAATTGCTTAGAAACTCTATGTATGTCTACCATTGCTCATAATTAAGCGTACTACCATTGCTGTCTCCAACCCCTCAAGAAAAAAAAACATTGCTGTCTCCAGGTTGGGTTTTATCCATCGTCGTTCGAAAAATGTGGCGTAGGGCAGTTGGAGTATGAAATATGAATGATTGAGATCGGTGATTTATCACAGTGCTAGTTTATCCAGGAGCTTCCACATGCGCATGTGTTGATTGTTCTTGTTTTTTTAGGGTCACATGTGTTGATTGCTGAACTAATGATTGATAATAGTAGTGGTACTCTGTTGAAAACAGTATGGTGACCACCTAAATGATGCAACCACCAGTGTTTAATTTGGCTCTTCCCTTCCAAAATGTACGAACACCGTGCATGCCCCATGATGTTCGTGCCCAAACAAACTGGTCTTCAACTTCGATCATCATTGATCATTGTTAGTACATGCAGCTAGCTTAGCTATAGCTGGATATATGTCCGTCAAACATCAGATGTCGCGGACATATATCTAACTAGCTACCTAATATAAATAGCTCGGTACTACCTGAAAATCTAATGTGCAACCGTTCGCGACCTAATATAGATGGCTCGGTACTACCTGAATTGAGCACTTTGCCGGTCAAAGGAAGAGGGGGAACACTCAGCATACCTCACCCCTCTTGGGGGGGGGGGGGGGGGCGACGAAGCCCTCTTTGCCGAGTCTTTTCCATCGAGCAATTAACAAACCTTTGCCGAGTGTGAAAATCGGGCACTCGGAAAAAAAGTAACATATTGGCAAGACGTGTCCATTTGTTTGCCGAGGGCCAAATACGAGACACTTGGCAAAGCCAGAAGTACACCAGTGCGACATGTTTTCCCTCTCTTTGCCGGCTCTTTTCCATTGGGCAGGAGCTAGTGCGCTTGACAAATGGGTCAGCCATGGTCGCTGGACGGGTCACCAGGGGGTGCCATGTGCCGGCCTTTGTCGAGTGCCACCAGACCCATGGTCAGCCATTTGTATGTCTAGCGACGGTAAGTTGAGGCAAGGAGGTGTAAAAGAAAGAGATAGGGTTGGCGTGAGCACACGCTGACAAAACAAAAGAATGGGACAGTATCGACAACGAGAGTGAACTGGTTGAGCGAGAAATATAAGAGGAGAAAAGAAAAAGAAGAGAGGTAAAGGAGGTGTTCGCTCCCTAAGACGAACCGGCGAACGCCGCGGATGGATCGATCAGTCCGGCCCATCACCAAAAGCAGCTTCTCGAAGCACCCTCCGCTCTCGATCGGACAACCCTGCTAGTGAGTAGCTCGGTCACAACACAAGAGCTGAGGGCTAGGCTGGTCGTTGCAGCATCGTTGTCAATGCAACAGACTAAAAAGGATCTCGTACGTGCTGGCCTCTCAACAGCGGTCCTGGTTGAGACCGAATTAAGTTCGTGGAAAGGTGGCTATGGCCTATGGCCTTAGCTAGCATAGCAGCTAGTGTAATAGCTATCCCAGTTGCACGTCACGAGTTGCATGCCGAGCACGCGCGCAACGTATCCTATCCCAAGCTAATTGGAACGTCGTCGTCGGAGCCAATTAAGACCGGCCGGCCAAACGGGTGGGGGAGTGGCGGACGCCATTAACGAGACAAGAGCTCACTTGATCAGCCCTTAATGCGGTCAGTGTCGTGCTGCTGCTGCTAATCAGCACTGTTGACGCACGGCGGGTGATGGGGCTTGAAGATTCACTAGCGGCCCGTACGTGATTAAGCCGAAGTGACACTGTTTGCACGTCGGCCTGTATAAATGTGGCTTGTCTTTTGGTTCTAGTGCGGTGTCTCGACGATTTTGCTATTGGGCAGTCGACCGTCAGATTTCTCTGTACAATGTGTGCCGTTGGCGTTTGCTAACGAGGTAATAGCACCCCAGGTCCTTATACTTGCATGTCAGGTGATGGTTTAGTCCCTGAACTTGCAAAAGTGAACTATTTCATCCCTGAACTTGCACTCGAGGAGCAAATTTAGTCCAAACCCAATCAAAACTCGCCAACTGGTTGCCAAGTGGACTAGCTGGTCAGCGCGCTACTTTTCGCACTTAGCCCCCTGCTTTATTGCCTTATCAACCCGCAGTTCAACACAGTGTGGCACCTTTTGGTATATTCGTTGGAATATCCTGTCTGTCGGTAGCTCACCCACTCACTCACCTCTCTGCTCCCTTGCTTCCTCCCCTTGCTCCAGCTCGTCGCCGCCGTCCAGTTCGCCGCCGCTGCCAGCTCGCCGCCATGGTATCGTGGAGTGAAGGATCCAGCTCGTCGTCCGACGGCTACTCTGTCACAAGTGAGGTTAGTTCGTCACTATGCCTCTAGCAGTTAGGGTTAGGGCAAGAATGGGGAATTTTTCTGACTATAATGTGTTGTAGGCTCCTGCTCCTGCCACTATTTTCTGCTCTGAGTGGAGAGGCCTTGCTCCAGATCTTGCAGCTAGATGTGAACACCAGTGTGTATGTGAGAAGTTTGTGTCCTTTGAATCAGTTGATAGTGGAAGGAGGTATCTCGCTTGTGCACAAAAGGTTAGTACATCTACTGAAATGTGTCATCTTACTGTGATTTATGTAATAGTGTGGCAACTTAGTTAACTGAACAAAATTCAGTTCACTGAAGAAAACTGCAGTTAATTAACTGAATTTTTTAGTTAACAGCATCTTGTTTTCATGTAACAACAGTTTGTTAGTTAACTGCATCTGAATTTAACAGTTTGTTAGTTAACAACATATTGTTTGCACCTAACTTATTTTTCCAGTTAACAACAGTTTGTTAGTTACCTGCATCTGAATTTAAATGAACTAAACTTAACCCAGTTACCTGCAACTGAAGTAAACTGAACTTAACAACATCTTGTTTGTGAATTTAACTGAACCCAAGCTTTTTTCACTTATCTAAAGTTTTTTTCTTTCTTATATGTAGGAAATACCTAAATGCAACTTTGTGGAGTGGATTGACCCTGAATGGCCTGCCACTCTGAAGATGAGTTTAGCTAGGGTTTGGGGCATGTATGAAGATGAGAACAAGCTGAGGCTCAGGGAAAATGTAGTTAATGATGAAGAAAATTTTAGGGTTGTCAAAGAGAAGGAAAAGATGGAAAAAGATCTGAGGTTTTTTAAACTAGATTTTGCCAAGATGGTGTCTGACAAGGAGCAGGCAATTACTGAGTTGGGCAATGCAAGAATTGCTCTTTCTGACCTGCAGCAAGAGCTTGAGAAGAAGAAGTTGTCTGATAAATCTAGCACTAGCATTCATCAGGTTTTGAGGGCTAAGTCAGAGAAAGAGAGGGATGAGATGAAGAAACAGATGGACAACATGAAGGAAGAGATGGACAAAGTGGTGTCACAGAGGGATGAGCTGAAGAAGGAGAAGAAGAAACTAGAGTACATGATTGGAGATTTATTCAGGCACAAGGAGGAGACCAAGAGCAAGATAAGGAGGGTGAAGGAAATCTTAGATGAATTTGATTAATTCATTGTTGATGTAATGCTGCCTTAAGTGAACTTGGTTGAGTTGTATGCCAATATTATGTAAGGCACTGAATTGGTATGACTGCTTTTAGTTAACTGAATTTTTATGACTGCCCAAGTTATGTTGTTGCAAGTTGTTATTTGATAACTGAAATTTTTGACAGTGTTACTGAAGATTCAGTAAACTGCCTTTGCAGTTCACTGGAAGATTCAGTTAATTTCAAATTCAATTACCTGAATTTGTCTCTTTTTGCATGTCTACTTAACTGAATTTGTAGTTAACTGTATGAGTTAACTGCATGAGTTGACTGTATTTGATAACTGAAATTTTTGACAGTGTTACTGAAGATTCAATAAACTGCCTTTGCAGTTAACTGAAGATGAATTTAGATGAATTGGCATGTACTGAACTGAAACTAAACAGAGATAAACTAGTAGAGATTAAGTACCTAATGAATCTACAATATTAAATTTATGTTATTTTTAGATAGAACAACACATGCTATCTATAGTACTACACACCACATTTGTACAGCAACATGGCAAAGATAGCGGCAGCAACATGGCAAGCACAGCAGCAGCAGCATGGCAAACACAGCAGTAGTAGCATTGTAACCAAATGTAACACAACAACACAGCAACATTGCAGCAAAGCATCAGTAGATCATCATAGCATCACTAGATCATCATAGCATAGTTCAACCATAAACTTGCAGCAGTTCCCATAGCAGAATTACAGATAACTTATGTGTTGAATCTATAATCAGCACACTTAACTTAACTAAACGCAAAATAGTTCTAACTTATATGCTGGACTTATAAGCAGCATACCTAACTACTTCACCTTCTTCTTTAGTCTTTCTTCATCCTTCTTCACATCTTCAGGCGCTTTAGACGGTCGGAGCAGCGCACCTCCCCTGCAGAAGACCTCTTCACACCCTTGTTGCCGATCCTTGCCGGCTCCGCCACCGCGTCCTGCGCTGCCTTCTCCACCATCTCTTGCTTCACGATGTCTGGCACGTCTGGAAGCAGGTCCACTTCGATTGGACGAGACCTGGGACCACCATCCCTGGCGTCGACGATGGGCACTACCATCTGGATCTTCGGCTCATCGTCGTCTGACAGGACGATGACCTCTATCTCCTCCTCGTCAGATGTGCCAGTGTCCCCCCTGTATCCAGAGTCGTTGTCAGAGTCGACCTTGCAGTACTCGGAGTCGTCGTCGTCAGACGAGCCTGCGTCGAAGATTTCGTCGTGGACGAGGAGCTCGGGCTGGAATCTATCCCAGTAGGCGATGTTCACCGGCGCGGGGAGGGCCAGGACGACGCCGCGCACGCTCTGCGCCCTGGACGCGACGCGGAACGGATCCGGGTGCGGCGAGGGCGTGGTGGCGGAGCGATACATCCACCACCTCGCCCGCTGCCTCGGGTCGTCGGAGCGCGTCTCCATCATTGCGAAGCGGAGGATCAGCGGAGGCGCAACCCCCGGCCCGGGGGGCATTGCCCACCGCTTCTCGTCGTCCGTCATGATCTTGATGAGGCCACGGGCGTGGTGGCGCATCATGTCGATGTTAGGGAACCAGCGCGCGATCTCCCTTAGATCCGCGCGGGCCGCCTGGTCGTCGCCGGCGAGTTCCTCGATCGCTCGCTGCCACGCTGGGGTGTTGTCCATGGCGTCGCCGTCGGCGTTGCGCTCGACGGCGAGCGTTTCAATGCGAGGCGTGGAAGTTGGTGGAGCGGCGAGACCGAAGAGACGTGGGTGGACTGGGCAGGGGAGTGGAGCTACTTGAGTGGACGGGCAGAGCGGTGGGTGGTCTTAAAAGGCTGGGCTGGAAATCGAACGGGCGGACGAAGCGATGGCCCATAATAACTAGAGGGTGATCTACAATCTAACAAATCACTACTACTACTCTACTGGCATTGATCGCAGCGATGTAACAACAGGTCCTGGGTTCAAGCCCCATGTACAACATTTTTAATTTTTTTGAATTTTTTCCTTTTCACATTATTTTATTAGATTTGGCAGAACACAGTGTTACAACATTTATGTTACTAATTTTTTAAATTTATTTCATTTGGCAGAACACAGTGTTAAGAGCAAGTGCAGTTATCTACATTTTATCTAAATTTTCAGTTAACTGCATGTGCAGTTATCTCAAAAAAGCTAACACAATCATCCATGAAACTAAATCACTGTGATGCATCATAAAAGTTAGTTACAAAAAGGGCAATGAATGCCAGTGTTTGCCATCAAAAAACAGGCAATATAAGCCACTGTTTGCCATCAAAAACAGGCAATATAAGACCATTGTTTGCCATCAAAAGACAGGCAATATAAGCTACTGTTTGCTTATCCAAAAAGAATGGCAGGCAATCACTACTACCAAATCACTGATGTGGTGCCATGAAATCATCAGCAGGAGCATTGAGATCAGGAACTGTCCTCTGATCTCCAAACAGAAGCCATCTCCATCCTGCATATGGAACATTGCCCCTTCCTCTCCCTGCAGATGGAACTTCTCCTCCTGTCCAAGCATTTGCATTTGCATATGCTGCTCCTCCTGACCAAGCATTTGCATTTGCATATGATGCTCCTCCAGTACAAGCATTTGCATTTGCATATGCTCCTCCTCCTGACCAAGCATTTGCATTTGCATATGATGCTCCTCCAGTACAAGCAGTTGCATTTGCATTTACTTCTCCTCCTCTCCAAGCATATGCATTTGGTGCTCCTCCTCTCCCTGCAAATGGAACTTGGTCAACTGCAAGTGCTCCTCTTCCTGTCCCAGAAGTTGCATTTGATCCTCTGCCTCTCCCTGAAGTTTCAGTTGCTCCTCTTCCTCTCCCTGAAGATGCATTTGCTCCTCTGCCTCTCCCTGAAATTTCAGTTGCTCCTCTTCCTCTTCCTCTCCCTGAAGATGCACTTGCTCCTCTTCCTCTCCCTCTACCTGAAGATGCACTTGCTCCTCTTCCTCCAGCAGCATCTGGATTTCTTTCTCTTTTCTTTCCTCTTCCCCTACCAGCTACAGTTGCATTGTTTTCGGCTTGTGTGCTTGCCCTTGTTTGCCTCCCTATGTGCATTTCTGTAGTCACTCTTGGTTGAGGCATGGCAGCACCAGCAGCAGCACCAAAGGAGGAAAGCTCAGGCAGTGGCACATGTACCCTTTAAGCACCTCTTCTTGCAATATCCCTTTGAGCCATGTTGAAAACCATACTGGTTGGTGACTCAGTTGGGTCCAACCTGGGATCTGGCTGGTTAGGGAAGATGTTCTGCAAAGCTTGTACTGAGTGAGTTAGATTCAGTTAAGTTCAGTCAAATACAGTTAAGTTCAGTTAAGCTCAATGAAATACAGTTTAATTCAGTTAAGTTCAGTCAAATAAAGTTGAACACTGGAATTACCTGGAGAAATGTAGGGTCATCATAGTTTTCATCAACCTCTTCTACACCCTCCTGAATGTTACTTTCCTGCCATCTGTAGTGCCCTTTTCTGTTGTGATCAGCTCTACCACAAATTGAGCAGTGCATTGTAAGACCTTTTCTGTTCAAAACCCTGACACCATTCTTCTTAATCTTCTCTTCTGGTCTCTGCTTCCTATTCTTCTTGGGCCTCCCCAACTGCTTAGTGAAGACAGGTGGAAATACCTTATATCCATTCTGTTCCACCCACTCCTTTGGATCTCCTAGAGGGACTAGAGTGTACCCATATGCCTTCAGATATGTTTGAACAGTATAACATTCATGAACCATGGTCTCGGGATCAATTCTCTCCTCCCTGCAACAAGCTATAGCATGCCCACAGGGTACTCCCCCCAACTGCCATCTCCTGCAATCACAAGTGTGCAAGCAGAGGTTCACTGTGTAGCTAGAATTACCTGACTGAACTTTGAACATCTGCTGGCCAGCTTCTAACACATGGCAATTTGCAGCAAACTCAATATTCTTGTCCAATTTCTTCTTGATCTTAGGGCATATCCTCTGGCGAGCCCACTTTTCTATAGCTTCTCTCTGTTTACTCACTAGCCTGTGCATGATTTTGTAAAAAATGTATTCAAGCATACTAAGCACTGGCATCTCTCTACCATCAAGGATGTAGCTACACAAAGAGTGTAAGAATTCAGTTATGTATGATGTGCATAACAGTACCAATGATATGTTGAAAAAGCACAGAGTTCAAAGAACCAAAATTAACATGTCATTCACCTGTTAAACACTTCAGAGTTATTGTTGAGCAGAATATCACATTTGGGAAATTCACTGAAATATGCTTTGCACCAAGTCTTTAGCTCCAGCCTTTCAGTCCAATGAAATGCAGCTGGGCAGTGATCATCCATCTTCTTACAATTTTCTCTCCACTTAACTTTGTTAGGTGATCTTGCAATGGCCCACAGATCTTGCTTCAGAACCTCCCCTTTGTGCTTCTCATTGAAGTTCTGGTAGATGTGCCTCACACAAAACCTGTGTTCCGAATCAGGCCAAACTTTATGCACAACATTTATTAAACCTTTCTGCTTGTCACTCATAATTGTGTAGGGAGCAGTGTTAATGATGTTGAGATCGTCTTTCAAACTGGTCAGAAACCACTCCCATGAACCAGTGCATTCTACTTCCACCCAACCCATTGCAATTGGGAAAATGCAGTCATTAGGGTCAATACCTACAGCACTAAGCAGCACTCCTTTGAACCTTGTTTTCATATGACAGCCATCAATGAATATAATTGGCCTGCAGCCCTTTAGCCAACCTCTTTTGCATGCATCATAGGACCAATACAATGTTTTCAAACACTTCCTGCCCAATGGGAACTTGGTATCCTTGACAAGTTCAGTAGTAACCAGAAATGTAGACCCAAGATTTTTGGTCCTTAATTCATTCTCATAATCCCATAACCTGCTGAACTGCTCCTCCTCATCACCATGGATCTGATTAAGTGCTTGCTTTCTAGCCCTTGCTAGCTTCCATCTGTTAGGGGTAACATTGAATTCACTAGTACATTTTCTTGAAAATGTGCCAACTGACATCTTCTGGTCATCTCTGAACTGATCTATGAAAAAGTTGCACAAGAATTTAGCTGTCAAATCTTTTAATTTCCATTTCTTCTGGCAAACATGATCTGAATTGTAAGCCTTTATGACAAATCCTCCAGTCCTATTGTCATAGCTAGCCTTAAGCAGCCAAGGGCAGCCTGCAGTACACACTGCCTCCAATCTTATCTTATCATTCTTCATCTTCTTGATCTGCACTCTGTTCCTTATTGAATATGCAGTAAGAGCTTTCCTCAGCTCAACCACATCAGCAAAGACCATGCCCACTTTAAACACAGGGGATTTCATGTCCACCTTGCAATTGAAAGCTTTGAACTTGTACTTAAGTTGTTCCTGTTCTTTAGTGGAGATGTCAAGATCTTCATCATCAATTAGGTAGTCAGGCTCAACCTCTTCTTCCTCTAGCTCAGCTTGTTCATTAACATCAAAGTCAATGTTCTCTTCATAAAGGTCATCATCACCATCATCTATGTCATAATCACTGTCACTGAAATCTGAATCTGACAGCACTGTATGTTCAGATTCAGACTGTGCACCATAACTAAGCAAATTATCTTCAGACTGCAAATCTGCTGCAACCTGTGAAAGGGGACATTCAACATTCACTGAAATGAGGCTGTGAGATGATGTTGCATTACCTACAACAACATTTGAGATGGCCATTGTGTCAGGGCTCTGAAATGATGGCACTATCAAATCTTCCCTAAAGTTACTGATGATATCTGAATGGTCCACCATGATTACAAGCACTTTATGCTTGGCACTTTCTCTGATCATTTGTTGCACATCTTCATCACCTCTAATTCTCACCATCCCATCTGAAATTGGTTTTCCAGGTCCTGGCCAGTAAATTATGTGCTCATGGACAGGATATCCCAGCCATTTTAGATGCTTTTCAATGACTGCATATGAGAATGACCCAGCATCAACATAATCAATCACCTCCACAGATGGACTGTAATATTCCATGCTATTTATTGCTCCACAGAAAATTCCAGCATGCTCAAGTTCTAGTCTAAAGAAAGGAGTATCCACACTCTGTCCCATTGCTGAATCACACACTGCACCCACAAAGAGCAGAATATAAGCACAAACATCAACATAACAAGAATATAGCAGAATATAAGCACATTCAGTTAGTTAACTGCAAACATTCAGTTAACTGCACCTTCTAAATGCAGTTAGTTAACTGCATCTTCTAAATGCAGAATATAAGCACATTCAGTTAACTACCATGCAGAATATAAGCACATTCACTTAGTTAACTGCAAACATCCAGTTAACTAACTCTTACAGATTTAGGAGAACAAGTCCAATACAACAAAGTGCAGCAATGTAGTTAACTGAAGAAATATCAGCTACTGCTTCTTCAAGTGCAGCAATATAGTTAACTGAAGAAATATTCAGTTAACTGCATCTTGCAGACTAGCTGAACAAATGTAGTAACAACTGAATATTTATGTTACACACATGACCTGTTCCACATAATTTTGCAATGCCTACCATGCGTACTAAATACAGAGCACCGGATGAACCCTAAACCTTTACCAATAATAGAAATACCTAAACCCTAGCCTGTAATCTGTGGTCAAAATCAGTTCTTTAGGCCGCTGGAAGAACAATAAGCAATAGAAACCACTCGATGTACAAGAACCGCTCTTAAAACACGCCGATCCGCCGGTGCTACGTGCGATCAAGGAGGAGAAGAGAAGCAGAGGAGGAGGAACAGAGCACATGATAAAAACTAACCGTAGTCAGGCGGGAAGACACCGTACGGCCTAACTTGATGGACGGAAGGAGGCGGCTGCACACCGCCGGTGAGCTCCGGCGAGGTCGCCATGGGGGCTGACGCCAGCCCGCGGCAGCTCCAGCTCGAGCGGCAGCGTCTCGTCTCGCTCGGTCAGAGGGATAAGGACAGGAGGGAACAGGAGATAATGATTGACCAGGGGGAGACAAATTTATTTCAGGTGTTTTCGATGGCGAACTGCGGGTTGATAAGGCAATAAAGCAGGGGGCTAAGTGCAAAAAGTAGCGCGCTGACCAGCCAGTCCACTTGGCAACCAGTTGGCGAGTTCTGATTGGGTTTGGACTAAATTTGCTCCTCGAGTGCAAGTTCAGGGATGAAATAGTTCACTTTTGCAAGTTCAGGGACTAAACCATCACCTGACATGCAAGTATAAGGACCTGGGGTGCTATTACCTCTTTGCTAACCTTGCTACGGCGTGCCGGTCCGAGTCGGACCCACAGACAACTAATTGTGGAGATATGTCCCTGAGTGAGGAGATCGCGCACGCCAGAGTGATTTGGGTCACTAGATCGGGGCCACCGGCGACACGAAAGGGAGTGGAAATTAGGAGACCTCGTCGGACTAGTTCGGATCGTGACACCCTGCTGACACGGCCGGGCAGGAATGACAAAGAGGTGAAACCCCACGCAAAAAAAAATGACAAAGAGGTGAAACCTTGTACAAATGGGTACGATTGGATAATTTCACCGTTGCGCTGCCCTAATAAGACTTAAATTGATGCATGGTCCTGTGGTGGAAACCTTGTTGAAATGGGTAGGGTTGGATAATTTTACCGGGCATGCCCTACGGTGGAAGTTAGTTGAAGAAGATTAGAGGAAGTGATGAGTAGAACTCTGTCTCATAATATAAGAACATTTTTGATAGTAGTGTCTTTCAGTTCGCACCAGAACGTTCGCTCCTAGCCACGCGACCGGGTAACTTAGATTTTTTCACACATATTATGAAATAACTTTGCTACAAAAATTCAAATGACAAAATGTTCGCAGCGCAGTCAACCCATACAACATCGCATGCATGCATGGATGCATCCAAGTACGGCAAGCAAACCTACAACTCGTGGAGTGATCGAGAGGGAGGGAGCATAGTACTTGGGTTGTGCATGAATGCCGCACAGGGATCGCCGGCTGCAGTGCTGTGCGTACCCTTGGATCACAGAGTTCAACGGATATAGTTCATGGATATATGACAGCGCCAAAATATGTGTACGATTGCTACTATACAGAACTACAGAAGCAGTGCTGTAGTCGGAGTGGTGCTTGTGTTTCTTGAAAAGAAGTCATGCTGCCGAAACATCTCTGCACAATGACCCCGCTGACCGGGCCTATGCGTGCCCTGTCCCGTTAGTGCATTACCGACATGCATATATAACAGCTCCAGCGTGTACGCAGCGCAGGCATAGCGCTAGCTTGCTGACTTGGACAATCCATTAACCAAACCATGATTGAACAGTGCTCCGTTTGGAAAAGAAAAGAAGAGCAGGGTACTTGAAAGACTGAAATGTGTGTACATGTCGGTTATTCGTGTCTGAGGCTCATCTACACCCGATGAACAATAAATTAAAAGAATAGTAAAAAATCAAAAAATCTGCCTTTTTTTGCATCGAAGATGCTCAGGTGCACAAGAAGCATGCAAATTTTCGTGGTGTTTGGACATCTAAGGATCTCTAGGCAAAAAAAAAATCGAGTCCTTATAGTGCTCTTTTCTTTAAAGCTTCTATATGGTTAGTTATCAATGAATGTATTGATCATCTGTTTAGGCACCAACAAATGTGAATTTTGTGATGCCAATGAATGTATTGATCATCTGTTTTTCACTTGTTTTTTTGCTCGGTTTCTTTGGAATGTAGTTGGGAGTGCTTTGGGAAATCCCCAAACACCCGTGTCATTCTTCGACTTTTGCCAGAATTGGCTTCCTAAGTATACTGGGAAAGATAGAATGGTTATAGCTATTGGTACGGCTGCTTTGTTGTGGTCGATCTGGAAAGCAAGAAACAAATCTTGCTTTCAAAGTTCTTTACCTAAGGATCCTACTGATATTATCTTCTCCTTATGTTCTGTGTAGGACTCGTGGGGTGTGCTACAGAAAAGAGGGGTGCAAAAAACTCTTAAGGAAGTGACCAAGAGGTTGGCCCAGATAGCGAGGGACGTCTTCAGGCGTGCTTATGGGTGGGGCCCTGCTGTACGGAGGCTCTGTTGATCAAGATGCAGCATTTGCGATGATCTCTCTTGTTCTTTTGCTATAGCACCCTGTAGGTGCGGAGTTTGGTATCTCAGGTGTAGGAGTTTATTTCCCTGGTGCAAAATGTTAGGCAACATATGTAGCGACGATGCTTTGGAGCGTTTTTTGTTGTAGCATCTTGTAGGTGCAGTTGAAGTGCCTCTAGATGTAGGAGTAGTGTTTCCTGATGCATATGTTAGGCATCGAAAAAGTTAAGTTTGTATGAACTTGTTTTGTGTGCTGTGACTACATTTTCGTAATGAAAATGGGGGCCGTGTGACCCCTCTGATCGAAAAAAAAAGCTTCTTCCACAACCATATTTTGTTTTTGTCACAACCTCCTCAAGTGTCCAAACACCATGAATTTTTACACGGACAACACTCGTTCGAGTATCTTGGATGGCAAAAAAATTAGATTATTTTTATTATTTTCGCTACTTTATTTGATTTTGCAGTTTTTGTTAATTAATGCCTACGCATTTTGGGTATGGCTAGATCTCATCATTCGATTGACACTTAACCAAATCTCGGTTAAGTGACGATTTTTTTTTTCATAGACCTTCATATAAGATCTCACGAATATAATATCGACTGAGACTTGTTTAAGTCATAGTCCACTAAGATATAGCAATCCCGATACAATTTTCGACATGCAAGTCTTCTCTCCATGGAACTTGCTAAGTTAACCTTCAAGTTTAATTAGACGTAGTACGTACCGGAGACAGACCATAGTCGACCACCTAGCTAGTTCCTCGATCTCTAGCTAGCTCGACCCATACGTGCACAGTTGACGGTACGTGCCCCACGAGCAAACGCCGACGCACGCGCAATCTAGCCAGCAGCCACTTCCCCAACTAACTCCCGTTAATCACCCTCGATCCACCACGTTGCCACGACCGCCGTACGCACCACCCTGATCTTCTGGATCGATCCGGCGTACATTTCACCACCGTACCTGACCAGTGAATGATCACTTGATCAGTAGGTACCCGTACCACATGTACACTTGGCTCTCTCCGTGCGTAACATCTATATATAGCCAAGCCCAGGCACACCACGTCGTCACACGCAAACCACACGACCGACGACACGACTAAAACGGAAGAGTCGCCACACGAGTGTGACAGTACTTTCACTCGCGATCAAGCCATGGCTTTCGCGGCTCGCCCTAGCGGTGGTGGTGCACTGTTGATGACGCTGGTCGTGGCGGCGGTGGCCGGGCTGGCCGGCGCGGACTTCGCGGCGGACAAGGCGGAGTGCGCGGACAAGCTGATGGGTCTGGCGACGTGCCTGACGTACGTGCAGCTGACGGCGACGGCGCGCACGCCCACGCCGGACTGCTGCTCCGGGTTCCGGCAGGTGCTGGGCACCAGCAAGCGGTGCATGTGCATCCTGGTCAAGGACCGCGACGAGCCGGCGCTCGGGATCAAGGTCAACATCACCCGCGCCATGAACCTCCCCTCCGTCTGCAACATCGCCGCCACCTTCTCCGACTGCCCCAGTACGTAACGCACTACTACTCGTAGTCCCATAGGATCGGCCGGTTTGCCGGTGGTGGTGCTGCGCCACCGTGCGTGCATGGCTGCATGCTGAATAAGTATTTGACTGGTTTTGGATGCAGAGATCATCAACATGTCGCCGGACTCCAAAGAGGCGGAGATCTTCAAGCAGTATGCGCGTGAGCACGAGGGCAAGAACGCCGCCACCACTTCGCCCGCTGCCGCCGCCGCCGCCACCGGTACTCCTCTAGCCAGTTAACCGGCACTACTAACATTTTGTTCGGATCATACACGCACGTAACATACTGCTACAGTAGTAGTCTAGTACTAGTACTAACATGAGACTGGAAGAACGTACCCTACATGCATGCATGGCACACTCTACGCAACGCACATGGGATGGGGGCATGGGCTTCCTGGCTTCCCGCTGCTTGCTTGCACGAGCGCGACATGAACGGCCGGGTGACGGGTCGACGTGGACCAGTGTGACCGCGAGCGACCACAAGGCTCTGCACTTATGCTGAGAAAGATATGGGCAACAGTACGCATTCATTTCACAAGCCGTGCATTGCATGCATGTACGGTCCACCCAACTGTGCTGTGTCGTGTACCCGCCAGCCGCTATTTGGACCGTCTTAACTGAACTTGGTGCCCACTTTCAAAAAAAAAAAACTGAACTTGGTGGCCTGGGTAGCACGTAGTACTACGTGTAGCTGGCTAGCTGCAGCGACCTGCAGACCACCATATGCTCCCCTCTAAATAAATACAAGACGTTTTTTTCACTAAAGTAGTGACCTAGAACGTTTATAAAGTTTACTTGGCACGCTGCTCATTACGTACTCAGTAACGACTTCATGTAATTGTACCGGCAGCACGCGTGCATGCATGCACGATTCCGTTCGCTTTTGCGTTCCACGTTACCGACGTACGTTAAGCGCGTGCGCTTTTTTGGCCACCTGATCAGTTCTGGTGCTCTTGCAGTAAAAAGGAAAGAATCTGTGTGTAACTTCCGTGTACGCCTTGGCCGTGGGTTGTTGCAGGTACCACCAGCAGGAAGAGCGCGGACGCGACGTCCGGCGCAGGGAGGCGCACGGCGGTCTTCGCCGTCGTCTTCTCGGCTCTGCTTGCCTCCGTCCTTGTTCTCGCATGATGATAGGCTTTGGCTGCGGCTGCAGGGAAAGGGACCAAGACACTCTTAAGTGTATTCGGCCTTCTGTTCGGCTTTCAGTTCGCTATGTAGCTGAGTGAATCCTCGCGGTAAAAAATGTTGCGCAGTTAGTGGGTTGCAAGTTTTTCTTCTCTCCCTCTCCTTCTCTCTTGTTGTTGCGAATGCTGAGTTGCCTCCCTGATCAGTTGATGTTGCAACTTGCAACTGTCCTACCGAAATTTCAAGATCTTGGGTCGACTACGATCAAGAGTTTCTCCCTTTTCTTTTTTCCTTTCGGGAGAAAGTGGTTGTGCAATCAATATGGGTAATTATTTTCTTAGATGATACTGGTACTGCCTCGATGTTCTATTAAGAATACACACAAGAATTGTGTGTTTTTTCATTGAGAGAGAGAGGGGAAAAAGATCATTTTACAACAGACGTTGGGTAAAGCCACAAGCGGCTACCCAGCCCCGCCACACCACGATCTCCGCGCGCCTTTGCCATTGTCGAGAGAGCTATGCCTGAGTGGGGTCAATGACAACTGTAGGAGTGAAAGAATATCATAAGACTTTGGCGGTTGAGGTGTCAATTCAACAACACTTGTGGCAAAAAATTGCTCAAGAAAACTTAACAGCAGCGAGACAATCGAGTTATTTGATTGTTGTATGTTGCAAAAAAAGTAAATATGACTAGAAAATACCCATCACTTCCAAGTATCAACTATTAAAGGGAGCAAACAGTTACAGAAAACATATACTTCCTCCGTTCTTAAATATAAGTCTTTGGAGAGATTTCACTATGTGTTGGAAATATGCCCTAGAGGCAATAATAAATTAGTTATTACTATTATTATATTTCTTTGTTCATGATAATCGTTTATTATCCATGCTATAATTGTATTGATAGGAAACTCAGATACATGTGTGGGTACATAGACAACACCATGCCCTAGTAAGCCTCTAGTTGACTAGCTCGTTGATCAATAGATGGTTACGGTTTCCTGACCATGGACATTGGATGTCGTTGATAACGGGATCACATCATTAGGAGAATGATGTGATGGACAAGACCCAATCATAAGCCTAGCATAAAGATCGTGTAGTTCGTATGCTAAAGCTTCTCTAATGTCAAGTATCATTTCCTTAGACCATGAGATTGTGCAACTCCCTGATACCGTAGGAATGCTTTGAGTGTACCAAACGTCACAACGTAACTGGGTGGCTATAAAGGTGCACTACGGGTATCTCCGAAAGTGTCTGTTGGGTTGGCATGAATCGAGACTGGGATTTGTCACTCTGGTTGACGGAGAGGTATCTCTGGGCCCACTCGGTAGGACATCATCATAATGTGCACAATGTGACCAAGGGGTTGATCACGGGATGATGTGTTACTGAATGAGTAAAGAGACTTGCCGGTAACGAGATTGAACAAGGTATCGGCATACCGACAATCGAATCTCGGGCAAGTACAAATACCGCTAGACAAAGGGAATTGTATACGGGATCGATTGAGTCCTTGACATCATGGTTCATCCGATGAGATCATCGTGGAACATGTGGGAGCCAACATGGGTATCCAGATCCCGTTGTTGGTTATTGACCGCAGAACATCTCGGTCATGTCTGCATGGTTCCCGAACCCGTAGGGTCTACACACTTAAGGTTCGATGACGCTAGGGTTATAAAGGAAGTTTGTATGTGGTTACCGAATGTTGTTCGGAGTCCCGAATGAGATCCCGGACGTCACGAGGAGTTCCGGAATGGTCTGGAGGTAAAGATTTATATATGGGAAGTCCTATTTTGGTCACCGGAAAAGTTTCGGGTGTTATCGGTAATGTACTGGGACCACCGGGAGGGTCCCGGGGGTCCACCAAGTGGGGCCACCGGCCCCAGAGGGCTGTATGGGCCAAGTGTGGGAGGGGACCAGCCCCAGGTGGGCTGGTGCGCCCCCCGACAAGGGCCCAAGGCGCCTAGGGTTTGGGGAGGGGGTGCTTCCACCTGACTTGGGGGGCAAGTTTCCCCCCTCTCCCCCCTTGGCCGCACCCTAGATGGGTTTTGGGGGCAGCCGCACCCCTTGGGGTGGGAACCCTAGGGGAGGCGCAGCCCCCTCCCTCTCCCCTATATATAGTTGAGGTATTTGGGGCTGCATACACATGAGTTTTGACCTCTCCCGGGCGCAGCCCTACCTCTCTCCCTCCTCCTCTCTCGCAGTGCTTGGCGAAGCCCTGCAGGATTGCCACTCTCCTCCATCACCACCACGCCGTCGTGCTGCTGCTGGACGGAGTCTTCCCCAGCCTCTCCCTCTCTCCTTGCTGGATCAAGGCATGGGAGACGTCACCGGGCTGCATGTGTGTTGAACGCGGAGGTGCCGTCCGTTCGGCACTAGGATCTCCGATGATTTGGATCACGATGAGTACGACTCCTTCAACCCCATTCTCTTGAACGCTTCCACTTAGCGATCTACAAGGGTATGTAGATGCACTCTCCTCTCTCTCGTTGCTAGTCTCTCCATAGATAGATCTTGGTGACTCATAGGAAAATTTTGAATTTCTGCTACGTTCCCCGACAGTGGCATCATGAGCTAGGTCTATTGCGTAGATTCTATGCACGAGTAGAACACAAAGTAGTTGTGGGCGTTAATTTTGTTCAATATGCTTACCATTACTAGTCCAATCTTGATTCGGCGGCATTGTGGGATGAAGCGGCCCGGACCGACCTTACACGTACACTTACATGAGACAGGTTCCACCGACTGACATGCACTTGTTGCATAAGGTGGCTAGCGGGTGCCAGTCTCTCCCACTTTAGTCGGATCGGATTCGATGAAAAGTGTCCTTATGAAGGGTAAATAGCAATTGACATATCACGCTGTGGTTTTTGCGTAGGTAAGAAACGTTCTTGCTAGAAACCCATAGCAGCCACGTAAAACATGCAACCAACAATTAGAGGACGTCGAACTTGTTTTTGCAGTGTATGCTATGTGATGTGATATGGCCAAAAAGAATGTGATGAATGATATGTGATGTATGAGATTGATCATGTTCTTGTAATAGGAATCACGACTTGCATGTCGATGAGTATGACAACCGGCAGGAGCCATAGGAGTTGTCTTAATTTATTGTATGACCTGCGTGTCATTGAACAACGCCATGTAATTACTTTACTTTATTGCTAACCGGTAGTCATAGTAGTAGAAGTAATAAGTTGGCGAGACAACTTCATGGAGACACGATGATGGAGATCATGGTGTCATGCCGGTGACGATGATGATCATGGAGCCCCGAAGATGGAGATCAAAAGGAGCAAAATGATATTGGCCATATCATGTCACTTTTTGATTGTATGTGATGTTTATCATGTTTATGCATCTTATTTGCTTAGAACGACGGTAGTAAATAAGATGATCCCTCATTAAAATTTCAAGAAAGTGTTCCCCCTAACTGTGCACCATTGCGAAAGTTCGTCGTTTCGAAGCACCACGTGATGATCGGGTGTGATAGATTCTAACGTTCACATACAACGGGTGTAAGACCGATTTACACACGCAAAACACTTAGGTTGACTTGACGAGCCTAGCATGTACAGACATGGCCTCGGAACACAAGAGACCGAAAGGTCGAGCATGAGTCGTATGGTAGATACGATCAACATGAAGATGTTCACCGATGATGACTAGTCCGTCTCACGTGATGATCGGACACGACCTAGTTGACTCGGATCATGTAATCACTTAGATGACTAGAGGGATGTCTATCTGAGTGGGAGTTCATAAGATGAACTTAATTATCCTGAACATAGTCAAAAGCCCTTTGCAAATTATGTCATAGCTCGCGCTTTAGTTCTACTATTTTAGATATGTTCCTAGAGAAAATATAGTTGAAAGTTGATAGTAGCAATTATGCGGACTGGGTCCGTAAGCTGAGGATTGTCCTCATTACTGCGTAGAAAGATTATGTCCTTAATGCACCGCTCAGTGTGCTGAACCCCGAACGTCGTCTGTGATGTTGCGAACATCTAACATACACGTTTTGATAACTATGTGATAGTCCAGTTAAATGGTTTAGAGTTGAGGCACCAAAGACGTTTTCGAAACATCACGGAACATATGAGATGTTTCGAGGGCTGAAATTGGGATTTCAGGCTCGTGCCCACGTCAAGAGGTATAAGACCTCCGACGATTTTCTTAGCCTGCAAACTAAGGGAGAAATGCTCAATCATTGAGCTTGTGCTCAGATTGTCTGAGTACAACAATCACTTGAATCGAGTGGGAGTTGATCTTCTAGATGAGATAGTGATGTTTCTCCAAAGTCATTGCCACCAAGCTGCTAGAGCTTCATGATGAACTATAACATATCAGGGATAGATATTATGATCCTTGAGATATTCGCGATGTTTGACAGCGCGAAAGTAGAAATCAAGAAGGAGCATCAATTGTTGATGGTTGGAGAAACCACTAGTTTCAAGAAGGGCAAGGGCAAGAAGGGATGCTTCATGAAACGGCAAATCAGCTGCTGCTCTAGTGAAGAAACCCAAGGTTGAACCCAAACCCGAGACTAAGTGCTTCTGTAATAAGGGGAACAACCACTAGAGCAGAATTACCCTAGATACTTGGTAGATGAGAAGGCTGGCAAGGTCGATAGAAGTATATTGGATATACATTATGTGAATGTGTACTTTACTAGTACTCCTAATAGCACCAGGGTATTAGATACCGGTTCGGTTGCTAAGTGTTAGTAACTCGAAATAAAAGCTACTGAATAAACGGAGACTAGCTAAAGGTGAGCTAACGATATGTGTTGGAAGTGTTTCCAAGGTTGATGTAATCAAACATCGCACGCTCCCTCTACCATCGAGATTGGTGTTAAACCTAAGTAATTGTTATTTTGTGTTTGCGTTGAGCGTAGACATGATTGGATTATGTCTGTCGCAATACGGTTATTCATTTAAGGAGAATAATGGTTACTCTGTTTATTTGAATAATACCTTCAATGGTCTTGCACCTAAAATGAATGGTTTATTGAATCTCGATCGTAATGATACACATTTTCATGTCAAAAGATATAAGATAGTAATGATAGGACCACTTACTTGTGGCACTGCCATGTAAGTCATATTGGTATAAAAACGCATGAAGAAGCTCCATGTTGATGGATCTTTGGACTCACTCGTTTTTGAAAAGTTAGAGACATGCAAGCCATGTCTATTAGTGTATACGCATGAAGAAACTCCATGCAGATGGATCGTCTGGACTCACTTGATTTTGAATCGCTTGAGAAATGCAAATCATACCACATGGGCAAGATGACTGAAAAGCCTAGTTTTTAGTAAAATGGAACAAGATAGCAACTTGTTGGAAGTAACACATTTTGATGTGTGCAGTCCAATGAGTGCTGAGGCATGCAGTGAATATTGTTATGTTCTTACTTCATGAATGATTTAAGTAGATACTGAGTATATTTACTTGATGAAACACAAGTCTGAATTATTGAATGGTTCAAGTAATTTCAGAGTGAAGTTGAAGATCATCGTGACAAGAAGATAAAATGTCCATGATATGATCATTGAGATGAGTATCTGAGTTACAAGCTTTGGCACGTAATTAAGACATTGTGGAAATTGTTTCACAATTAATACCGCCTGGAACACCATAGTGTGATGGTGTGTCCGAACATCATAGTTGCACCCTATTGGATATGGTGCGTACCATGATGTCTCTTATCGAATTACCACTATCGTTCATGGGTTAGGCATTAGAGACAACCGCATTCACTTTAAATAGTGCACCATGTAATTCCGTTGAGATGACACCGTGTGAACTATGGTTTAGAGAAACCTAAGTTGTCGTTTCTTAAAAGGTTTGGGGCTGCGACGCTTATGTGAAAAAGTTTCAGGTTGATAAGCTCGGACCCAAAGCGGATAAAATGCATCTTCATAGGACACCCAAAACAGTTGGGTATACCTCCTAATTCAGATCCGAAAGCAATAGGGATTGTTTCTTGAATCGGGTCCTTTCTCGAGGAAAAGTTTCTCTCGAAAGAATTGAGTGGGAGGATGGTGGAGACTTGATGAGGTTATTGAACCATCACTTCAACCAGTGTGTAGCAGGGCACATGAAGTTGTTCATGTGACACCTACACCAATTGAAGTGGAAGCTGATGATAGTGATCATGATGCTTCGGATCAAGTCACTACCGGACCTCGTAGGTCGACAAGGACGCGTACTACTTCAGAGTGGTACGCAATCCTGTCTTAGAGGTCATGTTGCTAGACAACAATGAGTCAGTCAAGGGGTACAGGAATGATCCAGGAACGGATCATTGGACAACAGTCAAAATTGTCCTTGGAGTAAATAAGGACATGTTTCTTGATTATGGAGGTGATAAAGAGTTCGGCGTAAAGGGTTACGTCGATGCAAGCTTTAACACCTATCCGAGTGACTCTGAGTAGCAAACCGGATACGTATAGTGGAGCAACCATTTGGAATAGCTTCAAGTGGAGCGTGGAAGCAGCATTTACAGTATGACCTAGAGATTTGCGAAGTACACACGGATCTGAATGTTGCAGACCCGTTGACTAAAACCTCTCTCACAAGCAAAACATGATCAAACCCAGAACTCATTGAGTCTTAATCACATGGTGATGTGAACTAGTTTAGTGACACTAGTAAACTCTTTGGATGTTGGTCACATGGCGATGTGACCTATCAGTGTTAATCACATGGTGATGTGAACTAGATTATTGACTCTAGTGCAAGTGGGAGACTGTTGGAAATATGCCCTAGAGGCAATAATAAATTAGTTATTATTATTATATTTCCTTGTTCATGATAATCGTTTATTATCCATGCTATAATTGTATTGATAGGAAACTCAGATACATGTGTGGGTACATAGACAACACCATGTCCCTAGTAAGCCTCTAGTTGACTAGCTCGTTGATCAATAGATGGTTACGGTTTCCTGACCATGGACATTGGATGTCATTGATAACGGGATCACATCATTAGGAGAATGATGTGATGGACAAGACCCAATCCTAAGCCTAGCGCAAAGATCGTGTAGTTCATATGCTAAAGCTTCTCTAATGTCAAGTATCATTTCCTTAGACCATGAGATTGTGCAACTCCCAGATATCGTAGGAATGCTTTGGGTGTACTAAACGTCACAACGTAACTGGGTGGCTATAAAGGTGCACTACGGGTATCTCCGAAAGTGTCTGTTGGGTTGGCACGAATCGAGACTGGGATTTGTCACTCCGGTTGACGGAGAGGTATCTCTGGGCCCACTCGGTAGGACATCATCATAATGTGCACAATGTGACCAAGGGGTTGATCACGGGATGATGTGTTACGGAACGGGTAAAGAGACTTGCCGGTAACGAGATTGAACAAGGTATCGGCATACCGACAATCGAATCTCGGGTAAGTACAAATACCGCTAGACAAAGGGAATTGTATACGGGATCGATTGAGTCCTTGACATCATGGTTCATCCGATGAGATCATCGTGGAACATGTGGGAGCCAACATGGGTATCCAGATCCCGCTGTTGGTTATTGACCGGAGAACGTCTCGGTCATGTCTGCATGGTTCCCGAACCCGTAGGGTCTACACACTTAAGGTTCGATGACGCTAGGGTTATAAAGGAAGTTTGTATGTGGTTACCGAATATTGTTCGGAGTCCCGGATGAGACCCCGGATGTCACGAGGAGTTCCGGAATGGTCCGGAGGTAAAGATTTATATATGGGAAGTCCTGTTTTGGTCATCGGAAAAGTTTTGGGTGTTATCAATAATGTACCGGGACCACCGAGAGGGTCCCGGGGGTCCACCAAGTGGGGCCACCGGCCCCAGAGGGCTGCATGGGCCAAGTGTGGGAGGAGACCAGCCCCAGGTGGGCTGGTGCGCCCCCCCACAAGGGCCCAAGGCGCCTAGGGTTTGGGGAGGGGGTGCTTCCACCTGACTTGGGGGGCAAGTTTCCCCCCTCTTCCCCCTTGGCCGCACCCTAGATGGGTTTTGGGGGCAGCCGCACCCCTTGGGGTGGGAACCCTAGGGGAGGCGCAGCCCCCTCCCTCTCCCCTATATATAATTGAGGTATTTGGGGCTGCATACACATGAGTTTTGACCTCTCCCTGGCGCAGCCCTACCTCTCTCCCTCCCCCTCTCTCGCGGTGCTTGGCGAAGCCCTGCAGGATTGCCACGCTCCTCCAGCACCACCACGCCGTCGTGCTGCTGCTGGACGGAGTCTTCCCCAACCTCTCCCTCTCTCCTTGCTGGATCAAGGTATGGGAGACGTCACCGGGCTGCATGTGTGTTGAACGCGGAGGTGCCGTCCGTTCGACACTAGGATCTCCGGTGATTTGGATCACGATGAGTACGACTGCTTCAACCCCGTTCTCTTGAACGCTTCCGCTTAGAGATCTACAAGGGTATGTAGATGCACTCTCCTCTCTCTCGTTGCTAGTCTCTCCATAGATAGATCTTGGTGACTCGTAGGAAAATTTTGAATTTCTGCTACAGTCCCTAACACTATGAACCACATATGAAGCAAAATGAGTGAATCTACCTTAAAATGCATCTATATACATCCGTATGTGGTCGATAGTGAAATCTCTACAAAGACTTATATTTAGGAACGGAGGGAGTACATGGCGATGGATAATGCGAGCGTTGCATGGACGGCATGAATCATAACATAGTGCAAATTACATGGGCATGCTTCCTGACTCATATTCTCTAACTTTTGTAGCATGTAGTATCGTATTTCTAAGAACTTGCCCAACATGTATTTTCCTACTCTCCCATGTCACCAGGGTCACAATTGAAACTAAAGGTAGTTATGATGTCTTTTTTGCAAGGCAAATAGATCAAAATATTGTTTTTTTATGAATACATGAACTTCTCAAATTAAAGCACCGCATGTTGATATCATGGCATGTCATCCTCGGGGTCGCCGGTTGAGACTATAATAGGTGCATACAACTTTGCAGGTACAACCCAAACACATAGATATTCTATAAAATGTGGTTCTAATAGGAGACCATACTACTCTGGCCCTAATAATAGGCATTTAGATAACAAAATCATAGCAATGTTATTTCAGTAGCAAATAACCATACCATGGATCAGAACCCTAAAGATTTTATTACTGTTACATGATTGACACCATCCAATTCACATCCATCATATGTGCCTACATTCAATTACTCACACATGGATAGTAAAACATGATAGAGATGGAGGGGTGGAGAATGAGTTTAGAGAGTCGATGGCAAAGAATCCCACTCTCCGGAGGTGGAATCAGCCTCCAGACATCCCTCCAGCAAAGAATGTATCTTGGCTAGATGCTAAAGTAGTGGATGAAGGTGTGACATTACTTCTAATGTCTTTGCTACCGTGGTCCGATGCAAACTTGATCACTACTTTGACATATGGCAAGAGTACCGTCACTGCAAGCAAGATTAGACAACACTGTTATCATACGATCAACTTGAGAAGAAAAGTACCGCCGAAGGTATTGGAAGCAGTGAAGGTGTTGGGCCTTGTGACCAGGTATAATCAAGGTAGTAGAAAGGAGAAGGATAGGCAAAAGAAGAAGAAGGGGTTGTAGTGCTACCATTGTAAGGAATATGGTTGCATAAGGAGGTAGTGC
The DNA here is from genome assembly GCF_002162155.2 of Triticum dicoccoides. Lineage (NCBI taxonomy): Eukaryota > Viridiplantae > Streptophyta > Magnoliopsida > Poales > Poaceae > Triticum > Triticum dicoccoides. The sequence goes on from NC_041389.1 coordinate 649,921,666, forward strand.
CCAACGTTGAAGAAGACTGATGGAACTGCTAGTGGGGTAGCATGTTCACATAGTGATTCAGATGATGACATGCTGACCAGATGAAGGGAGCAGTCCAATGAATTGTGAATGTTAGATACAACGATCTCCTATCATGTGACGCCTAAATAAGAGTGGTTCAGTACCTAAAAGTCCGATGATATTGGAGGCAATGATGTGCCTCAGTACATTGTGGGCATTGGAGATGTCAAGATCAAGACTAATGATGGTGTTGATGAACATGTGAAGGGATGTTAGACACGTGCCAAACGTATAGAGAGCTCTCAATTCGCTTGGCAAACCTTATGATGATGGTTATGTCTACAAGGTAGAAAGGGACAAGAAGACCATGATATGATCAAGAAGGACAACAAGCATGCGACGAAGGAAAGAGGACCAATAAAAATACGATGAGTTGTGAGACGGATAGCTCCCCCTCCCCTCTCCCGAGCCATTTCCATGCACGGCTTAGGAGGGCAAACCCTAGCGCCGCCAGCCTTCTTCCGTACGCCCCTCCCCACGTCACCGCCTGGGTGCGCCGCCGGACTAAGGCCGCTAGCGTCGTCGTCGGCAGGGTTTCTTCTCCCCTCTCTCGGTGGCGGGGTGAGGCGGGTGCTCGGTGACGAGCGGCGGCGGCGAGCTGGCGTAGGGCGCGGCAACGCTGAGGCGTGTGCTGGTGGCGGAAGCACTGGTGCAGTGGGCTAGACACGAGACAAAAAGAGACGGTAGGTGCTTGTGGAAAGGTGACCACGACCGATCGTGGCGCGACAATCGAGATGAATCTGATGGCCTCGGTGTGCGTGTCCTTGATCTCCAGATTCAGTACATGGTGAGGTGTGCTCATAGTCATGCCCTCAGGATTAGCCACAATGATGAGCCTCATTAACAAAAAGTGGTCTCTTCCGTGTACTTTCTGCGACGAATCTTCCGCGTATTTTCTAACATCCCCATCCCTAGGGGTTTGTCATAGTCGTTCGGTTAGGCATGAATGACACACAGCATTCGCCGTCTGTAGCGTTAGTGCTGAATTTTATACTAGTAGAAGTCATGCATGCACGTGTTTGAAATGTGCATATCGCTTGTCTTCTAAGAAAGGTTCTGTCAAGTTCCTGCAGAAACCGCTGGCCGGGGCCTATGCTGCACTGTCCCATGACTGCGGTATCGACAACCTTACATGCCAGCTCCAGCGTGTACGCACCGCAGGCATGGCGCTGGCTAACTCGGACAGTTTAACCAAAACGATAATTGAACAGGTCTTCGTTTGTTAGAAAAAAAAAGAGAATAGGGCTAACTTTTAATTAATGGCTAGTCGTATTCTCCTCCAAAACCTTCCACGGGGAGTCTGAACATAAGTCTGATCCACTACTGTTAGTTGGACCAGAGTTCATGTGTCTTACAACATCTACAGCCGGAGGTAGCTAATCAAATCCCCAACACGTGGACAGTGATCAATCACCTTTCAAATGCATGCGTTCACATCCATGTACCTTAAAGCCGGTCCTCCAAATCCATGCAACATAAGCGAAACTATGTAAAGGATGATACCAAACAGAGCATCAAACGGACATAGAACAACGAAGTCGCATACTGGCATAGATGAACATCACAGTTCATCGGACCAAAATATAGAATTCATCGTCGGGCGGTCACAAATCTACTAAAATCAACTTAATAACTTAACTAAACGGAGAAGAGCAGAGAAAATCACCTTTTCATCGTTGGATGGTCGTTGGTGCAGTTGTACCACTCCGTGCAGGCGTAGGGGTCCGGAGGGGTGTCGTCGACAGGGCTGGAGCCGTGGGAGCCATCAGAGAGGTCGGAGTCCTCGTCGAAGAGATGCCGCCAGCCATCCCCCGAACCGCGCGTTCATGCACCTTCTCTAGCTGAGCGGCACTGGCTCTGGCGGCGCCCTCTCCCGCTCTGACTGCTCGATGGCGAGCCAGAGCGCCATGGTGTTCCTGGGGTGGAGATGCCACACATTGGTCTCTATCGTAGTGAGCTACCGACCGAGGAGCAAGTCCTCTGGATCTACCGACGCGCTTCATGCCGGACCGGCGCAAGGACATTTCATCCGTTGTCACTGCCCTCTCCCTCGCCCACTACCTTTCGCTGCGGCCCGCGCCTCTGATTCAGACGCCCGACACCGTCCGGAGTTGGTAGAGAAGGCGGAGAGTTGCGCTGAGCGGCGGATCGGGCGACAGGGGGGCAACACAGGGCCAGAGCTTTCGATGCCGCCTGGTCCTAGCCGTGACCAGTGCAACGCGATGCGGAGGGCAAGCTCCTCTACATCGTCCGGTTCCGCGTCGTGTAACAAGGACTCCTACTTCATGGGGTTGTCGACGAAGGATCCCCAGCCAGACGCTACGCTATTGCCGTTGCTCGCCATGGATCAAAAGTGGAGTGGTCAGGGAGAGGAGGAGACGGAGAGAAGTGGAGTGGAGTGAGTTGGTTTGGGTGAGGTCTAGATTTCGTCTGGGTGAGGATTTATATGGTGTCTGGATGGGCCGGTCCGACATGACAGACGCGTCCGGTCTCCCCATACCTGCCTTAGATTTGGGCTAGGTTTGACGCGCCGATCAGCCCGACGTTCGTGGCCGGTTTGGAAAGGCTCGCTGCTTCACGGTTTTGTGGCTGGGCACCGATCGGGCCATCCGCCTGGTCAATTAAGGGAGTACGGCTGCAAATGCTCTCACTCATCTCATTTTTCTCACGAGCCGTCTGTCCCACTGTGTTATAGGCCATTGTCCAAATTTCATGACTATGGTTGAACAATTGGCACCCCATTCGATGTCTCTGGACACGTTCAAACGTGTACACGGACATTTGGTAACCCATGTTAGGCGATTCGCATTGGAGTTGCCCTAAGAAATGTGACATCTTTTGGATATGCTTGCCGTGTCCGATTAGAACTTTTGCTCACATGATTTTCAAGTCTGATTGGACGTCCGTACCGTAGCTCTCGACCTCTAGCTAGCTTGCTCGACCCATACATGATACATGTACAGTTCACAGTACGTACGCGCCCCACGAGGCCACGAGCAAACGCACACCCACGCAATCTAGAGCCACCTCCCCAACTAACTCCAAAGTCTTCATTTAATCACCCTCTCCATGATCAATCACATTGCAACACCGCCGTGCGTGCGTACGTATCCTCTATATATACCCGAGCCCAGCCACAGCCACAGCACCACGTCGTCTCACGCAAACCGCACGATCGATCTCTCGAGTCTGTCATCCATCGTCGGCGTCGCACGCACGCAAGAGAAACCCACAAAATTCACCAGCCAACTGTGGCAGTGCGGTCAAGCTAGGTAGCAGGTAGCCATGGCGGCTCGGCCTAGTGGTGCGGTGGTGGCGGCGTTGATGGCCGTGCTGGTCGGGCTCGCGGGCGCGGACTTCGCGGCGGACCGGGCGGAGTGCGCGGACAAGCTGATGGGGCTGGCGACGTGCCTCACGTACGTGCAGCTGGCGGCGACGGCGCGGTCGCCCACGCCGGACTGCTGCTCCGGGTTCCGGCAGGTGCTGGGCGCCAGCAAGAAGTGCCTGTGCGTGCTGGTCAAGGACCGCGACGAGCCCACCCTCGGGATCAAGTTCAACGTCACCCGCGCCATGAACCTCCCCTCCGCCTGCAACATCCCGGCCACCTTCTCCGACTGCCCAAGTACGTAGAGTATTCATATCCGGCCTGCCGGTGCTGCTGCGCCTCCGTACGTTCATTCTAATAAGCCAGTTGCTTTTGGGTACGGTGCAGAGATCCTCAACATGTCGCCGGACTCCAAGGAGGCCGAGATCTTCAAGCAGTACGGGATCGAGCACGAGGGCAAGAACGCCACCGCCGCCGGCGCCTCCACCACCGGTAAATTATACATACTCCTCTGGCCACTTAACTAGCATATCCTTGTCAAATAAATCACCATATCCTCCCCCCTCGTCTTCATCTCGCCACCGCTGTCGTCGTCATCTACCCACGCCTCCGACGCTGGCCTAATACTCATCTGCCACGGCGGCACCGCCGCCACCCCTCCCTGTCCGCCGTGTCGCCTCCTTGGCCGAGCTGCAGCTTAGACCACCCTGCACTCGTACCCAAACCTGTCAACCTCTGCCTCGCCTCCGCCAACGACACGCGCCGCTGTCTCTGACTCGGGACTGTGCTTTCCTCAACGCTCTTGTAATAGTTTAGGGAGGGAGTACTAAAATCGACCAAGCGAACATCTCCAGTCGCCTAAGAAATAGCAAACGCGTGTCAATCATACACGCGCATGCGTAGCATGAGGCCGGAAGAACGTACACTGCACGGCACACTCTACACACTGCACACAGCACATGGCATGGGCAGGAGCAGGCGAGGAGCTTCCCGCTGCTCGGTTGCACGATTGCGACGTGAACGAGCGTGTGACCGCGAGCGACCACGCGACTCTGCAGTTATGCTGAGAAAGATACTGGCAACAGCGCGCATTCATTTCTAGCCGGAGGTTAGTGGTGGCGGGATCAGTCAATGCCCTGCATGGTATGCATGGCCCGCCTAACAGCGGACGCGTCCTGACAGTCGTGTACCCAGCCGGCCGGTGTTCGGTGCCTGATCTTAACTGAACTTGGCGGGTAACCACTAACCATAACTGTACCTAAATCTCTGTTTGAAAAGAAATGGACACTGTACCTAAATCTGTGGTGCTTTTGCAGTACTAAAACCAGCATCCTGTTCAGCACTGTAGAAAACAATCACTCGTGAATAACTTAACGTTGTCGTACGCCTTGGCCGTGGCTGGTTGCAGGTACCTCCGGCGGGAAGAGCGCCGACGCGGCGGCCGGCGCAGGGAGGCACGCGGTGGCCTTCGCCGTCGTCGTCTCGGCGCTGCTCGCCTCCCTCTTTGTTCTCGCGTGATGTTAGGCTGAAGCGGCAGCAGGGAGGGACCGGAGATCAGAAGTCGGGACACCCGGCGGTATCCGTATGACTGGGCTGTGCAATTTTCAGCCTGGGCCTTAAGTTTGGTCAAGCAGAGGGCCCATTGATTGCTGTGTAGTGAGTGAGTGAGTGAGTGAATTCTAAGAGAAGGAAAAGTGTATTGTAGTGAGTGAGTTGCCTGCCTCTCCGGTTCCTGTTTAATCCCTTTCTTGTCCTCTTTTATTTTTCCGGATAGTGAGTTGACTGTCGGATCAGTTGATGTTGGAAGCTTACAATTGTCCTACCGAAATTTCTCTTCCTTTTCCTTCCATTTTCTGGAGCAAGAGAGTGTGTAATTAATATGGGTACTTCATATATTTTTAGACGATTGTGTATTTTACAGTGGTGTGCTGTTACATGCTCGAATCTGGAAGAATGTCAACTCTTTTATTCCTCATTACAAGAAATACCCGTTAATGACTAAAATTTAATGACCGCAGTCAAATTGGTCGTAGATCTATGACCGAAAATGATCATTGAGTGTGTGTAGGGTCCAAACCATCGTTCCATCAAGACTAAATTGTGTCATCATAATAAGCTATAACACATTAATAAGATCGTAGATTCTTATGGTGGAGGTAACTAGACGACACCTAATCATATTTGCCTACCCGTCGTGTTTATATGACACTTTCCACTTTAGTTGTATGTAAGTTGCATGTTTTTTAAATTTGTGTAAGTCAATTTTGTGACCGTTGATTCATTTAGCAAGATTTGTATTGTCCTCTTTCCCCTTGTGTTCTTTAGTAAATTTTTGGGCTTAATTTTTCACTTGCCGCTGATCTTCTTATTGGGCTTGGAGCTTGCTACCCATTGCCTATTTTTTATGCATTTTTCTTCTATACTTTCTTTTCTTTTTAGTCATTTTTTCATTTTCTTTATTGGTATTTTTGGGATTTTCATGAGTGTAAATGTACACACGTTAGTACTATATAAAATATGTGTGTAAAATATACTAGAGCGTGATAATTGCACTGTTATACACTTAATCTATGCATATTACAAAGAGTGAAATTTGAGCGCGAAGTTGCGTTCAACTTTTATATATATCTTCTAAAAGGGTAAATAACAATCCCTCTAATTCATTATTTCTTAGATTTTTTAATATTAATTTAGTCTTTATTTATTTTCCTTCCTTCTTTAAGGCTAATACTAATGCCACTAATTCTTTTATTTTCTTACTAAACTTTTTAGGCGAAAAGTACACTATCATATGTTTACTCTTGCACACAATTTAAAATTCAATTTATGTGTAAATTATGTGCAAATTATTTCTTTATTTTTAATATAGTTTAGATTTTATTTTGTATTTTTAAAGCATATACCAATGCCATTAATTCATTGTTTCTTTGGGAAAAAACTATTTTTTATATTTGTGTCTCGAAGTATACATGCAAGTACTTGAAAAATATGTGTAAGTTATACTAGTGTGAAAATTGCACTATTATATGATTATACTTTGCTTATTGGAAAAAGTGCAATTTCACTTCAAAGTTGTGTGCAAGTTTTTTTGTCCATTTTCTTTTTGCTTAAAGGATAATGCCAATGCCCGTAATTCATTCTTCTTTGGAAAACTTTATTATTTTGATTTTATTTATTTTCTCTCATTTTAAAGGTAATACCAACATCACTAATGCATTCCTTCTTAGAGATTTCGTTTTTTGCGAAAATTCCAATATTATATGCCTATTCTTTAATATTATACAAAAAACACAACTTCTGTGTAAACTGTGTGGAAATTTGTCATTATTTTTTTTATTTCTTCTTGATGAGAAATACCAATTGTAGTAATTAATTCTTCTTTACAAAGCTTAATTTTTTTATCTTGAGTCTTACGAGGTCAGTTTTTGATATGCTCTAGACCAAGCAATGTGGGCATTTGGTGGGCTTTTGTTTTGTGGTTGCAAACGGCTGAGTGGATGTATAAAAGTATCTAATAAGACATATGTTGGTGCAAGTAGATTTTAATTCTGCTCCACATTCGTTTGTCACAAATTCAACTTACATGGAATCAGAATTCAGGCGACTTGCATATAGTCGATACCATATTTTTGTCCTCATTCTTTTTGGGACATTTACATTTGTGCCCCTAACTCGAGCCCACTTCTCAATTTACCCCTAACTTTTTGATCTGCTCAAATTTCCCCTAAAAAGCCTTTTAGGTCACAAAAATGCCCTTCCATCTGGTCAAAGTTGGTTGACCAAAACTTTGAAAATTCATAACAAATTCATATAAACTAAGAATAATCCAAAATAAGATATTAAAATGTTCATAAAAAACATCGCCTATATGCACATGTCATTTACGTTCATGACAAAAGCACTCTTTAAAGCTTTTTAAGGTATATAACATTAAAAAACTATTTAGGTGAATTCAAATAAATGCACGTGTAGGTGATGAACGTAAATGACATGCGCGTATAGGTGATATTTTATGAACATTTTGATATCTTATTTGCATTCGTTCGAGTTCATATGAATTTGTTATAGATTTTCAAACTTTTGATCAAACAACTTTGACCAGGTGGAAGGGCATTCTCGTGACCTAAAATGCTTTTTAGGGGAAAATTTGAGAGATAGGCGTTTTGGAGGCCGAGCTCCATGGAGGCCTTTATTTTTGAAAAATTCAAATTCAAACTTTATGGTTCAGAAAATTATGAAAAAATATATGCATGTATGTAAGGATGTAACCCACATGTGTGTAAAAATTCATGATGAAATACCTTGAGTTGCGACCTGTACAAAAAAGACAAATTCATGGCCTGGGAGGATGAATAGTATCATGTGTTAAACAACCCCATATTTGTCTTTTTTGCACAGCCCTCATTTTAGTGTATTTTGAACTGAAAAAGTACACACATGTGTGTTATGCCTTCATGTATATCTGTAATTTTTTTTTTTCATTTTTTGAAATGTAAAAAATATGAATTTTGATGAAATTTCAAATTTGAATTGAAGGCCTCACTTGAGGCTGAGCTCCAAAAGGGATTTCCGAAAATTTGAGCACATCAAAAAGTTAGGAGTAAATATGAGAGTGTGAGCAAATTAGGGGCATAAATGTAAATGCCCCTTCTTTTTTCTATGACCAACAATATTTTTAGAGTTATTTCCTCCATCTTTTCTTTCAGAGAGTTTATAGAAATAAAATTTTCATCACTAGCAGTTGGTTTATCATAATTAGGATATTTCAAAAGTCCAGCTAGTGGAGAAGGATTCATATATCTTTTTTTTTTTTCTGTTTTAGTGAGTGAAAGATGAGGATAGAATATATAACTAGGCAAGAAATAAAACAAACAAATAAGAATTTTGTGTGCAGGCACCTGATTTGGTAGTTGTTGACTCTCCGGAACGACGCCAAAAATTCTTGTGCTACTCACGTAGGAGTTGTTAGATTCCCCGAAGAGGAAAGGTGATGTAGCACAACATCAGAAAGTATTTCTCTCAGTTAAAAATCAAGGTTTATTGAATCAGTACACTAGTAGAAAAAGGGCCTAATGTTCAGCTCATTGGTCCCGGTTTGTTACTGAACCGGCACTAATATGATCATTAGTGACGGTTCTAACGGCTAGGCGGGCTGTGCTCATTAATCCCAGTTTGTGGCGAACCTCTAGTCCCGGTCCGTGCCACGAACCGGGACTAAAGAGGTGGTGGCAGGCTGGTGTCAGGCTGCGGCCCCACCAACACCTTTAGTCCCGGTTCGTGGCACGAAACGGTACTTGAGATGCACCTTTAGTCCCGATTTATAAAACCAACCGGGACTAAAGATCATCCTATATAAACCCCTTCGTCGAGCCCGAGCTCTCTGTTCTTTCCCTTTCATTCCTTCCTCTCCTCTTTGTTCTTCCCCTCTTCCTCGAGCTCATCATATATTTTGCCCAAATTTTGTCAAGATTGGCCCCCATCCATTGAAGTGATCACAAAGGTTAGCAACTTTGTCCTTTCATCTCTCATTGCTAGATTAGCTCTTGCAATGCTCTATATAGTTATTAATTTGTGGGGTTTAGTAATTTGGGAGGAATTATATGTGGTAGTTTATTTGATTTATATGCAATTCGAGCTCAAAATAACTCTTAGTTTGCATATGTAGGTGTGGTTTACTTAGTGCCTTCCCGTCTCCGTCCTAACCACCGTCGATCGCCCGCACCGTCCCGTCGACGGCACCACCTTGTGGTGAGCCTCTTGTTCTTATATTTTCATATAAAAAAATGATGTTTGTGTGATTTAGATATATAGTTACTTGTACAATTATCTTACCCGTACGTTGTTTGTTATACATAGTGCCATGCTTTTGATATCCGTCTCTGTCGGCCCTCGTCTGGTTTATGATTCAGATGTGGTATATTCTCTTTTATAACTATTTGTTGCATTTCCTGTTTATGAAAAATTATGCCCATCAAGTTGACATAGATATTTTTATCTAGGAGGTATGTGAACCAGGAATTCCAACCGACCCTATTGTCCAGAGGTTAAATTTAGTTCTAAATGAAAACAAGTATTTGAAAGAAAAATTGAAAAGAATTGAGGAGGAGAAGATGGAATTGGAGTTGCGTCTTGCCGATGTCGTCGATGATCACAAGATCAAGATGGAGAAGATGCCCTTGAAGATTAGAAAGATTGGAAAATATGCCATTGATAGTGAGGCTTGGTATCATTATGCTGTCGGATCAATTGTTACCTTAGTTGCGACCTTGATCGCATTTGTTATTGCATTTAAATGCTTTAGCTAGAGAGTTTGTATGTTGTTTTATGAGAATACATGTGTATGGAACTTGTATTAATTTGGTCTTTTTGGTGCTGTGTAATGAAGATGAGCCGACAATGGATGTACGATGACCGATGCTCTCCCCAGTTCCTTAATGGCGTGCGTACTTTTCTGCTTGCGGCTAAGGCAAACAAGCAGGCGGATGGTTTTATGTCTTGTCCATGTGCTGGCTGTAAGAATGATCAAAATTACTCTAAGTCAAAAGCCATTCACGTCCACCTGCTTGAGTCTGGTTTCATGCCCCACTATAATGTTTGGGCCAAGCACGGAGAAAGAGGGGTTAAGATGGAAGAGAATGAAGAAGAAGAGGACGACCACAGTTATCCTGACCATGGTTCCCTGAATACGATGGTACAACAATGGGGGAAGAAGCTGAGCCGGCAATGCGGGAAGAAGTTGAGCCAGCAATGCGGGAAGAAGTTAAAGAAGAGGCATCAGATGATCCTGCTGATGATCTAGGTCGGGCCATTGCCGATGCAAAGAGAAACTGCGCAAGTGAGAAGGAAAGGCTGAAATTGCATCGCATGTTAGAGGACCACAAGAAATTGTTGTACCCAAATTGCGAAGCTGAAAAGAAAAAGTTGGGCACCACACTGGAATTGCTGCAATGGAAGGCATAAAATGGTGTATCTGATAAGGGATTTGGAAAGTTGCTGATAATGTTAAAGAAGATGCTTCCAAAGGACAATGAATTACCCTAGAGTACGTACGAAGGAAAGAAGGCTGTCTGCCCTCTATGATTAGAGGTGCAGAAGATACATGCATGCCCTAATGACTGCATCCCCTACCGCGGTGAGTACGAGGATTTGAACACATGTGTGACGCCCCCGATTCAATCGTACACTAATCATGCACGCAAACGTGTACGATCAAGATCAGGGACTCACGGGAAGATATCACAACACAACTCTACAAATAAAATAAGTCATACAAGCATCATAATACAAGCCAGGGGCCTCGAGGGCTCGAATACAAGTGCTCGATCATAGACGAGTCAGCGGAAGCAACAATATCTGAGTACAGACATAAGTTAAACAAGTTTGCCTTAAGAAGGCTAGCACAAACTGGGATACAGATCGAAAGAGGCGCAGGCCTCCTGCCTGGGATCCTCCTAAACTATTCCAGGTCGTCGTCAGCGGGCAACACGTAGTAGTAGGCACCTCCGGTGTAGTAGGGGTCGTCGTCGACGGTGGCGTCTGGCTCTTGGACTCCAACATCTGGTTGCGACAACCAGAAAGAAAGGAAAGGGGGAAAAAGGGGGGAGAAAGCAACCGTGAGTACTCATCCAAAGTACTCGCAAGCAAGGAACTACACTACATATGCATGGGTATATGTGTAAGGAGGCCATATCAGTGGACTGAACTGCAGAATGCCAGAATAAGAGGGGGATAGCTAAACCTGTCGAAGACTACGCTTCTCGCAGCCACCGTCTTGCATCAAGTAGAAGAGAGTAGATTGAAGTCCTCCAAGTAGCATCTCCAAGTAGCATCTCCAAATAGCATCTCCAAGTAACATCTCCAGTAGCATAATCCTACCCGGCGATCCCCTCCTCGTATCCCTGAGAGAGAGCGACCACCGGTTGTATCTGGCACTTGGAAGGGTGTGTTTTATTAAGTAACCGGTTCTAGTTGTCATAAGGTCAAGGTACAACTCCAAGTCGTCCTGTTACCGAAGATCACGGCTATTCGAATAGATTAACTTCCCTGCAGGGGTGCACCACATAGCCCAACACGCTCGATCCTATTTGGCCGGACACACTTTCCTGGGTCATGTCGGGCTCGGAAGATCAACACGTCGCAGCCCCACCTAGGCTCAACAGAGAGGCCAACACGCCGGTCTAAACCTAAGCGCACAGAGGTCTGGGCCCATCGCCCATAGCACACCTGCACGTTGCGTACGCGGCCGAAAGCAGACCTAGCCTAGTGGCGTTCCAGTCCAATTTGGCGCGCGCCGCTCCGTCGCTGACGTCTGAAGTGCTTCAGCTGATACCACGACGTCGGGATACCCATAACTACTCCCACGTAGATGGTTAGTGCGTATAGGCTCGTAGCCAGACTCAGATCAAATACCAAGATCTCGTTAAGCGTGTTATTATGAAGCAACCGCGGACGCCGACCAGGGCCAGGCCCACCTCTCTCCTAGGCGGTCTCAACCTGCCCTGTCGCTCCGCCACAAAGATCCACACAGAGGGCCGTCGGGACAAAGGTCCTTTCAACCCCCAATCCGTGAATCACTCGCGGGTACTCCTCGAGCGGACCCGACTTTAGTCACCATCTGTATAGTATGTATGTATGTATAGTATATACCCGTGATCACCTCCCGAGTGATCACGGCCCAATAGTATAGCAAGGCAGACTGACAAGAATGTAGGGCCAATGATGATAAACTAGCATCCTATACTAAGCATTTAGGATTGCAGGTAAGGTATCAACAGATGTAGCAACAATGTCAGGCTATGCATCAGAATAGGATCAACGGAAAGCAGTAACATGCTACACTACTCTAATGCAAGCAGTATAGAGTAGAATAGGCGATATCTGGTGATCAAGGGGGGGGG
>NC_041389.1:649934497-649935474 GCF_002162155.2 Triticum dicoccoides
GGTTGCTTTGGCAAGAGAGAGGGGTCGTCGGTGATGTAGTCGACCACAGGGGCATCAGCATCGTCACGGGGTCTACCGGAGAGAAGAGGGGGGAAGAAACAGTAAATACATAGCAAGCAAGTGCATAACAGGACAACAAGCAGAGCTAGACGTGTTCTAATGCGGTATGAGGTGATACCGGTGAAGGGGGGAAACACCCGGGAAAGTATTCCCGGTGTTTGGCGTTTTCGGGCATAGGAGCCGGAGGGGGAAAGTTGCGAGTTCGGTAGGTTAGGGGGGTGCGGCGGACGAATGGGTTGCGTATCCGGAATCGTCTCGTTGTTCTAAGCAACTTTCATGTTGAAAATATTTTAATCCGAGTTACGGATTAAAAGGTATGATTTTCTAAGGATTTTATTAATTTCTGGAATTTAATTAATTATTTAATTAATTCGAAAAATAGGTTAATGACATCAGCATGATGTCATGCTGACATCAGCAGTCAACAGAGTTGACTTGGTCAACCTAACATGTGGGTCCAGGGGGACCCACCTGTCATTCTCTATGATTAACTAAAATAGATTAATTAGCTTAATTAGTGATTAGGTTAATCTAATCAAGATTAATTACTTAATTAATTACTTAATTAATTAATTAATATTTTAATTATTTTAGTTATTATTTATTTATTTAATATATTCTTTTTTATTATTTTTTTAATTCCTTTTCTTTTCTTTTTTTTAAAACCATTCTGGGGCGGGGCCCCCTAGTCAGTGGCCCGGGGGGGTCTATCGGTTCGGGTGTGCGTGCGTTCGGGTTCGGGCGCAACGGGTGTGCCCCATTCGGGTGCACGCCCAGGGGCACGCGGGCGTGGGCATGGGTGGCCACGGCGGGGCACGTCGCCGGCCAGGGATGGGCGCAGGGGCGCATCCCGCCCAGTGCGGGGCGAGGTTGCCGGCGGCCACCGCACAAGCGGCAGCAGGGCGGCGGTGCCGGCG
>NC_041389.1:649936626-650002671 GCF_002162155.2 Triticum dicoccoides
GGTATAGGCAGGGGTGGCCTGGGTCGGCCTGGTCAGCTGTGGCCAACTGGGCCACTTGGCCCAGGGGAGAGGGGGGTCTTTTCTTTTTGTTTTCTATTTCTTTTCTATTTTATTTTAAGTTCCCTTTTATTACAGTTTTATAAAAAAACACTAGCACCTAAATTTGTATTTATAAATATACTACTGCCACCTTAATTCTCAACCGAAAATAAAATAGTTTAATATTTTATAAAATTCAATAGGCATGTATTTAATTGTTTTAACTACTGTTTTAATTATCTTAGAGTCTTTAAACACCTTATCAAAGTTTGGTTTCTCCACCATAATTACCTATGCATTATTTAGTTCACCCCGAACATTTTAGTTTTAAAGTTTGGAAACTTTTGTTGTTTACCTATGTTTTAAATTTGAATTTGAATCGGGTTCGAATCAACGTGAGTTTAATCACAGTAATGGAGGTGACGTGGCATCCTTAGCTTGGGATTACTGTAGTCTAATTATCCGGGCGTCACAACATGCCCGGTATGAGGTGCATTGCGCTATAAGATCAGCCGTGATGACCCTGGTGATGTCGAGGGCGAGCGCCCCAGGAAGAAGATTCCTGAAGATTCCTGCCAAGGTGATGTGGTATGCTCCTATAATACCACGGTTGAAACATTTGTTCCAAAACAAAGAGCATGCCAAGTTGATGAGATGGCATAGAGAAGACCGTAAGAAAGACGGGAAGTTGAGAGTACCCACTGACGGGTCGCAGTGGAGAAAAATTGAGAGAAAGTAATGGGAGGACTTCGCAGGTGACGCAAGGAACATATGGTTTGGTCTAAGCGCAGATGGCATTAATCCTTTTGGGGAGCAGAGCAACAATCATAGCACCTGGCCTATGACTCTATGTATGTATAACCTTCCCCCTTGGTTGTGCATGAAGTGGAAGTTCATTATGATGCCAGTGCTCATCCAAGGCCCTAAGCAACCCGACAATGACATTGATGTATACCTAAGGCCATTAGTTGAAGAACTCTTACAATTGTGGAATGAAAAAGGTGTATGTGCGTGGGATGAGCACGGACAGGAGGAATTTGACCTACATGTGTTGCTGTTTGTGACCATCAATGATTGGCCTACTCTCAGCAACCTTTCAGGACAGACAAACAAGGGATACCGCGCATGGACGCACTGTTTGGATGATACCGACAATATATTAGGATAATTGTAAGAAGAATGTGTACCTGAGGCATCGTCGATTTCTTCCGAGCAGGCATCTCGTAAGAAAGAAAGGCAAGCATTTCAAAGGTGAGGCAGATCACCGAACAAAGCCTCGCCACCGTACTGGTGACAATCTGTTCCGAATGACGCTGACGGACGCACACCCATGTGGAAGAAGAAATCTATATTTTGGCACCTACCCTATTGGAAAGACCTAGAGGTCTGCTCTGCAATCGACGTGATGCACGTGACAAAGAATCTTTGTGTGACCCTACTTGGCTTCTTGGGCGTGTATGGGAAGACAAAAGATACACCGGAGGCACAGGAGGACCAGCAACGTATGCACGGAAAGGACGACATACATCAGGGTCATGCCAGCTACGCTCTTACCAAATAAGAGAAGGAAATCTTCTTTGAATGCCTTCTCAGTATGAAGGTACCGTCTGGATTCTCGTAGGGAATACTAAATATGGTAGAGAAAAAGTTGCAGAACCTAAAGTATCATGACTACCACGTGATTATGACGCAACTGCTTCTAGTTGCACTGAGGGGGCTTCTACCGGAAAACATTCGATTAGCCATTGTGAAGCTGTGTGCATTCCTCAATGCAATCTCTCAGAAGGGATCCAGTAATCATACTAAGGTTAGAGAATGATTTGGTGCAATGTCTTGTCAGTTTTGAGTTGGTGTTCCCACCATCCTTCTTCAATATTATGACGCACGTTCTAGTTCACCTATGCGAAGAGATTGCCGTTCTGGGTCCTGTATTTCTACACAATATGTTCCCCTTTGAGAGGTTCATGGTAGTCTTAAAGAAATATGTTCATAACCATGCTAGGCCAGAAGGAAGCATCGCCAAGGGCCATGAAAATGAGGAGGTCATTGAGTTTTGTGTTGACTTTATTCCTGACCTTAAGCCGATTGGTGTTCCTGAATCGCGGCATAATGGCAGACTGGGTGGAAATGGCACGCTAGGACCGAATCAAATAATATGTATGGATGGGCATTCTCTCACTCAAGCACACTACACAATTCTACAAAATTCCGCCTTGGTGGCTCCGTATATGGAGGAACACAAGAATATTCTAAGCTCCAGATACCCGAAGCAGTTTGAAGACTGGATTACACGCGAACAAACAAGGACTTTCGCCGGTTGGTTGCAGACACATGCCATGCATGAAGATGCTGTTGAAGATGACATGTACTTGCTGTCCCAGTTACCATCTTCGAATATAATGACTTTCAAAGGGTACGAGATAAATAGGAATACATTTTACATGATTACCCAAGATAAAAAGTGCACCAACCAAAACAGTGGTGTCCACTTTGATGCAACAACTAATAGGGGAAAGGACATATATTATGGTTACATAGAGGAGATATGGGAACTTGACTATGGGAGTGATTTAAAGGTCCCTTTGTTTTGGTGCAAATGGGTCAATCTGACAGGAGGTAGCGTAAAGGAAGACCCGCAGTACGAAATGACAACAGTGGATCTCAACAATCTTGCGTACGCAGATGAACCATTCGTCCTAGCCAATGATGTGGCCCAGGTTTTCTATGTGAAGGACGTGTCTACCAAGCTGAGAAAAAGAAAAGATAAGGAAGCGAATACATCATACGATGAGCCAAAGTGCCACATAGTTATTTCAAGGAAAAAACATCGTGGGAGTGGATGACAAGACAAACATGTCAGAAGGTTATGAAAAGTTTCATGAAATTGCTCCCTTCATAGTGAATGTTGACCCGAGCATCCAGTTAAATGATGAAGATTGTCCATGGTTACAGCACAAAGGGACACATGCAAAGGAAAAGTTTCACACCCAAAGATCCCACTCTGGGATGTGACCGACTTTACTGTCATCACTTTCTTCTCTAGTGAGTTTCCGGACTTACATATCTGGGAAGTCCCACTTTGGACAAACCGTAGGGAATCTTTGTAATAGTTAGGGTGCTTATGTCATCAATTTTCAACCATTTCCGACTTCATTTGGTATTTTCATGCATTTACTGATTTTTCTGAGCTAAATAACTCTAAAGTTTAAGAGCACTTCAAATGAACTCTGAAAAGGTTAAAAGTTGACATGGTGTCATCATTTCACCCATATAGCATGTGCTAAAAAGTTGAGAGGGTTACGACAAAAACTGGATGCACTTTGTGTACAAAATGGGCAATCTCTTCCGAAGTATCAGGGTTTAGGACGAAAACTCATCTGTTACAAAGGCATTTCATTTTTTAAACTTATTTTAACTCCAGACTTTTGGTGTGCACCATTCAAAGCCACATCATCAATTTTCAACCTTTTCCGACTTCATTTGGTATTTTTCATGCATTTACTATTTTTTTGAGCCAAATGACCCTGAAATTGAAAAGCACTACAAATGAACTCTGAAAATGTTGAAAGTTGGCATGGTATCATCATTTCACCCACATAGCATGTGCTAAAAAGTTGAGAGGGTTACGGCAAAAACTGGATGCACTTCATGTAGAAAATGGACAATCTCTTTTGAAGTATCATGGTTTGATGACCCATAAGTATATGGGGTCAATTGTAGCCTTTTCAATATGTAAGAGTGTCGAACCCAATGAGGAGCAGAAGGAAATAACAAGTGGTTTTCAGCAAGGTAATGTCTGCAAATGCTAAAATTGTAAGTAGCGGAGTAGTTTGATAGCAAGATAATTTGTAACAAGCAAGTAACGATAGTAGTAACAAAAATGCAGCAAGGTAGCCCAATCCTTTTGAGGCAAAGGACAGGCCAAAACGGTCTCTTATGATAAGCAAAGTGTTCTTGAGGGTACATGGGAATTTCATCTAGTCACTTTCATCATGTTGGCTTAATTCGTGTTCGCTACTTTGATAATTTGATATGTGGGTGGACCGGTGCTTAGGTGTTGTTCTTACTTGAACAAACCTCCTACTTATGATTAACCCTCTCGCAAGCATCCGCAACTACGAGAAAAGTATTAACAATAAATTCTAACCATAGCATTAAACTTTTGGATCCAATCGGTCCCTTACGGAATAGCTCATAAAATGGGGTTTAAGCTTCTGTCACTCTCGCAACCCATCATCTAATAACTACTCCACAATGCATTCCCTTAGGCCCAAATATGGTGAAGTTTCATGTAGTCGATGTTCACATGACACCACTAAGGGAATCATAACATACATATCATCAAAATATCGAACACATATGAAGTTCACATGATTACTTGCACCATGATTTCTCCCGTGACCTCAAGAACGAAAGTAACTACTCACAAATGATAATCATGCTCAAGATCAGAGGGGTACTAAATAGCATAATGAATCTGAACACATAATCTTCCACCAAATAAACCACATAGTAATCAACTACAAGATGTAATCAACACTACTAGTCACTCACAAGCACCAATCTATAGTTCCCGCACAAAGATTGAACACAAGAGATGAACTAGGGTTTGATAGGAGTTGGTACTGTTGAAGATGTTGATGATGATAACCCTCCCCAAGATGGGAGAGTTGTTGGTAATGATGATGACGATGATTTCCCCCTCCGGGAGGGAAGTTCCCCCGGCGGGATCGCTCTGCCGGAGGGAAAAAGTGCTCCTGCCCAAGTTCCGCCTTGAGACAGCGGCACTTTGTCCCGAAAGTCCTCTCCTTATTTTTTCTAGGTCAAAATGACTTATATATCGGAAGAGGGGCACCGGAGGTGGGCCTAGGTGAGCACAACCCACCAGGGCGCGCCTGGGCTCCCTGGCGCGCCCAGGTGGGTTCTGCTCACCCGGTGGGCCCCCTCTGGTACTTATTGATTCCAAATTTTTTATTTATTCCATAAAAAATCCTCGTGAAGTTTCAACTCATTTGGAGTTGTGCAGAATAGGTAGCTTGATGTAGCTTTTTTAGGTCCAGATTTCCAGCCACCAGAATTCTCCCCCTTTGTGTATACCTTGCATATTATGAGAGAAAATGCATTAGAATTACTCCAAAAAGTATTATTATACAATAAAACAACATAAATAACAGTAGGAAAACATGATGCAAAATGGACGTATCAACTCCCCCAAGCTTAGACCTCGCTTGTCCTCAAGCGAAAATCGAAATCGAAAAACATGTCCACATGCTTAGAGAGAGAGAGAGAGAGGTGTCGATAAAAACAAAAATATGGACATAGCAGCATCATGTAACTTATTATAACAGCAACACACTTTAACATAAAACTTCTATCATAGAACTTTTATCATAGACTTCTTATGAACAAGTGACAATTCATCACAACATCAAAGTATAAAGCATAAACTTTATTGGAAACCAACAAACTATGTTCTCAGTCAATTTTGCAACTACAATTCGTCATCTTTTCAGGAAGGGTCATGTATCAGAGCCTTTAGGCAAGTCCACATACTCAACCATCATTTAGTCTTCTATGATTGCTACCACTCACCGCGTACACATGAGCAAAATGTTTCAACCGGACACATAGAAAGATAGGGGCTTATAGTTTCGCCTCCCAACGCATTCACCTCAAGGGTGATGTCAACAATAATAACTCATGCTACCCATATTCAACTGGATATATGTGCCTAGATCTTTCCTCACCACATGATGCTTACCAGAGGAGAAAAATAAAAGGAATAGAGAAAAACTTTGACTCTTGCATGAAAGTAAATACATGAAAGTAGAAGATAGGCCCTTCACAGAGGGAAAGCAGTGGTTGCCATGCAATTTTTGTTTGTATGCTCAACCCCTTAGTGCAATAGAACGTCATGTTATATTGCCCCTTGTGACGGCAACATTTATTATGCAGTCTGTCGCTTTTATTCTTCACCATCACAAGTTCGTACAACGCTCAAATTTCCCTTACACTAAATGATCTCACACTTCTAGAAGCAATTTTTATTGCCCTTTTTGCATCGATGACAACTTACTTGAGGGATCTTACTCAACCCATAGGTAGGTATAGTGGACTCTCAAACAAGATTTGGGTTTAAGGGTTTTGGATGCACAAGTAGTATCTCTACTTAGTGCGGAGTTTTTGGCTAGAAAAGATAAGGGTAAGCACCACATGTTGAAGGATCTATGACAATATAACTTCTGTGTGAATATGAACAAACATAATTCAGTAATTTGTCTTTCTTGTCCAACGTCAACAATTTTGGCATATAATATTTTGATGGGTGCTCACAATCACAAAAGATTTCCAGGATAGTGTATTTGTATGTGAATCTTCTCTTCCCTTATTAATTCTTTCATGAGTTGCATCATTGACCAATGCTATGTTTGTCAATCTACAATAAAATTTACTACCTACACTTTTCCTTGTGTAATGTCATCACTTACCATAAGGTTAGCATATGAGCTTTTTCATTTATTTCCTTTCTTTTTATTGAAACAAGAGAGTAAAGAAGGCAAAACTCAAACTAAACTTTATTATATATCTCGCACATGATTACAAGGATTGATCACTAAGCAAACTCTCAAAAAGAAAGGATCGAACTAAACTTTTATTCATCTAATAGCAAAAGATAACCATGGATTGAACTAAGAAAATAAAAGCAAAATATAGTGGAGATGATATAATAACGGGGCACCTCCCCTAAGCTTGGCGAAAGCCAAGGGGAGTGCACATACCCGATACTTAGTTTTCTTTTGGTGGTGAAGAAGGAGGTGGTGGTGATGAAGTAGAAGCAATCCGGTCCTTAAGGACCAAGAGACTCTCCAATCTTCGGAAGACGCTCCGAAGGGAAGCGATGTGCTCGATATGTAGAATATTTTCATGAGTGAGATACTTATTTTGTATACGAACCGTTTCAATGATCCCGAAGGCTACAATCTCAGTGGGGGTAAGATGAGCATAGTAGGGTTTAAGGATATCTTCCTTTTTCTCATCAGCGGGCAAGGCTTTCTCAACCATCGACACTTGATCTCCGGTCGCCTCCTTGCTCTTGTCCTCCTTAGCTGCTCCAACAGGGTCTTCCCTCTTTAGCTCAGTCTTCATCAACCAAGCATCCTCTTCCATATGGTTAGAAGAAGAAGAAGACATGATGCCTGGCTCAGCAGATCTGACAGAAAAATAGCGAGAAAAGAAAACAGGAAATTTCTCTGCCATATGGAGGTCAACAGGTTCGAGAGGTATGTAAACATTTTTTATCTTAGGGGACAAGCAGAATGGAAGAAAAACAGAGTGCGGAAAGTACCTGAGGTGGGCACAACCCACCGGCACTTTCCTGGAAGTTTCTTGTTTTCCTATTTTTTAAAATATTCCTAAACCGACAAAAAAATATTTTTTGCGGATTTTTCGGAGTTCGTTTACTTACGATATCACGTACCTCCCTTTTTTCATGATTCTGGAGTGTTCCGGAAGGTTTCCTTTATGTGTTCTTCCGGTGTCAAAGTTTGGATAATATTGCTTTCAACATTAATGGGCGTACCTGAGATATAATGTTTTATTCGTTGTCCATTGACAACCTTCGGGTTAGTACCTTCGGCTTTATTTATTTTGATAGCTCCGGATCGATAGACTTCCTCGATAACATGGGTCCTTCCCATTTGGAGAGGAGTTTTCCTGCAAAGAATCTGAAATGAGAGATGTACAAAAGAACATATTCTCCAACTTTGAACTCACGCTTTTGGATTCTTTTGTCATGCCATATTTTAACTTTTCTTTGAATAACTTTGCATTTTCATAAGCCTGGGTTCTCCATTCATCTAATGAGCTAATATCAAATAACCTCTTTTCACTAGCAAATTTGAAATCATAGTTGAGTTCTTTAATTGCCCAATATGATTTATCTTCTAACTCAGGAGGCAAATGACAAGCTTTTCGATAAACCATTTTATAAGCAGACATACCCATAGAATTTTTGTAAGCTGTTCTATAAGCCCAAAGTGCATCATCTAATTTCTTAGACCAATTCTTCCGATACCTATTGACAGTCTTTTGTAAGATTAGTTTCATTTATCTATTGCTAAGTTCAGCTTGACCACTAGACTGAGGATGACAAGGTGATGCAATTCTATGGTTAACATCATACTTAGCAAGAATTTTACAGAAAGCACCATAAATAAAGTGTGAACCACCATCAGTCATTAAATATCTAGGGACTCCAAACCTTGGGAAAATAACTTCCTTAAGCATTTTAATAGAGGTGTTGTGATCAGCACTACTGGTTGGAATAGCTTCTACCCACTTAGTAACATAATCAACAACAACCAAAATATGTGTATACCCATTAGAGGAAGGAAAAGGTCCCATGAAATCAAAACCCCAAACTTCAAATGGTTCAACTGCAAGTGAATAATTCATAGGCATTTCTTGATGCTGACCGATATTACCTATTGTTTGACATTCATCACAAGACGAGACAAACTTACGGGCATCCTTGAAGAGAGTAGGCCAATAAAAACCAGATTGCAATACCTTATGAGCGGTTCTCTCTCCCGCGTGATGTCCTCCATAAGCTTCAAAGTGACATTTCTGTTGGATTTGTTCCCGTTCATGCTCAGGTACACAACGTCTAATAATACCATCTACTCCTTTATAAAGATGTGGGTCATCCCAAAAGTAATGTCTTAAATCATAGATGAATTTTTTCTTTTCTTGGTATGTGAAGCTAGGTGGTATGTATTTAGAAACAATATAATTAGCATAGTCAGCATACCAAGGTGTACCATTAGAAACATTTATTGCAGCTAATTGTTCATCAGGAAAGCTATCATCAATAGGTTGTGGGTCATCAAGAATATTTTCAAGCCTAGACAAGTTATCAACTACGGGGTTCTCTGCCTCTTTCCTATCAGTGATATGCAAATCAAACTCTTGTAGCAGAAGAACCCACCTAATGAGTCTAGGTTTAGCATCTTTCTTTTCCATAAGATATTTTATATCAGCATGATTGGTGTGAATAATCACTTTAGAATCAACAATGTAAGATCTGAATTTATCACAAGCAAACACCACTGCTAAGAATTCTTTTTCAATAGTATTAACCGAAACATAATACATGTGTGAATACATAAACAAACATAGTGTCACTAGTATGCCTCTACTTGACTAAGAATTCTTTTTGTCACAAACATAGTGTCACAAGCAAACACCACTGCTAAGAATTCTTTTTCAGTATAGTAGCATAATTTCGTTGAGAACTATCTAGAGTTTTACTAGCATAATGGATAACATTCAGCTTCTTATCAACTCTTTGTCCTAGAACAGCACCAACAACATAATCACTAGCATCACACATAACCTCAAAAGGCAAGTTCCAATCAGGTGGTTGAACAACAGGTACGGTAATTAAGGCTTTCTTTAGTGTTTCATGAAGGAAATATGCCCTAGAGGCAATAATAAAGTTATTATTTATTTCCTTATTTCGTGATAAATGTTTATTATTCATGCTAGAATAGTATTAACCGGAAACATAATACATGTGTGAATACATACACAAACATAGTGTCACTAGTATGCCTCTACTTGACTAGCTCGTTAATCAAAGATGGTTTAGTTTCCTACCATAGACATGAGTTGTCATTTGATAAATGGGATCACATCATTGGGAGAATGATGTGATTGACTTGACCCATTATGTTAGCTTAGAACTTGATTGTTTTAGTTTACTGCTATTGCTTTCTTCATGACTTATACATGTTCCTATGACTATGAGATTATGCAACTCCCGATTACCGGAGGAACACTTTGTGTGCTACCAAACGTCACAATGTAACTGGGTGATTATAAAGGTGCTCTACAGGTGTCTCCGATGGTACTTGTTGAGTTGGCATAGATCGAGATTAGGATTTGTCACTTCTATTGTCGGAGAGGTATCTCTGGGCCCTCTCGATAATGCACATCACTATAAGCCTTGCAAGCAATGTGACTAATGAATTAGTTTCAGGATGATGCATTACGAAACGAGTAAAGAGACTTGCCGGTAACGAGATTGAGCTAGGTATTGAGATACCGATGATTCGAATCTCGGGCAAGTAACATACCGATGACAAAGGGAACACCGTATGTTGTTATGCGGCTTGACCGATAAAGATCTTCCTTGACAAAGGGAACAATGATGATCAAATCTCAGGCAAGTAAAGAAACTTGCCAGCAATGAGATTGAGTTAGGTATTGAGATACCGACGATCGAATCTCGGGCAAGTAACATACCGATGACAAAGGGAACAACGTATGTTGTTATGCGGTTTAACCGATAAAGATCTTTGTAGAATATGTAGGAGCCAATATGAGCATCCAGGTTCTGCTATTTGTTATTGACCGGAGATGTGTCTCGGTTATGTCTACATAGTTCTCGAACCCGTACGGTCCGCACGCTTAACGTTCGGTGACGATTTGTAGTATGAGTTATGTGATTTGATGACCTAAGTTTGTTCGGAGTCCCGGATGAGATTGGGGACATGATGAGGAGCCTCGAAATGATCGAGCCATAAAGATCGATATATTGGAAGGCTATATTTAGACATCAGAAAGGTTCTGAGTGGTTCGGGTATTTATCGAAGTACCGGAGAGTTACGAGAATTCGCCGGGGAGTATATGGGCCTTATTGGGCTTTAAGGGAGAGAGAGAGAGAGGCAGGCCGCGCACCCCCCCAAGGCCTAGTCCGAATTGGACTAGGGGGAGGGGCGGCACCCCCTCCTTCCTTCTCTTCTCTCTTCCCTTTCCTTTTCCCCTACTCCTACTACTTGGAAGGGGGGGGGGATCCTACTCCCAGTGGGAGTAGGACCCCCCCTCCTCCACTCCTTTATATACGGGGGAGGGGGGCACCCCATAGATACACAAGTTGATCATTGATCTTTAGCCGTGTGAGGTGCCCCCTCCACCATAACCCACCTCATTCATATCGTAGTGGTGCTTAGGCGAAGCCCTCGTCAGTAGCTTCATCAACACCGTCATCACGCCGTCGTGCTGACGGAACTCTCCCTCGAATCTCTACTAGATCGTGAGTTCATGGGACGTCACCGAGCTGAACGTGTGAAAATTGTGGAGGTGTCGTACGTTCGGTACTAGGATCGGTCGATCGTGAAGAAGTACGACTACATCAACCGCGTTGTCATAACGCTTCTGCTTACGTTCTACGAGGGTACGTGGACGACAATCTCCCCTCTCGTTGCTATGCATCACCATGTTCTTGCGTGTGCGTAGGATTTTTTTTGAAATTACTATGTTCCCCAACAGTGGCATCCGAGCCAGGTTTATGCGTAGATGTTATATGCACGAGTAGAACACAAGTGAGTTGTGGGCGATAATAGTCATACTGCTTACCAGCATGTCATACTTTGATTCGGCGGTATTGTTGAATGAAGCGGCCCGGACCGACATTACGCGTACACTTACGCGAGACTAGTTCTACCGACGTGCTTCACACACAAGTGGCTGGCGGGTGTCAGTTTCTCCAACTTTAGTTGAATCGAATGTGGCTACGCCTGGTCCTTGTTGAAGGTTAAAACAACACATACTTGACAAAAAATCGTTGTGGTTTTGATGCGTAGGTAAGGACGGTTCTTGCTTAGCCCGTAGCAGCCACATAAAACTTGCAACAACAAAGTAGAGGACGTCTAACTTGTTTTTGCAGGGCATGTTGTGATGTGATATGGTCAAGGCATGATGCTATAATTTATTGTATGAGATGATCATGTTTTGTAACAAATTTATCGGCAACTGGCAGGAGCCATATGGTTGTCACTTTATTGTATGCAATGCAATCGCCCTGTAATTGCTTTACTTTATCACTAAGTGGTAGCGATAGTTGTAGAAGCAATAGTTGGCGGGACGACAACGATGCTATGATGAAGATCAAGGTGTCGCACTGGTGACGATGGTGATCATGACGGTGCTTTGGAGATGGAGATCAAAGGCACAAGATGATGATGGCCATATCATATCACTTATATTGATTGCGTGTGATGTTTATCCTTTATGCATCTTACTTTGCTTTGATTGACGGTAGCATTATAAGATGATCTCTCACTAAATTTCAAGATATAAGTGTTCTCCCTGAGTATGCACCGTTGCCAAAGTTCTTTGTGCCGAGACACCACATGATGATCGGGTGTGATAAGCTCAACGTTCACCTACAACGGGTGCAAGCCAGTTTTGCACACACAGAAATACTCGGGTTAAACTTGACGAGCCTAGCATATGCAGATATGGCCTCGGAACACTGAGACCGAAAGGTCAAACGTGAATCATATAGTAGATATGATCAACATAGTGATGTTCACCATTGAAAACTACTCCATCTCACGTGATGATCGGTTTTGGTTTAGTTGATCTGGATCACGTGATCACTTACATGATTAGAGGGATGTCTATCTAAGTGGGAGTTCTTAAGTAATATGATTAATTGAACTTTAATTTATCATGAACTTAGTCCTGATAGTATTTTGCAAATAATGTTGTAGATCAATAGCTCGCGTTGTTGCTTCCCTATGTTCTTATATGTGTTCCTAGAGCAAACTAAGTTGAAAGATGATAGTAGCAATGATGCGGACTGGGTTAGTGATCTGAGGTTTATCCTCATTGCTGCATAGAAGAATTATGTCCTTGATGCACCGCTAGGTGACAGACCTATTGCAGGAGCAGATGTAGACATTATGAATGTTTGGCTAAGTTCAATATGATGACTACTTGATAGTTTAGTGCACCATGCTTTATGGCTTAGAATTAGGACTTCAAAGACGTTTTGAACGTCATGGAGCATATGAGATGTTCCAGGAGTTGAAGTTAATATTTCAAGCAAATACCCGAGTTGAGAGATATAAAGTCTCTAACAAGTTCCATAGCTAAAGATGGAGGAGAATATCCCAAGCAGTGAGCATGTGCTCAGATTGTCTGGGTACTACAATCACTTGAATCAAGTGGGAGTTAATCTTCCAGATAAGATAGTGATTGATAGAGTTCTCTAGTCACCATCACCAAGTTACTGGAACTTCATGATGAACTATAGTATGCAAGGGATAACGAAAACGATTCCCGAGCTCTTCGTGATGCTGAAATTGACGAAGGTAGAAGTCAAGAAAGAGCATCAAGTGTTGATGATTGACAAGACCACTAGTTTCAAGAAAAGGGCAAAGGGAAAGAAAGGGAACTTCAAGTAGAATGGCAAACAAGTTGTCACTCCCGCGAAGAAGCCCAAAGCTGGACCAAAGCCTGAAACTGAGTGCTTCTAATGCAAAGGAAATGGTCACTGGAAGCGGAAATGCCCTGAATATTTGGTGGATAAGAAGGATGGCAAAGTGAACAAGGGTATATTTGATATACATGTTATTGATGTGTACCTTACTAGTCTTTATAGTAGCCCTTGGGTATTTGATACTTGTTCGGTTGCTAAAAAATTAGTAACTCGAAACAGGAGTTACAGAATAAACAGAGACTAGTTGAGGGTGAAGTGACAATATGTGTTGGAAGTGGTTCCAAGATTGATATGATCATCATCGCACACTCCCTATACTTTCGGGATTAGTGTTAAACCTAAATAAATGTTATTTGGCATTTGCATTGAGCATGAATATGATTTGATCATGTTTATTGCAATACGGTTATTCATTTAAAGTCAGAGAATAATTGTTGTTCTGTTTACATGAATAAAACCTTCGATGGTCATACACCCAATAAAAATAGTTTGTTGGATCTCGATTTTAGTGATACACATATTCATAGTATTGATGCCAAAAGATGCAAAGTTGATAATGATAATGCAACTTATTTGTGGCACTGCCGTTTGGGTCATATCGGTGTAAAGCGCATGAAGAAACTCCATAAAGATGGACTTTTGGAATCACTTGGTTATTAATCATTTGATGCTTGCGAACCGTGCCTTTTGGGCAAGATGACTAAAACTCCATTCTCCAGAACAATGGAATGAGCTACTGACTTGTTGGAAATAATACATAGCGATGTATGCGGTCCAATGAGTGTTGATGCTCATGGCGGGTATCGTTATTTTCTGAACTTCACAGATGATTTGAGCAGATATGAGTATATATACTTAATGAAGCGCAAGTCTGAAACATTTGAAAAGTTCAAAGAATTTCAGAGTGAAGTGGAGAATCATCGTAACAAGAAAATAAAGTTTCTACAATCTGATCGTAGAGGAGAATATTTGAGTTACGAGTTTGGCCTTCATTTAAAAACAATGTGGAATACTTTCACAGCTCACGCCACATGGAACACCACAATGTAATGGTGTGTCCGAACATTGTAACCGCACTTTATTTGATATGGTGCGATCTATGATGTATCTTACCTATTTACCACTATCATTTTGGGGTTATGCATTAGAGGCAACTGCATTCACTTTAAATAGGATACCATCAAAATCGGTTGAGATGACGCCTTATGAACTGTGGTTTGGCAAGAAACCAAAGTTATCGTTTCTTAAAGTTTGGGGCTGCGATGCTTATGTGAAAAAGTTTCAACCTGATAAGCTCGAACCCAAATCGGAGAAGTGCGTCTTCATAGAATACCCAAAGGAAACTGTTGGGTACACCTTCTATCACAGATCCGAAGGCAAGATATTCGTTGCTAAGATGGACCCTTTCTAGAGAAGGAGTTTCTCTCGAAAGAAGTGAGTGGGAGGAAAGTAGAGCTTGATAAAGTAATTATACCTTCTCCCGAATTGAAAAGTAGTTCATCAAAGAAATCAGTTCTAGTGATTCCTACACCAATTAGTGAGGAAGCTAATGATGATGATCATGAAACTTCAGATTAAGTTACTACAGAACCT
Source organism: Triticum dicoccoides (assembly GCF_002162155.2). Classification (NCBI taxonomy): domain Eukaryota; kingdom Viridiplantae; phylum Streptophyta; class Magnoliopsida; order Poales; family Poaceae; genus Triticum; species Triticum dicoccoides. Next base: position 649,951,547 of record NC_041389.1, read on the forward strand.
CGTAGGTCTTCCAAAGTACAGTCCGCACCAGAGTGGTACGCTAATCCTGTTCTGGAAGTCATGTTACTAGACCATGATGAACCTATGAACTATGAGGAAGCGATGATGAGCCTAGATTCCGCGAAATGGCTTGAAGGCCATGAAATCTGAGATGGGATCCATGTATGAGAACAAAGTGTGGACTTTGGTGGACTTGCCCGATGACCGGCAAGCCATAGAAAATAAATGGATCTTCAAGAGGAAGACAAACACTAGAGTTACTATCTACAAAGCTTGACTTGTAGCAAAAAGTTTTTTGACAAGTTCAAGGTGTTGAATAAGATGAGATTTTCTCACTCGTATCGATGCTTAAGTCTGTCCGAATCATGTTAGCAATTGCCACATTTTATGAAATTTGACAAATTGATGTCAAAATTTCATTCCTTAATGGATTTCTTAAAGAAGAGTTGTATATGATGCAACCAGAAGGTTTTGTCAATCCTAAAGGTGCTAACAAAGTGTGCAAGCTCCAGTGATCCATCTATGGACTAGTGCAAGCATCTCGGAGTTGGAATATACGCTTTGATGAGTTGATCAAAGCATATAGTTTTATACAGACTTGCAATGAAGCCTGTATTTACAGGAAAGTGAGTGGGAGCACTACAACCTTTCTAATAAGTATATGTGAATGACATATTGTTGATCAGAAATAATGTACAATTTTTCTGGAAAGCATAAAGGAGTTTTTGAAAGGAGTTTTTCAAAGAAAGACCTTGGTGAAGCTGTTTACATATTGAGCATCAAGATCTATAGAGATAGATCAAGACGCTTGATAAGTTTTTTCGATGAGTACATACCTTGATAAGATTTTGAAGTAGTTCAAAATGGAACAGTCAAAGAAGGAGTTCTTGCCTGTGTTGTAAGGTGTGAACTTGAGTAAGACTCAACACCCGACCATGGCAGAAAATAGAAAGAGAATGAAAAGTCATAGGCTATGCCTTAGTCATAGGTTCTATAAAGTATGCTATGCTATGTACCAGACCTGTTGTATACCTTGCTCTGAGTTTGGCAAGGGAGTACAATTTTGATCTAGGAGTAGATCACTGGACAGCGGTCGAGAATATCCTTAGTGAGGACTAAGGAAATGTTTCTTGATTATGGAGGTGATAAAGGAGTTTGTCGTAAAGATTTACATCGGTGCAAGCTTTTACACTGATCCAGATGACTCTAAGTCTCAGTCTGGATACATATTGAAAGTGGGAGCAATTAGCTAGAGTAGCTCCATGCAGAGCATTGTAGACATAGAATATTTGTAAAATACATACGGCTCTGAATGTGACAGACCCGTTGACTAAACTTCTCTCACGAACAAAACAAGATCATACCTTAGTACTCTTTGGGTGTTAATCACGTAGCGATGTGAACAAGATTATTGACTCTAGTAAACCCTTTAGGTGTTGGTCACATGACGATGTGAACTAGATTATTGACTCTAGTGCAAGTGGTAGACTGAAGGAAATATGCCCTAGAGGCAATAATAATGTTATTATTTATTTCCTTATTTCATGATAAATGTTTATTATTCATGCTAGAATTGTATTAACCGGAAACATAATACATGTGTGAATACATAGACAAACATAGTGTCACTAGTATGCCTCTACTTGACTAGCTCGTTAATCAAAGATGGTTTAGTTTCCTAACCATAGACATGAGTTGTCATTTGATAAACGGGATCACATCATTGGGAGAATGATGTGATTGACTTGACCCATTCCGTTAGCTTAACACTTGATCATTTTAGTTTACTGCTAGTGCTTTCTTCATGACTTATACATGTTCCTATGACTGTGAGATTATGCAACTCCCGATAACCGGAGGAACACTTTGTGTGCTACCAAACGTCAGAACGTAACTGAGTGATTATAAAGGTGCTCTACAGGTGTCTCCGATGGTACTTGTTGAGTTGGCATAGATCAAGATTAGGATTTGTCACTTCGATTGTCGGAGAGGTATCTCTGGGCCCTCTCGGTAATGCATATCACTATAAGCCTTGCAAGCAATGTGACTAATGAGTTAGTTTCAGGATGGTGCATTAAGGAACGAGTAAAGAGACTAGCCAGTAATGAGATTGAGCTTGGTATTGAGATACCGACGATCGAATCTTGGGCAAGTAACATACCGATGACAAAGGGAACAACGTATGTTGTTATGCGGTTTGACCGATAAAGATCTTCGTAGAATATGTAGGAGCCAATATGAGCATCCAGGTTCCGCTATTGGTTATTGACCGGAGATGTGTCTCGGTCATGTGTACATAGTTCTCGAACCCGTAGGGTCCGCACGCTTAACGTTTGGTGACGATTTATATTATGAGTTGTGTGATTTTATGACTGAAGTTTGTTTGGAGTCCCGGCTGAGATAGGGGACATGACTAGAAGTCTCAAAATGATCGAGCCATAAAGATCGATATATTGGAAGGCTATATTCCGACATTGGAAAGGTTCCGAGTGGTTCGGGTATTTATCGGAGTACCGGAGAGTTACGGGAATTCGCCGGGGAGTATATGGTCCTTATTGGGCTTTAAGGGAGAGAGAGAGAGAGGAAGGCCGCGCGCCCCCAAGTCCTAGTCCGAATTGGACTAGGGGGAGGGGCGGCGCCCCCTCCTTCCTTCTCTTCTCTCTCCCCTTTCCTTTCCCCTACTCCTACTACTTGGAAGGGGGGGAATAGTACTCCCGGTGGGAGTAGGACTCCCCCTCCTCCACTCCTTTATATACGGGGGAGGGGGGCACCCCATAGACACACAAGTTGATCATCGATCTTTAGCCATGTGCGGTGCCCCCTCCACCATAATCCACCTCGATCATATTGTAGCGATGCTTAGGCGAAGCCCTGCGTCGGTAGCTTCATCAACACCGTCATCACGCCGTCGTGCTGATGGAGCTCTCCCTCGAAGCTCTACTGGATTGTGAGTTCGAGGGACGTCACCGAGCTGAACGTGTGCAGATCGCGGAGGTGCCGTACGTTCGGTACTAGGATCGGTCGATCGTGAAGACGTATGACTACATTCCCCAACATTTCCGCCCCTTGTCATAACGCTTCCGCTTACGGTCTACGAGGGTATGTGGACGACAATCTCCCCTCTCGTTGCTATGCATCACCACGATCTTGCGTGTGCGTAGGATTTTTTTTGAAATTACTATGTTCCCCAACATTTCAAAGGCTTCCAAGTAATCATCATCAAACACAAAGGGAACATCCTTTTGCAAAAGATTTGTGAGAGGCCTAGAAATTTTAGAAAAGTCTTCGATAAACCTCCTATAGAAACCAGCATGACCATGGAAACTACGAATACCTTTGATATCTTTAGGACATGGCATTTTCTCAATTGCATCAACATTGGCCTGGTCCACTTCAATGCCTCTTTCAGAAATTTTATGGCCCAAAACAATACCTTCGTTAACCATAAAGTGGCACTTCTCCCAATTCAAGACAAGATTTTTTTGTTCACATCTCTGCAAAATTCGATCAAGATTGCTTAAACAATCATCAAAAGACTTCCCATAAACGGAAAAGTCATCCATAAAAACCTCAAGAATCTTTTCACAAAAATCAGAGAATATAGCAGTCATACATCTTTGAAAGGTAGCAGGTGCATTACAAAAGGCATACATCTATAAGCATAAGTTCCAAAAGGACAAGTAAAAGTGGTCTTTTCTTGATCAGGTTGCGAAATAGGTATTTGTGAGAAGCCAGAATATCCATCAAGAAAGCAAAAATGTGTGTGCTTAGATAATCTTTCTAACATTTGATCAATAAAAGGCAAAGGGTAATGATCTTTTCTGGTTGCTTTGTTTAATTTTATATAATCAATTACCATCCTATAGCCTGTGATGATTCTTTATGGAATGAGCTCATTCTTATCATGAGGAAAAACAGTAATACCTCCCTTCTTAGGGACACAATGAACAAGACTTACCCATCTACTATCCGCTATAGGATAGATGATACCTACTTCCAGAAGTTTCAATATTTCTGTTCTTACCAGTTCTTTCATCTTCGGGTTTAACCATCATTGGTGATCAACAACGGGTTTAGCATCAGGTTCCATATTAATATTGTGCTGACATAGAGTCGGACTAATGCCCTTAAGACCATCAAGATTATATCCGATAGGAGCTCTGTGCTTCCTTAGAACTTTCAATAATCTTTCTTCTTCATGTTCTGAAAGGTTAGCACTAATAATAACAGGATATATCTTTTTCTCATCAAGATAAGCATATTTCAAAGTGTTTGGCAATTGTTTTAATTCAAACACAGGATCACCTTTTGGTGGAGGAGGACCTCCTAGAGTTTGAATAGGCAAATTGTGTTTAAGCAGAGGTTGTTGTTCGAAAAAGATTCTATCTATTTCATTTCTTTCACGGATATGCAAATCATTTTCATGGTCTAGCAAATATTGTTCCAAAGGATCAATAGGAGGTACAACAATAGAAGCAAGACCAATAATTTCATCCTTACTAGGAAAATCTTTCTTATGAGGTTGTCTACTAAACTTGGAAAAATTAAATTCATGATATTCATCACCAAATCTAACACCGAAAGTTTGTTTCTTATAGTATATTCTGGCATTGATGGTGTTCAAGAAAGGTCTACCAAAGATAATGGGACAAAAGTCATCTTGTGGGGATCCAAGAACAAGAAAATCAGTAGGGTATTTTATTTTCCCACACAAGACTTCAACATCTCTAAGAATCCCAATTGGTGATATAGTATCTCTATTGGCAAGTTTAATTGTGACATCTATGTCTTCTATTTCAGCATGCACTATTTCATTCTTAATTTCTTCATATAAGGAAAAAGGAATAGCTCTCACACCAGCACCTAGGTCACATAACCCATGATAACAGTGATCTCCTATCCTAATTGAGACAACATGCATGCCAACAACTGGTCTATGTTTATCCTTTTTATCAGGTTTGGCAATTCTAGAAGCTTCATCACAGAAGTAAATAACATGCCCATCAATATTATCGACTAAAGAGATATTTAATCATAGCAGCACTAGGTTCAACTCCGATTTGTTCAGCTGGTTTGGGTGTTCTAACATAACTTTTGTTAACCACAGTTGAAGCTTTAGCATGTTCCTTCATCCTAACAGGGAAAGGTGGTTTTTCAATATAAGCAGTGGGAACAACTGGATCAACATTATAAATGATAGTTTCTTGTTTCACTTTTACCGGTTCTTTAATTTCTTCTTTAATTGGTGGGTGATATTTAAACCACTTCTCCTTAGGGAGATCAACATGAGTAGCAAAAGATTCACAAAAGGAAGCTACTATCTCCGATTCAAGTCCATATTTGGTGCTAAACTTTTGAAAAGCATTGGTATTTATAAAAGATTTAACACAATCAAACTTAGGTTCAATACCTGACTCTTTACCTTCGTCGAGTTCCCAACCTTCATAGTTGCATTTAATTCTATCTAAAAGATCCCACCGGAATTCAATAGTCTTCTTCATAAAAGAACAAGTACAAGAAGTATTGAGCATGGATTGATCATTACGAGAAAGCCGAGCATAAAAATTCTGAATAGTATTTTCTCTTGAGAGCTCATGATTGGGGCATGAATATAACATTGACTTAAGCCTCCCCCAAGCTGGAGCGATACTTTCTCCTTCATAAGGCCAAAAATTATATATATAATTCCGATCACAATGAACTAGATGCATAGGATATTTTTTTTGATGAAATTCCAATTTCAACCGATTCCAGTTCCAAGATCCAATATCATCGCATAGCCTATACCATTTAAATGCTTTTACCTTCAAAGATAAAGGGAAAACCTTCTTCTTAGCTTCATCTCCAGGCAAACCTACAAGCTTAAACAATCCACAAATTTCATCCACATATATCAAGTGCATATCAGGATGTTCGGTTCCATCTCCTGCATAAGGATTAGCTAGCAGTTGTTCTAACATACCCGAAGGAATTTCATATTAAATATTTTTAGTAGGTGCAGTAGGTTGAGGGGAAACTAATTGCGGTTCCGATCGACGTGAAGATAACCCAAACAAACCCCTCAAAGGATTGTTTTCCATAGTAGCAAGTGACCATAAATTTCAGCACACAGTAATACTATTTCCTTACCAATTTCCACTTACCAAGAGCGCTTCACTCCCCGGCAATGGCGCCAGAAAATAGCCTTGATGACCCACAAGTATATGGGGTCAATTGTAGCCTTTTAGACATGTAAGAGTGTCGAACCCAATGAGGAGCAGAAGGAAATGACAAGTGGTTTTCAGCAAGGTAGTGTCTGCAAATGCTAAAATTGTAAGTAGCGGAGTAGTTTCATAGCAAGATAATTTGTAACAAGAAAGTAACGATAGTAGTAACAAAAAATGCAGCAAGGTAGCCCAATCCTTTTGAGGCAAAGGACAGGCCAAAACAGTCTTTTATGATAATCAAAGTGTTCTTGAGGGTACATGGGAATTTCATCTAGTCACTTTCATCATGTTGGCTTAATTCGTGTTCGCTACTTTGATAATTTGATATGTGGGTGGACCGGTGCTTAGGTGTTGTTCTTACTTGAACAAACCTCCTACTTATGATTAACCCTCTCGCAAGCATCCGCAACTACGAGAAAAGTATTAACAATAAATTCTAACAATAGCATTAAACTTTTGGATCCAATCGGTCCCTTACGGAATAGCTCATAAACTGGGGTTTAAGCTTCTGTCACTCTCGCAACCCATCATCTAATAACTACTCCACAATGCATTCCCTTAGGCCCAAATATGCTGAAGTGTCATGTAGTCGACGTTCACATGACACCACTAAGGGAATCACAACATACATATCATCAAAATATCGAACACATATCAAGTTCACATGATTACTTGCGACATGATTTCTCCTGTGACCTCAAGAATGAAAGTAACTACTCACAAATGATAATCATGCTCAAGATCAGAGGGGAATTAAAGAGCATAATGGATCTGAACATATAATCTTCCACCAATAATCCATACACTACTAGGGAAAAGCCTATACACATGATCTTACCAGCAGCGCGTTCTAAAATAAGGCGCTGCTACAATGTAGCAGTGGCGCGCTCCAGCAGAACTCGCTACTGAAATAAAGTAGCAGTAGCACGCCTCCTCTAAGCTGCACTACTGCTATAATTCCCACGACCCCGTCGTGAAGCTAGTTATAGCAGCAACACATTAATTCGAAGTGCGCCACTGCTAGGTAGTTTAGCAGTAGCGCCTTTATCAATAGCGCGCTACTGCTAAAAGTAGCTATCTCCCACCACCCACGCTCTCCTCTATCCGATTCACTCACACTCACACTCACTCGATCTCCCCCTCAACCCCCGCCCTAGTTTCTTGTGGGCCACTCCTTCATCATCTGGCCTCCCCCCGAAGCTTCTAGTGTCTCTTATGTCCAGAAAAAGATCTCCAAAAGTTTCGTGGCAATTGGAGTTCGTTTGGTACTGATATTCTGGAAAACGAAAAACATGCAAAAACTGCAACTGGCACTGGGCACTAAGTTAATAGGTTAGTCCCAAAAATGATATATAATTGCTTGTAGTTGCATATAAAACATCCAAGATTGATACTATAATAGCATGGAACAATCAAAAAGTATAGATACATTGGAGACGTATGAACCACTTTATTGCCTCCATGTTACCATAATGTTAAACACTCCTTAAACTTTCAATATCTAGTATTTCCTATGTAATTCTTATCGTATATTAATGGTAACACTATATCTCCATATAGTCCATTTTATAGTAACACTATATCTTCATATAGTCCATCTACTATATCTTCATATGGTCCATATTTGGAACTACACCATAGTATATCAATAAACTTTTACTGATCCAGATTATATTCTATTGAAGACTTTTCAAGCCTCAATTATCATATATAAAATTCGTAATTATGTTTGTTTTAATGAAACTATTTCAAAATTTTATAGCCCGATGGTTTATTTATATCAGTCATGAAGTTTTTTTGTCTTAATTTTACAACAAACAATTTTTGTAACTATTTACAAGAATCTCTTCATCTCCTCCATGGACAAAAATAAAAAAAGTTTCGTCTAACCAAGGTACCTAATATTTTAGGCAATCACCCCCATGAACCTCTCTAGGATCACTATGGTACTTACTACTAACAATTAGTTTATACGAAATATATGGCAATGTACATCTGATACTATAAATGATGAATTCAATCTCTGAAGCAAATTGAACTCTATCCATCCACACGTGCTTATCAACTATTCAATGTGGATATCTAAATGGTGTTATGCTATGTGACATTTTTAGAAAACATTTTCTCCATGTAAACTTCTTTAAAACTTTGTCACAGTACATGTCTTAGCATAATCAGATGTTTCAATCTATCTTTATAGATTTTTGTCCAATAATTTTAAATCTTTTTAGAAACATGATTTTCAATATTTTGTGCTAATATACTTTTTTTGACTATAGTTGTGCTAATATACTTTATATTATCTCTGGTCAAGTGATATGTCATATACACGTAAGATTGCAAATGCTTATAAAGCTCCCACTAAACTTATTGTATCCACAAGTTTCTTGATAAAGTTTAAATTCTCTAGTTACTTTATCAAATTCCAACTACTTGATATTTTATTTAAAATCATATACATGGCTTGAAATATTTATATTATTCCTATATTCCTAACAAAACTTGTGGTTGTATCTTATATACATCCACTTTGAAATCTTTTCAAAATAGTTTTGTTACTCATTTGTTATATATCAACAATATACAACACTCACAATTGTAATTCATTTACACTTTTAGTATTGCTACTATTAAGAAGATTTGATAAGATCAACTCTAAAGGTTTTACCAAGTTGAAACTTATTCCTTGTATATGGACTTCACTTTGGATTTCAATGGTTTAAGCCATACCTCTCTAGCTGGGCGCCATCACCGTACCGCGTCCTTGTTATGCGTAGGTTTCATCTCCTTTTGAGATGTAGTATTTAGTATATTTGATAATCTTTCCTGACCTTTGCATTTTGTTACAGTCTTAACCGAAGCTCCTACATCTAATGTAGTATATTCTTTGCTCAGTTTCATGGACAAAATTGCTTTGAAACATTTCTGGTTTAATTTTGTTTCAAGTTAAGCCAGAGATTCAATAATCTCAATAAGCTTTATCATGCTACCAGTTTCTCCTTGAGCGATTAAACCTTTTCTCGAAAAACATTCATTATCTGACAGACATTTTGTCCTTGAATTTTATGGAAGGAACATAAAAACTACGATCAAGCATCGGTCCAAAAAATTCTATAACTCTTTATGGTTTTTATCAGACTTTTAGATGGTGGCTCTTTTAAGTGAATAATTTGTTGTTTCGATTATAAATCCCCTAATAAATTAATAAGAGTAGATCAATAATTGTAATAATTCCATAATTATTCAATTGCTTGGTAAACTTATTAATTAGATATAGTTCTTCATGAAAGAAGAATCTTGTTTATCTTTTGCCATAATGATATTATATCTTCATCCTGAATTTCTTTGAACTATTTTAAATATTTCAGTCCGTATGTTTTAGCAAGAAAATCATATCTACTCATTACATTGATGAAAAAAAATTCACACCACCCTGTAATATCCATTGAACTTCACACATCACAATGTATTCATTCAATTCATCCGATATAACCAAGTAGTGCCACACACTAGTGGTTTTATCAGTTTTCTCAAGTTGTTAGCTTTAATATTATAGATCACAAACTTCAAAATTCATCATAAATAAGCCATCATAAATTCTTATAACAAAATGAATAACTATTGTTTAATACTTACAAGAATATCTCTCGTATAATCCTTAGGATTATGCATTACATGACTCCAAATCAAAATAACTATTATATTTTTTATAAGATAAACCTTGAAGATAAACTAAAGACATGACTTTGAAGGTCTCTGAGCAGCAATCCCAACACCATTCCCAACTTGTATCACGACTTCATTTCTTCTCTCCTTGTGACCTTTTTGTAGTCCATGTACAGGTAAGCAAAAAGGAGAGCAACCGATCAGTATCAAATACTCATGACATACAGAAAATTAGAAGAAGAATAACATTAACTTCGTATAACGATTATACCTTTACCGGAAGAACCATTCTTCTTATCCTCCAAATACTTCTTGAAGTTATGCTCCCACTGTCCCTTCGGCATGCAGTAGAAACATTCAATCTCTTTATTGGCTCCGCCCTTGTTCCTCTTCCGAGATTCGGTCTTAAAGGCTTCGGTAGATTTTTTCTTCTTGGACCCGCCTTTCCTCTTCAAACTAGCGGTCTTATGGACCATCAACATTGTTTTATTCTTCTACATTCCCGTTTCTGCAATTTTGAGCATAGCAAACAACTCTTTTGCATATTTCTCCAGCCCATTCATGTTGTAATTCATGATAAAGCCATCGTAAGATGGGGGGAGTGAAGCAAGCACAATATTTGTACGAGTGTTGGAGGAATTCCAAATTCCAGAGAAGCCAGTCTGTCAAGATAGCCAACAAGCTTTACTATATGCTCACACACTGAGGAACCCTCTTCCATCTTGCATTCAATCAACGCCTTGGTTAATTCAGGACATTCATTCCATGCCTGCTTCTTGTACAGAAGTTCCAGTGGCCAATTATAAATTGAGTAGTAAATCATTCAAAACGCTTTTGTAGTTCAGGATCCATGCAAGTTAACATTTGGCACTAGATCGAACCATAGTCATCACTATGAGCAGCATAAGCAGCAACTTCTTCTGGGGGTGCATACTTTGAAGGAGCATCACCTAGAGGATGATCTAGCATGTAATCCTTTTTATCACTCATGAGAACAAATCTCATGTTCTAGATCCAATCGCATAGTTTCCACCATTAGCCGCCAACTTTTCTTTCTCTAACATAGGGTCTAAGTAGAACATATATTGAGCCATTGATCTACAATGATAGACATAAAATTATTTTAGACATTTATCCATAATTAATGTTACACTAGTGTTTAAATAAATTTTAATATAAAGTGCACTCCCACTCAAATCAATATCTCTCATAATTGAAAGTGAGTGATTCAAGATCCTCATCTCATTCACACCCATGGATGGTAGCATCTCATATGATGTGAGTTTCAACCGATAGACATTCTTTTGCCGATCATATCACCATATCACTCTTGTTCATCTTTTGATGCTTTGTGCTCCGAGCTCAGAACTTTTCTACTAGAACTTCAAGGCAACCGAGTGTTTATGTTGTGAACTCATACCTCACCCATCTTACACTTCACTTCTCGTTCGTACTCATGGTAGGCTGTAGTACTTTGAAAGGCCAAATGTTATAGTTGGTTGAACCACTAGGAAGAGCACCTTTTTATCTTGATATTTGCCGTGAAAGATCACCCTAATAATTGACTACTTTGCAATCAAAGGGTGCAAACAATAAAGGGATAAAAATCTGAGGCAATTCACAAAAGCATGATACGGTATGACAATCTTCAATCTTTAGTTGAAGCATCATGATGGCCAATATTTTGTTGCTATGGCAACCGTTTCAAAAACGTTGTCGTGGCAGAAATTTCAGAAAACTTTGCCATGGCGATCATTTCAAAAAACGTTATTGTGGCACCAAATTTAGAAACTCCATTGTCTCACGAAATTATAGCTCCTCCTCCCGTTCCTACTACACCTTCTCCACACCGGGGTCCTCCGTGTATGTTTGCCATCGTCACCCATAACCTATAGGTTGTCTCTATGATATTTACATTAACATAGAAATCGCGTGGCTCCAGCCATCGTGTCGTGATGTGCAGGCCACTTAACATTACAACATATAAGCATCTCATACATAAACTCGTTATCATGACGAATGCTATACTACATCATATGCATACTCTGCAAAAACCAAGTTAGACGTCCTCTAATCGGTTTGAGAAAATTTCAGTTACATGGTTAACCAGTTTTAACAAATAATACTTGCTACCTAAGTCCACAGCATAGGCGATAATTCTTGATGCTAGATTAAGTTTCCGGGTGTGTGAGGGAAGAGACTTAAAAAAAATCTAGCCCCACACTAAACTTTTTCAAATACGCATGACCCCCTAGAAGACCATCCATCTTCGGCACCCTCTTGTGTACACGATGGTTCACTATTGTTGACTATGATGAGGCCCAAAGACAGCTAGCAGATCATCACTAGAGCCAAGCCCCAATTCCGGCACGTGCAACCGCACCACCATGACCTAGTGGAGACGATTACAGTCCTTAGCACCAGCTGCTAGAATTCAAATGAGCCAACAACCTCTATTTTTGCCATGGGAACATGTTTTTTGCGTGAAAACCAGTGCATGCCTGACTACGACACATGTGAAGATGACAGACTACTAAGCCGTGATTCGGGAAGTTCGAGCTGACAGCGAGGAACACCATTTTTTGTATTCTCTTGTTTTTGCACTTTATAGGAGAATAATTTTTCGGTGACGGATACGTCTCCAACGTATCTATAATTTTTAATTGTTCCATGCTATTATATTATCTGTTTTGGTTGTTTTATATGCATTAATATGCTATTTTATATTATTTTTAGGACTAACCTATTAACCTAGAGCTTAGTGCCACTTCTGGTTTTTCCTTGTTTTTGAGCTTCGCAGAGAAGGAATACCAAACGGAGTCCAAATGGAATAAAACCTTCACGATGATTTTTCTTGGACCAGAAGACACCCAGGAGACATGGAGAGCAAGTCGAAAGAGCCATGAGGCGGCCACAAGGGGTAGGGAGCACCGAAGGGGGTATGGCGCGCCCCTGCCTTGTGGGCCCCTAGTGACTCCACCGACCTACTTCTTCATCCTATATATGCACATATATCACCAAACCACCAGAAGCATCCATGAAAACACTTTTTCACCGCCTCAACCTTCTTCTCCCGTGAGATCTCATTTAGGGGCCTTTTTCGGCATCCTGCCGGAAGGGGATTCGACCATGGAGGGCTTCTACATCAACTCTATTGCCCTTCCAATGAAGCGTGAGTAGTTTACCTCAGACCTTCGGGTCCATAGCTAGTAGCTAGATGACTTCTTCTCTCTCTTTGATTCTCAATACAATGTTCTCCTCGATGTTCTTGGAGATCTATCCAATGTAATCTTCTTTTGCGGTGTGTTTGTCGAGATCCGATGAATTGTGGATTTATGATCAGCTTATCTATGAATATTATTTGAATCTTCTCTGAATTTTTATATGCATGATTTGATATCTTTGTAATTCACTTTGAACTATTGGTTTAGTTTAGCCAACTAGATTGGTTTTTCTTGCAATGGGAGAAGTGCTTAGCTTTGGGTTCAATCTTGCGGTGTCCTTTCCTGGTGACAGTAGGGGCAGCAAGGCACATATTGCATTGTTGCCATCAAGGATAAAAAGATGGGGTTTACATCATATTGCTTGAGTTTTTTCCTCTACATCATGTCATCTTACTTAATGTGTCACTTTGTTCTTCATGAACTTAATACTCTAGATGCCGACATGAGTCGGTCGATGTGTGGAGTAATAGAAGTAGATGCAGGCAGGAGTCGGTCTACCTGACATGGACGTGATGCCTATATTACATAACCATTGCTTTAGATATAGTCATAACTTTGCGCTTTTCTATCAATTTCTCGACAGTAATTTGTTCACCCACCATATTATTTTCCATCTTGAGAGAAGCCACTAGTGAAACCTATGGCCACCGGGTCAATTTTCCATCATATTAGATTCCGATCTACTATTTTGCAACCTTTTACTTTCCGATCTATAAACCAAAAATACCAAAACATTTACTTTACCTTTTGTTCAGTTTCATCTATCTCTATTAGATCTCACTTTTGCAAGTGACCGTGAAGGGATTAACAACCCCTTTATAGTGTCGGGTGCAAGTTGTTTGATTGTTTGTGCATGTATTGGTGATTTGTGCGTTACCTTGGTTCTCTAACAAATGGAAATACTTATCTCTACTTTGTTAAATCACCCTTTCCTCTTCAAGGGAACATCCAATGCAAGCTCAAGAAGTACCAGGAAGAATTTCTGGCGCCGTTGCCGGTGAGATCTATGCCAAGCCAAGACATACCAAGTACCCATCATAAAACTCTCATCTCTTGCATTACATTATTCACCATTTGCCTATTATTTTTCTCTCCCTCACTTCTATGATTTTCGAAAAGATTTGCTTACATCTTTGCTGGCTAAAAATCTATTGATATGGATCCACTTAAAGTGTTGTACTTGGATCATCTTTGATCTATATGTGCTCGTGCTGAAACCCCAACTACTTTAGTTGAGGGAAAATCTTTAGATGCGCATGCTCATTTTGTGCGTCACCGTTTGTCTGAAAAAGGGAGACTCTTATGGAATCAAATAAATAGTTTGTTGTGTTATGCTTGGAATCTTTTTGAAATTTATGATTATACTTGTTGCTCTAAGAACCCTAAAAAACACCTTCCCTACCTATGTGAGTTTAATGATAATGAAATGTTATCTTCTTATGAAGAGGGTGTTTATAGTTACTATGATATTAAAAATTGAAGAATTTGTTGCTTTTAAGGGTGCTCATGAAGTTGCTTCTTTGTTTGAAAAGTATGATATTAATCTCTACAAATCTAAAAATTTCGACATACTTAAATATTTCTATGAGAACTTTGCTCGTAATGCCTATGTTAAGGAGTTTATTGGGAGAATGACCGTTGCTTTGGATGAAAATAATGATATGCATGAACCTATAGATAATTATGATTCTGATGATTTGATTGAAATATCACTTGATGAACATGATGCTTGCTATTATTATGGCGGGGAAGCCACTATTTATGGAGATGAATTTGCTATAGATCCTTATGTTAAGCATGAGATTGTTGCTATTGCACCCATACTTGATAGTTCCTTGAATCAAAAGCATGATTGCAATGGTGTTATTATTATAAACTCCATTAATGTTAATTGTGCTAATGATATGCAAAGCCCTAATCTTGGGGATGCTAGTTTTGCTATGTCCACTATTTGTTGCAATTAATGATCATGATTGGGGTGATTCTTCTTATGATCTTGAAAATTTATTTAAGCCCCATGACGAATATAAGATTGATAATAATGTTTGCAATAATATGGAAAGTGGGTTTGCAAGAGTGTCAACTTTAGATCCCACTTATTTGGAGAGTGCTCAATCTTATGAATTTTTTGATAAAAGTGGGTTTGGAGAGGTCATGACTTCAGTTAATGTTAATCCCACTATTTTGGAAGAGTGTCAACTTCGCATGCATGTGGATCGTGTTGAGAATATGTTATGTGATAGCTATATTGTTTAATTTGCTTATGATCCTACATTTAATTATTATGAGAGAGAGGAAAATATGGTTAGAAATTTTCATGTTACTAAATTACCTCTCTTCATGTTGAGATTGCTATCGTCTCTTTCTTCTTCCGTGCATATGCTAGCTTTTTCTTGTCTTGATAATTTGTTTGCTTATAAAATACCTATGCATAGGAATTATGTTAGACTTAGATGTGTTTTTCACATGCTATATGATGCTCTCTTTGTGCTTCAATTCTTGTCTTTCATGTGAGCATCATCAAAATTTTCAATGCCTAGCTATAAGGCTTTAAAGACAAGCGCTTGTTGGGAGACAACCCAATATTTTTTCTTCCTGTTTTTCAATAAACAATTCATCTAGACTATGGTTAGATGTCTTTTTGTGTTTTAATTAGTGTTTGTGCCAAGTAAGACCTTTGGGATGGCTTACAGTGAGAGTTGTTTTGATCTTGCTCAAAAACAGAAACTTTTGGACCCAAGAAAATGATTTTCATAGTTCACAGAAGCATACTTTTGATCTGATTCTTTAGCACAATATTGGTACACAAATTTGCTAGGTTCTCCTAATTTTCAGATTTTTTGGAGTCACAGAAGTATTCGAAGTCTCCATATTGCTACAGACTATTCTGTTTTTGACAGATTCTATTTTCTATGTGTTGTTTGCTTATTTTGATGAATCTATGTGTAGTATCGGGGGTATGAACCATAGAAAAGTTAGAATATAGTAGATATTACACCAATGTAAATAAATAATGAGTTCACAACAATACCAAATGTGGTGATTTATTTTCTTATACTAACGGAGCTTATGAGATTTTCTTATGAGTTTTGTGTTGTGAAGTTTTCAAGTTTTTTGGGTAAGGATTTGATGGACTACGGAATAAGAAGTGGCAAGAGCCTAAGCTTGGGGATGCCCAAGTCACCCCAAGGTAATATTCAAGGACAACCAAGAGCCTAAGCTTGGGGATGCCCCGGAAGGCATCCCCTCTTTCGTCTTCGTCCATCGGTAACTTTATTTGAGGCTATATTGTTATTCACCACATAATATGTGTTTTGCTTGGATCGTCTTGTATGGTTTGAGTATTTGCTTTTATTTTGCCACAATCATCCTTGGTGTACACACCTTTTGAGATGGACATGCATGCATTGTGATTTATTAGAGTACTCTATGTACTTCACTTATATCTTTTGAGCTACACAATATTGCTCTAGTGCTTTCACTTATATCTTTTTTAGAGCACGGCGGTGGTTTTATTTTATAGAAATTGTTGAACTCTCATGCTTCACTTATATTATTTTGAGAGTCTCTAAACAGCATGGTAATTTTCTTTGGTTATAAATTTGTTCTAATATGATAGGCATCCAAGAGAGATATAATAAAAACTTTCATATAAAGTGCATTGAATACTATGAGAAGTTTGATTCCTTATGTTTTTTTGAGATGTAAAGATGGTGATATTAGAGTCATGGTAGTAAGTAATTGTGGATTGTAGAAATACTTGTGTTAAAGTTTGTGATTCCCGTAGCATGCATGTATGGTGAACCGTTATATGATGAAGTCAGAGCATGAGTTATTTATTGATTGTCTTCCTTATGAGTGGCGGTCCGGGACAAGCAATGGTCTTTTCCTACCAATCTATCCCCCCTAGGAGCACGTGCGTAGTAATTTGTTTCAATAACTAACAAATTTTTGCAATAATTATGTGAGTTCTTTATGACTAATGTTGAGTCCATGGATTATACGCACACTCACCCTTCCACCATTGCTAGCCTCTCTAGTACCGCTCAACTTTCGCCGGCACCATACACCCACCATATACCTTCCTCAAAACAGCCACCATACCTACCTATTATGGCATTTCCATAGCAATTCTGAGATATATTGCCATGCAGCTTTCCACCGTTCCGTTTATTATGACACGCTTCATCATTGTCATATTGCTTTGCATGATCATGTAGTTGACATCGTATTTGTGGCAAAGCCACCTTTCATAATTCTTTCATACATGTCACTCCTGATTCATTGCACATCCCGGTACACCGCATGAGGCATTCATATAGAGTCATATCTTGTTCTAAGTATCAAGTTGTAATTCTTGAGTTTTAAGTAAATAAAAGTGTGATGATCTTCATTATTAGAGCATTGTCCCATGTGAGGAAGGGATGATGGAGACTATGATTCCCCCATAAGTCGGGATGAGACTCCGGACGAAAAAAAGGCCAAAAAAAGAGAAGGCCCAAAATAAAAAAAATGAGAGAAAAGAGAGAAGGGGCAATGTTACTATCCTTTTTCCACACTCGTGCTTCAAAGTAGAACCATGATCTTCATGATAGAGAGTCTCCTATCTTGTCACTTTCATATACTAGTGGGAATTTTTCATTATAGAACTTGGCTTGTATATTCCAATGATGGGCTTCCTCAAATTGCCATAGGTCTTCATGAGCAAGCGAGTTGGATGCACACCCACTTAGTTTTTCTTTTTGAGCTTTCATAAACTTATAGCTCTAGTGCATCCGTTGCATGGCAATCCCTACTCACTCACACTGATATCTATTGATGGGCATCCCCATAGCCCGTTGATACACCTAGTTAATGTGAGACTATCTCCTTCTTTTTGTCTTCTCCACAACCACCATATTCTATTCCACCTATAGTGCTATGTCCATGGCTCACGCTCATGTATTGCGTGAAAGTTGAAAAAGTTTGAGAACATCAAAAGTATGAAACAATTGCTTGGCTTGTCATCCGGGTTGTGCATTATTTGAATATTTTGTGTGATGAAGATGGAGCATATCCAGACTATATGATTTTGTAGGGATAGCTTTGTCAGGGGTTGGGTACGACATATGCCAAAGGATGGCTTATCATGGTGGGAGCGAGTAGAACGTCGCCGGTGCTTGGAAGCGGGATGAGGCGAAGACATGCACGCCGGCGGAACTTACCCAGCTTCAGGGCTCTCCTAGGAGATAACACCCCTACCGCTACTCTGCGGGGTCCCCGCATGATCACTAAAGCAACGTGGCTACAATGGTGCTCCTGGAGCTGTTTCGGGAGGCAGGAGAGGGCAGGGCTAGCTCTCCTCTCCCCGTGCTATCTAGTCTATCTCTCTTTAGGTCCGAACCCTTTGCATGGGTGCCCCGGGGGGTTTATATAGGCCTACCCCCCGGGGGTACAATAGTAATCTGGCTGGGCGCGGGTCCCAGCCGTCTGTCTCTCAGGCCGCCGTCCTTCCCGCCGGCTTCTGGGGCCCGCCGGCCGGCGGGTCCCACGGACAGGCTTGATACTGTAGCGGCACTCCTGATGACGCAGGCTCGGTCATCGGGTTGTGGCAATAGTGCCGCCGTCTATCGGGCGATCACTGTCGCCATTCCCCATCTTATCTGGTTAATGGCTCGTGGGGCCCTGGGAGGAGTCGGCCGACTCCAGGGAGGCCGACTCCCATAGGTCCGTCTTCGGGTTGCCCAGGCCGCCTTTGGCCTACCCACTGACAGGCGGCCCCGCCGCCTTCGGGTCGTACATGCCGGCGTCGTGGGCACAGTGTACTGCGCACTGTGGCTGAGGTCTGGGCAGGCAAGGCAACAGTGCCGTATCTCGCCGGAGATCTTCCAGCGATACGGTTCACTGTAGCCATGCCGGCCCTTCGTAAGCAGGGGGGAACGGCCATGCCGTGACCGTACCCCGCGTCGTACTTCGAGATGAGGGAGGAGTCTTGGGCCGACTCTCCATAGTCGGCCTCTCTAGAGGTCGCCAGCTTGGATTCGGCCTATCTAGGAGTCGCCATCTGGGACTCGGCATATTTTGGAGTCGCTCCTGGGACTCGGCCTGAGGGGCGCGACCTGCCCCGATGTCTTGAAATGTCCTGGGGCTCGGGTTAGCCTACCCGTGGCACATTACTCCGACAGTAGTCCCCGAAGCTGGTGAAGCCCTACGGTCGCTGCATTGTGGGGTTTCAACAGTTTCAATCTTCAAAGTGCAGACTCTGGGACTCGGCTGCCGTCTTCCCTTGAGCCGACTGTCAAAATTCGGAGGTTTAATGAGTAGCCGCAGCTCGAAAGTCACGGCGGGAAACCAGGCGGCGTGCCTGATACGCTTCCCCGCTGCCATCAGGGCGGTCATATCGCGTGATGCCACGTGGGGAGAACAGTCTGCCTGCCCACACGCGCGATGGGACGGGCCGTCAGGCGGGGCCCGCCACTACCGCGCCTCGGCATACGAACGGATCCGTTGCGGCCGTGGACGGTTGGTTTTCCCACGTCGTTACTGCACGCAGTAACTTCATGGGGCAAATCATGGGGCGGCGTGGGGCATCGGGCGTAGTTAATCCCACGCCCGCCCCCTCGGCTTCTCAGCCCACAGGGGTATAAGTAGGCGGGGGGAAGCGGAGCGACACAGCTCGCACGCCCTTCTTCCCCGCTCCCCCGCCTCATCTTGCTTTCTCTCTGTCCAGCCTCCGCCGTTCGAGCAAGAGCACACCATACCGCGGCGATGAGCTCTTCCCCCGCCGCGGCCCCCGCCGTGCGTTCCGGCGTATGGGACGGCTCGGAGGTAGAAGAAGAACACATCGAGTTCCTCCGCCAGACACGCCGTCTCCCCAGCGCGGACCTCGTGCGCGCCCGCGCCACGTCGGAGGGGGAAATCCGGCCGGCGCCGGAAGAGGGTGAGCGGGTCATCTTCAGCTCGCACCTCATGCGCGGCCTGGGGCTGCCGGTGAGCGGCTTCTTTCGCTCGTTCTTGGAGTTCCACAGTCTTCAGTCGCACCACCTTACTCCGAACACGGTGGTGTTGCTCTCCGCCTTCGCCACTCTGTGCGAAGGTTTCCTCGGCGTTCTCCCCACCATCGAGCTGTGGGGAGAATTCTTCTCTTCTAAGCTCGGCACGCACATCACCGGCGTGCCGGCTCAGTGCGGCGCCTTCATCGCGATGCGGCGCTCGACGGTCGACAACCTCTTTCCTCCCATCATGCTGATCAAGTCGGTGAAGATGTGGCAGCGCTCGTACTTCTACGTGAAGAACCTCGCCTCCGACGATGACTGGGTCAACTTGCCGCCTTACAACGCCGCTCCCTTGACTGGGAGGCTCCCCAGCTAGTCCCACCGAGTCAAGACGCTGACTCCCGCCGGAGCTGCCGCCGTAGCGCGACTCCGAGTCTTGACGCAGTCGGAGGGACTCGTTGGGGCCGACTTGCTGGCCGCCTTCGTGGCGCGCCGAGTTCTCCCGCTCCAAGGCTGGCCTCACCTGATCTGTCATATGAGCGGCCTCCGAGACCCAAGTCGGATGAGCACCAAGGAGAT
The DNA here is from genome assembly GCF_002162155.2 of Triticum dicoccoides. Taxonomy (NCBI): domain Eukaryota; kingdom Viridiplantae; phylum Streptophyta; class Magnoliopsida; order Poales; family Poaceae; genus Triticum; species Triticum dicoccoides. The sequence goes on from NC_041389.1 coordinate 649,972,196, forward strand.
GCCCCGCAAGGAGGTGGCAAATATGGTGAATTATATCGCGCACTGCGAGTTCGAGGAGGACTGGCAGTTCGGCAAGGAGCCGTACTCGCGCGACAATCCTCCACCAGTAGTAAGTCGCGTCCCCCTATCGTTTTGTCTTTTTTCGCAGCCGACTCCGGCTTCTGACTCTTGTTGGCTTCTTCTGAACTAGAACCCTCTTATGCAGCCTGCCGCCGGTGCCACGAGACAGCCCCGCGAGTATGTTCCCGACCGCGCGGAGAGCGACATTGACGACCCCAACTTGGGGGCGGCGGCGATGGAAGCCGACGCCGAAGGCGGGGGAGGGGGAGCAGAAGGCGACTTCAGGCCCTCGGCCACCTTCGCCGACTGGCCTGACGACGACACTGAAGGCGAAGTTGCTCCGCGCCACTAGCTGAGGATCGGCCCGTCGGGCGCCGGCTCCTCCGCCGGCCTGGCCGGCCAAGGCGGTGCGAAGAGGCGTCATGCCGGGCCGAGTGCGCCCGGCGGCAAATTCAAGAAGTTTAAGGGGCGGCCGCCGCGACCAGACGAGAGAAGGCGGCCGTGAAGGCCAACCGCTTCCGAAGGGAAGTGAGAAAGCCGCCGCTAGTCTCTGCGTGAGTCTTTATGCTTTTTTATTTTCCCTTGTTGAATCTTGTCCGAATCTCTTTGTTATATACTCCCTCCACTCTTCTTTAGGGCCCCTCTTTCCCTTGAGAGAGTCGCCGTCCCCTCTGTCATGGGGTTGGCAGAGACGTCCGCCAATACTCGGTGGCCCGACCCCGCCGCCGACCTCCGGGAGGTGACGGAGCGGAATGCGCGGGAGAAGCGCGAGGAGGAGGAGGCCGAATGTCTGGAGAAGGCGGAGGCCGACAGGGCGGCCGTCTCCGCCCAGAAGAAGCTGGATGATGCCGAAGCCGCCCTTGCGGCGAGACGGCATGCCGAGGAGGCCGTGCGTCGCCGATCGGCGATGCTCGTCCCCCCACTATCGTCTGCACCGCCGCCTCCGGAGTTCACGGGGCAGACCGGGGAAGCCGGCATCGAGAACCCCGTCGTGGAGAAGGAGAGCGGCGAAGCCTCCATGTCGGACACTCTCGTGCCACCACCGCCGCCTCCACCGCTGTCTGGGAGACCGCACGGCAAACAGCCGGTGGGTCCGTCGGAGCCGCCAGCCATGGACGAGGCCGAGGCACGGCTGCTTCTCCAAGTTGCCTCGCCGGCGCGCCGCCGTCTTGAGAGGGCGACCTCGGCGCCGCGACCTCGGGAGACCGGCACTGCCAGCTCGGCAGCCTTAGACGCCGAGGCCACAAGCGCCGCGCCCATCAGGTGGGTGCACGGAGGCGGCACTGGGCCACTAAATCAATTTCTCCTGGAAGTCCAGGCGAAGTTGCGGGCCGAAGGCGACGCCCTTCAAACCTGCACCAGAGTGCACCTGGCCGCGCGAACGGTCATCTGAGTAAGTTTCTTTTCCTTCTTGATTCTTGTTTTTCTCTGTGGGGGCGCGCCAGCGCACCCACTGGGTGTAGTCCCCGAGTTCCGGGCCGGCTGCTGAGCAGGCGGTTCGGAACTCCTCTGGCGAGTTCCAAACACTAACTTCGTCTTCAATGACTTATTGCAGGAGTATCACAACCTCCGCGCCACTGCCTTCAACCGCAATGTTGAGGAGTTGAGCAAGCGGGCTGCCGACTTGTCGGAAAGCCGGAGTGAGCTCTTCTTCTTCACGGGGGCGCGCTGGCGCACCCGCGGGCTGTAGTCCCCGAGATTCGGGCCGACTGCTGAGCAGTCGGGCCGGATCTTCCCGGCGATCTTCTTTGCTGACGACTGATTTGTTTCCTCTTTCGTTTTTTAGGAGCCAACGCCGCTCTTTAGGAGCAGCTGGGTGAGGCCAATACCGCCCGTCGCGCCAAGGGGGAGGAGTGTGGCAGGCTCGCCACGGAGCGCGACCTGCTGGCGGCGCAGCTGGCCGAGCAGAAGGAGATGCTCATGAAGGCGCAGGACGAGGCCGAGAAGAAGGAAGCCACTCTCCTGGCTGAGTTCGAGAGCGAGCGCTCCTCCTGGACTGAAAGGAAGGCGATGCTGACCTCCGGCTTCCAAGAGATTTAGGATATTGTGGATGGCACGTTTCTTTCGTTTCTTCGGGCTTCCGACTATGTGCCAGGCCGACTTCTGATTTTTCGGCTTGCTTCTTTTTGTTTGGGCAGACTTCTTCCCTGGTCACTCGCAAGCGGTCCCTCTGGCCATCGAGGCTGCTTGTGAGGCGCGAAGGGCAAATGGTGAGGAGATCGCCGCCAATGCCCCCCGAACCGTTGATGAACAGCTCCTGAGCATTGAAGCCCCTCTTCGTCCGGCCCACCGGCAGATGCGCCGGCTTCAGCGTGCCGACGCCCAGGCGGTTGCCGCTTTGTGCCCGGATATGCCGGCTCTGCGCACCGCCAGTCGGACCGCCGACTGGCTGGAAGTCGCTGCCGACCGTCTTGAGGCCTGGAAGGGCTCCTCGGCCCGGGCCGGAGCGCGCCGGGCCTTGGAGTTCGTCAAGGCGTGGTATCCAGGGCTGGACCTGGACCGTCTGGCTGCGTTCCGGTCAGAAGCCCAGGCCGAGCTGGAGGCCGTGGAGGGCGCCCTTATCGAGCGTGCGGTGGCCATCGCCGAGTACACGGACACCAGCGTCTTCGTGCCCGAGCGGGCTGAAGGCGGCGAGGAAGTGCCGGCAGAGTGGTTCGGGATGAACCCGGAGTATGGCGAGGACTCGGCAGAGGTGATCGACTCCAGCACTGAGGAGGAGGACGAGGCGGAGGCCGAAGGCGAGGCGGAGGTGCCAGAAGACGGAGCAGGCGGCCAGCCTCAGCTCGACCGCGCCTCCAGCAATGAGCCGCGTCAAGAGAAAACGACTGCCGCCGGAGGCGATCAAACCGAGACCGCCCAGCCGACTGCCCCGGCGCCTGACACCGCCGTCTCCTCCGATCCTCCAATCCCAGATGCTGCCTCCTAGGCTGCCTTTTTCGCCTCTGTTTGTCTGTCTTAGTAATCTTTTGAAAACTTTGTTAGATTCGAACAATTCCACCCATGGGGTGTATCTTGAACTTCTATTCGAAGATTCGGCCAAGGGCCTATGTAAATATTAATCTGCTTTCCGTCTTTCCTTGCTTACTGCTCTTTAGGCTTTTCCTTTTGCCGCCTTCCTTTGGTCGCTGCCTTGCCAGGCGGGCAGCCGCTCTGCGGACTGTCGCTGGGTCAAGTGCTTGGCTACTTCGGGAAGGCAAGTACTTGGCCGTTTAGAGCTTCTTTAGCAAGTCGGATAGAAAGCGACAGGCCGACTACCCAAGAGTCGGCCGTCCTTAATAGAGGCTAATAAAGACGGCGAGCCGACTACTCATGAGTCGGTTTTTCGCTTCAGAAATGCTGGAGGCCGTCTTACGCTATGTTCATGCTTTAGGTCCTTAGCCATTTTTCGTGTGGGCGCCCGTTCTTCCTTACTCCTGCCTGCCTCACAGTCGCTCTGCGAGCTGCGGCTTTGCCAGGAGGCGGATTGGGCACCGCACACTACTTGTCTGACTGCGGGAAGCTTCTCATAGCGCAAGGCGGCGAGTCCCCGGGCCGACTAGTCTGGCCCGGTGCCAAGCGGCTTGCAATGAAAGTAATATACTCGGAGGCATAATTCTTATCGTACAGATAACAAAAAGGGCAGTCCCCGAGCTCGTCTCGGGGGGCCCAATAGTCTTAGTACTTTAATACAAAGGGGTAGTGTGATACATACTGCATCAATTGTAAAAGCTTCGAAGAAGATTTGCATTCCACGGGCGCTCTGTCTCTTTGCCGGAGTCGTCCCTCTTGCGCACTCGAGGCTTCTGAGTGTCGATCAGATAGTAGGCGTCGTTCCCTAGCACCTTGCTGATGATGAAGGGGCCTTCCCAAGGTGCCAACAGCTTGTGCTGGCTGGCTGTTCGCTGGATCAGCCGGAGCACAAGGTCGCCTTCTTGGAAAGATCTTGGCCTGACCTTCCTGTTGTAGTATCGACGCAGGCTCTGCTGGTAGATGCTGGACCGGCTGAGTGCCCTGAGCCGGCCTTCTTCGAGCAGATCGACGCCGTCTTGACGTGCTTCTTCTGCTTCTTCCTCGGTGTACATGGTGACTCACGGGGAGTCGAATTCTATGTCCATTGGGATGACGGCTTCGGCGCCATAGACGAGGAAGAAGGGTGTGAAGCCGGTTGACTTGTTTGGAGTCGTGCGCAGACTCCAGAGGACGGCTGGCAGCTCCTCAAGCCAACATCCGGCAGATCGCTCCAACGGTACGACGAGTCGAGGCTTGATGCCGTACAAGATGAGGCCGTTCGCTCGCTCCACCTGGCCGTTTGACTGCGGATGGGCAACGGACGCTAAGTCCAGTCGGATGCCCTGCGTCGCGCAGAAACGGGCCAAGGCGCCTTTGGCAAAATTCATGCCATTGTCGGTGATGATGCTGTGTGGGATGCCGTACCGAGTTGTGATGTCAGCGATGAAGGTCACTGCAGTCGGACCATTCAACTTTTTGATGGGTTTCACCTCCACCCACTTGGTGAACTTGTCCACTGCGACAAGTAGGTGAGTCAAGCCACCTCGTGCTGTCTTGAATGGTCCCACCATGTCCAGGCCCCAGACTGCAAAGGGCCAGGCGATGGGGATAGTCTTGAGTGCGGAAGCCAGCTGATGTGGCTTGGAACGGAAAATCTGGCACCCCTTGCACTTTTGGGCTAACTCTTTGGCCTCTTCTAGAGCGGTTGGCCAGAAGAAACCATGCCGGAAGGCTTTGGCGACAAGTGCCCTGGAGGCCGCGTGGTGACCGCACTCGCCTTCATGGTTGTCTCTGAGGATTGCTTGGCCTTGTTTTGGCTCGACGCAGCGTTGGAAAACGCCGGTAACGCTGTGCCTCACCAGCTCTCTGTTGACTATGGTGTAGGCTGCTGCTCGGCGTTGCACTTGCCGAGCCAAGATTTCATCAATTGGCAGCTCTCTGTTTACTAAGAATCTGAGGATGGGTTGGGCCCATGAAGGCGCTGCTATTTCTTCAACTACCACTAGTGTGACTTGGATAAGGGCGGCCGTGCTGGGAGGCGGCGGGTTGGAGTCCGCAGCCGCTTGCTGATTTGACAAAGTCCCGGGGCCGACTGGAGCATTCCCCGGGCCGAGCTCTGGAGTCTTCGATCTTGCTACTGCAGTCCCCGGGCCGGGTTCTGATGTCCCTGGGCCGGCTTCGACTGTATGCTTCTTGGAGTCGGATCCGTCATCCTCAGGCGGAGCCGGCACATAGATTGAATCTAATTCGGGTGACGGCTTGATAGAAGGCTTGAGGAGGCGCCGGAGGGCGACACCAGATGGTATTGCCTGGCGGGCGGAGCCGATCCGTGCCAAGGCGTCTGCTTGGTCGTTGTCGTTCCTTGGCACGTGGAGGAACTCACACCCCTCGAAGTATCCGCTGAGTTGCTGGACGAGGAAACGATAGCTCGCCGTATTTGTATCTTTGGGGTCCCAATCGCCAGATGATTGTTGGACCACTAAGTCAGAGTTGCCATAACACAGGATCCGGCGAATGCCGAGTTCTTTGGCAAGCCGGAGCCCGTGGATGAGCGCCTCATACTCGGCCACGTTGTTCGAGGCGGCGAAGTGGATCTGCAGCGCATATCTGAGCTTGTCGCCCTTGGGGGAAGTGAGGACGACGCCGGCTCCCAAGCCGGTGCGCATCTTGGAGCCGTCAAAGTGCATCCGCCAATGGGTAGAGTCGGGCGCTGGCGGCAAATACTGGGTCTCGGCCCAGTCGACAAGGAAGTCGGCCAGTGCTTGCGACTTGATGGCGGTGCGGGGCTCGTAGTAGATGGTGTAGGAAGCCATGTCAATGGCCCATTTGGCCACTCGGCCAGAAGCATCTCGGCTTCCGATGATCTCGGCCAGTGGAGCTGTGCAGTCCATGGTGATTGGATGCTCCTGGAAGTAAGGCTTCAATTTCTTGGCGGCAAAATGCACGCCATAGCACATCTTCTGGTAATGGGGGTAGTTCTCTTGGAGATCGACAACACCTCGCTCAAGTAATATACCGGTCTCTGGACAGGTAGCGCCTTGCCTTCCTCCTTGCGCTCGACTACAATGACTGTGCTGACTACTCGGCTGGTGGCGGCAATGTATAGGAGCATGGGCTCTTTGGGAGTCGGAGCCGCCAGCACAGGGGGAGTAGTCAACATCTTCTTTAGTTGGAGAAAAGCCTCGCCCGCCTTGGGAGTCCACTCAAAGAAGGTGGTCTTCTTCATGAGCTGATACAGGGGGAGAGCCTTCTTGCCCAGCCAACTGATGAATCGGCTGATGGATGCCAAACAGTCGGTGAAATTCTGCACATCTAATAGTCGTCTAGGTGCTTCCATCCTCTCGATGGCCTTGATCTTCACAGGATTTCACTCTATGCCGCGTTCGGAGACCAGGAAACCGAGGAGCTGGCCGGCTGGTACTCCGAAAACGCACTTCTCTGGGTTGAGCTTGATCTGGAATTGGCGCAGATTCTCAAATGTCTCCTTGAGGTCCTCCAGCAAGGTTCCACGCTTCTCCGTCTTCACCACCACGTCATCCACATAGACGTGGGCATTTTTGCCGAGTTGCTTCAGGAGGCACTTCTGCATGCAACGCTGAAAGGTGGCGCCGGCGTTTCTCAAACCGAACGTCATGGTCAGGTAGCAGAAGGCTCCAAACGGCATGATGAAGGCGGTCTTCAGTCTGTCAGCCGGGTTCAGCTTGATCTGGTGATATCCTGAATATGCGTCTAGGAAACTCAACAGCTCGCATCCGGCTGTGGAGTCTATCACCTGATCAATTCTCGGCAGAGCAAATGGGTCCTTGGGGCAGGCTTTGTTGAGGCTCATGTAATCAATGCACATCCGCCACTGCTTGTTCTTCTTCAGCACCAGTACTGGGTTTGCCAGCCACTCTGGAAAAAACACTTCCATGATGAAGCCGGCTGCTAGGAGCCGGGCTATCTCTTCTCCGACAACTCTTCTTTTTTCTTCTGACAGGCGGCGCAGAGGCTGCCTGACGGGCTTCATATCAGATCGGACGTGTAATTTGTGCTCGGCGAATTCCGTCGGGACACCAGGCATGTCCTTGGGGGACCATGCAAAGATGTCGCGATTCTCACGGAGGAAATCGACGAGCTCGCCTTCCTATTTGCTGTCAAGGCCTGTGCCCATGACAGCGTACCTCTCCGGGTGCTCCGGGTCCAACGGTATCTTCTTTGTTTCCCTGGCCGGCTTGAATGATCCTTCTGCTTCCGACTCCTTGGGGTCGGGCGATAACTCGGGCTGCTTGCCGGCCATCGCCACGACCCGATCAAGAAGCCGTTTCTCAGCCGCGATCACCAAGGACTCGGCCAGCCGACTGCTTTTGGCCGTGCAAGCGGACAACTTCCCGTAGTCGTCGGACACGGTTAGGATTCCCTTGGAACTCGACATCTTCATCTTGAGGTAGGCGTAGTGGGGGACCGCCATGAACTTGGCCAAGGCGGGTCGGCCAAGCAGTGCCTGATACGGGCTTTCAAGGTCCACCACCTCAAACCAAACTGGCTCTCGTCGGAAATGATCCTTGTCTCTGAAGAGGACATCTATCAGGATCTTGCCGATTGGCGAGCAGGAAAGGCCAGGAACGATTCCGTGGAACACAGTCCGGCTGCTTTGAAGCTGTCTTCGTTTGATTCCCAATTTCTCCATCGTATCCTTGTACAGGATGTTGATACTGCTGCCTCCGTCTATCAGTACTCACGAGAAGCGAGCGGCCCGTCTATCTGTGGCGAGTGTGGCGCTTAAGACCAAGGCGTAGGAGCCTAGACTCGGCATCACCTCTGGGTGATCAGCTCTGCTCCAACTGATAGGCTTCTCGGACCAATGCATGAATTCTGGAGGGCTTGATGCGACCGCATTCACTTCTTGCTGTTGTTGGCGCCTGCTACGCCGATCATCCGCCACACTGGTGAATACCACATAGGCTCCGTGCTCATCTGGGAACTCGTCTTGTATCGCGCCGACTGGCCTGACGGCCGGTTGCTAGGGCGGTGGTGGAGGAGGCGGCCCAGTAGGAGGGGGAGGGAGCAGGCCGTCCCCCTTGGCGTTTCTGGTCAGCCAGTGGCATTTCCTGGTGGTGTGGTTCGACGGCTTCGCGTCGCTATGAAACTTGCAGGGACCATCTAGAGTCTGCTCGTAGGAGAAAGCCGGCAGCCAGCTGGACTTGCCACCCTTCTGTTGCTTCGCCGGAGGCGGTCCCTCCAACTGCTGGTCCTCTGCTGTCGCCACTTGCCGACTAGTGGAAGTCGGCTGCGGGGCTTTGCGCTTCTGGGCATTCTGCTATTGCCGCCGACTGGTGTCCCCAGCCGGAGTTCTTGGAGCTTGAGGGGCGACTTTGCCAGTTGTGCTGACCCGAATCTCCGCCTTCATGGAGGAGTCGGCCGTGGCGTATTTGTCCGCTGTGATCAGCAGCTCATCGAGGGTCTCCGGCTCGTCGCAGAGGAGCTTGTGCTTGAGGAGGGTGCCTTCTCTACACCCGGCAGTAAAGTACTCGATGGCCTGCACCTCGTGCACGCCCTCGCAGGAGTTCCAGCAGCGCGTGAGGTAGTCGCGAGTAGACTCGTCAGGGCCTTGCACGCACAAGGAGAGTTGGCGCGGCTTGGGAGGTCGCTTGTACGTGCTGGTGAAGTTGCGGACGAAAGCCTCGATGAAGTCGACCCGGCTATTGATGTTGCGAGGCTTCAGACTGTTCAACCATGTCCGGGCCGAGCCCTGGAGCATGAGCGGGACGTATCTTACGGCAATGCGCTTGTTGCCGTTCGCTATGTTGACGGTTGTGGAGTAGTCGATCAGCCAATCTTCCGGCTTCACGGTGCCGGTATATTTGGGCGTGTCTCGGGGGAGTGTGAACCCTTTGGGAAAGGGCTCGTCCCGGATGCGGGGTCCAAAGCAGGGGGGACTCATCTCGTCTTCTTCTTCCAGTGCCAGGGATCGGTGGAGTCGGTCGATCCGGTGACGGGCGTCATTCTCTCCGACTCCCTCTCAGCGGCCAAGGCGGTCGCCGAGAGTCGGATGTTCCACGGGCGGTGGGGAGACTCGCCTTTCTCTGTGAGGAGGGGGAGGCAGGTAGTCGTCCCTCCGTTCCACCGCTTTGGGGCGGCCGTCTTGGTCGCGCTCGATGGTGATGCGAGTCCGACTATGGCTGACAGCCGGCTCCTTGTCCTTCTTCCCATGGGCCCCGCCAGTCGGCGTCCGAGACGTCGCACCTTGGTCTCGGCGAGGCGGTGGGGCGTTGTTTTGGCGCTGCGGCGCCTCGGTGCGGCAGCCGGCATCATTCTGCGCGGCAGCCGCGTCGAGGAGCTGCTGAACTCACTCCGTCATTATGTGGCGCTCTTCGCCTTCGAAGTTGTCGAGCTCGTCTGCCGCCGCCTAGGCGGCACGGATATTCTCTACGGGCGTGGCATACACTGGGCGATCAGCCCCGAAGAGGTTGGCGATTGCCGCGCCGCGTTGTCGGACCGCGTCTAGGCGGCTAGGCCAGGTCGGAGCCGGCGAGCCGCCTACGGCGCGATCCATCTCGCGTTGGTAAGCTTCTGACAAGCGCCTCATGCTTGCCAGCTTCTTCGCGCCTTCGACGAGCTGAAGGCGGAGCGCCTCCAGCGTCTCGGCGTCGGCGTCTTCTGGAATCGGCGCCGCAAGGCCTCGCAGGGCCGCGTCGAGCGGGTCATGCGCTCCTTCGCCGGAGCGCTCGCCGTGCTCGAGGACGAGGACCTCAGTGACGGTGCTTCCGCCGCTCCCCGTGCAAGGGAGCGGCTCGTCGTAGACCACCACGTTGGTGGGGAACGCGTCGAGCGACGCGGTGTCGGAGTCGACCAGCATCGGGTCGGTGGATCCTATGGACTCCAGGTTCGCGGCAGGCTCTCGGGGAGGCCCGCGAGGAGGCTCTCGGGGACACCCGTGCCTGCGTCGGACGCAGGCTCGTCGGAGAGGCGAACCTCGTCGATGAGATCGGCGAGGCAGCTGGCTGCACATGCGATCTCAGCGCCGTGCAGCGCGTCGGCACAGACGCCATCCGGCGTGCCGGGCTGGCTGTGCGCGCCGGGGAGGAACATGGTTCCCGTCCAGAGCAGATCTCCGGACGACGGTGCACCTTGCCCCACGGTGGGCGCCAAATGTCGGGGGTTGGGTACGACATATGCCAAAGGATGGCTTATCATGGTGGGAGCGAGTAGAACTTCGCCGGTGCCTGGAAGCGGGATGAGGCGAAGACATGCACGCCGGCGGAACTTACCCAGCTTCAGGGCTCTCCTAGGAGATAACTCCCCTACTGCTGCTCTGCGGGGTCCCCGCATGATCACTAAAGCAACGTAGCTACAATGATGCTCCTGGAGCTGTTTCGGGAGGCAGGAGAGGGCAGGGCTAGCTCTCCTCTCCCCATGCTATCTGGTCTATCTCTTTTTAGGTTCGTACCCTTTGCATGGGTGCCCTGGGGGGTTTATATAGGCCTACCCCCGGGGGTACAATAGTAATCCGGCTGGGCGCGGGTCCCAGCCGTCTGTCTCTCAGGCCACCGTCCTTCCCGCCGGCTTCTGGGTCCCGCCGACCGGCGGGTCCCGCGGACAGGCTTGATACTGTAGCGGCACTCCTGATGACGCAGGCTCGGTCATCGGGTCGTGGCAACAGTGCCGCCGTCTATCGGGCGATCACTGTCGCCATTCCCCATCTTATCTGGTTAATGGCTCGTGGGGCCCTGGGAGGAGTCGGCCGACTCCAGGGAGGCCGACTCCCACAGGTCCGTCTTCGGGTTGCCCAGGCCGCCTTTGGCCTACCCACTGACAGGCGGCCCCGCCGCCTTCGGGTCATACAGGCCGTCGTCGTGGGCACAGTGTACTACGCACTGTGGCTGAGGTCAGGGAAGACATGGCAACAATGCCGTATCTCGCCGGAGATCTTCCAGCGATACGGCTCACTGTAGCCATGCCGGCCCTTCGTAAGCAGGGGGGAACGGCCATGTCATGACCGTACCCCGCGTCGTACTTCGAGATGAGGGAGGAGTCTTGGGCAGACTCTCCACAGTCGGCCTCTCTGGAGGTCGCCAGCTTGGAGTCGGCCTATCTGGGAGTCGCCGTCTGGGACTCGACATATTTCGGAGTCGCTCCTGGGACTCGGCCTGAGGGGTGCGGCCTGCCCCGATGTCTTGAAATGTCCTGGGGCTCGGGTTAGCCTACCCGTGGCCCATTACTCCGATAAGCTTTGTTTGGCCATGTTATTTTGAGAAGACATAATTGCCTTGTTAGTATGCTTCAAGTATTATTTTTATGTCAATATTAACCTTGGTTTGAATCTTATGGATCTAAACATTTTCATGCCACAATAAAGAAAAATTACATGCATAAATATGTTAGGTAGCATTCCACATCAAAAAAAATCTGTTTTTATCATTTACCTACTCAAGGACGAGCAGGAATTAAGCTTGGGGATGCTTGATATGTCTCCAATGTATCTATAATTTTTTATTGTTCCATGATATTATATTATCTGTTTTGGATGTTTTATATGCATTAATATGCTATTTTATATTATTTTTGGTACTAACCTATTAACCTAGAGCCTAGTGCCAATTTCTGTTTTTTCCTTGTTTTCGAGCTTCGCAGAGAAGGAATACCAAACGGAGTCCAAACGGAATAAAACCTTCACAATGATTTTTCCTTGACCAGAAGACACCCAGGAGACTTCGAGATCAAGTCGGAAGAGCCACGAGGCGGCCACAAGGGGGAGGGCATGCCGAGGGGGTAGGGAGCGCCCCTGCCATGTGGGACCCTCGCGACTCCACCGACCTACTTCTTCGCCCTATATATTCACATATATCCCCAAACCACCAGAAGCATCCACAAAAACACTTTTCCATCGCCGCATCCTTCTGTTCCCGTGAGATCCCATATAGGGGCCTTTTCCATCATCCTGCCGGAGGGGGATTCGATCACGGATGGCTTCTACATCAACTCTATTGCCCTTCCAATGAAGCGTGAGTAGTTTACCTCAGACCTTCGGGTCCATAGCTAGTAGCTAGATGGCTTCTTCTCTCTCTTTGATTCTCAATACCATGTTCTGCTCGATGTTCTTGGAGATCTATCCTATGTAGTCTTCTTTTGCGGTGTGTTTGTCGAGATCCGATGAATTGTGGATTTATGACCAGCTTATTTATGAATATTATTTTCTTCTCGGAATTATTATATGCATGATTTGATATCTTTGTAATTCTCTTTGAACTATCGGTTTAGTTTGGCCAAACTAGATTGGTTTTTCTTGCAATGGGAGAAGTGCTTATCTTTGGGTCCAATCTTGTGGTGTCCTTTCCTAGTGACAGTAGGGGCAGCAAGGCACGTATTGTATTGTTGCCATCAAGGATAAATAGATGGGGTTTACATCATATTGCTTGGGTTTATTCCTCTACATCATGTCATCTTACTTAATGCGTTACTTTGTTCTTCATGAACTTAATACTCCAGATGCAGGCATGAGTCGGTCGATGTGTGGAGTAATAGAAGTAGATGCAGGGAGGAGTCGGTCTACTTGACATAGACGTGATGCCTATATTACATAATCATTGCCTTAGATATCATCACAACTTTGCGCTTTTCTATCAATTGCTCGACAGTAATTTCTTCACCCACCATATTATTTGCTATCTTGAGAGCAACCACTAGTGAAACCTATGGCCCTCGGCTCTATTTTCCATCATATTAGTTTCCGATCTACTATTTTGCAACCTTTTACTTTCAGATCCATAAACCAAAAATACCAAAAATATTTACTTTACCTTTTGTTCAGTTTCATTTATCTCTATTAGATCTCACTTCTGCAAGTGACCGTGAAGGGATTGACGACCCCTATATCGTGTTGGGTGCAAGTTGTTTGATTGTTTGTGCAGGTATTGGTGATTTATGCATTGTTTCCTACTGAATTGATATCTTGGTTCTCTAACTGAGGGAAATAATTATCTCTACTTTGCTGCATCACCCTTTCCTCTTCAATGGAAAAACCAACACAAGCTGAAGAAGTAGCAGTGACAAAAAACTGAGAAAAAAATAATTCATTTATTTTCAATTCTAGAAGGCCCCAAGAAGCGGAGAGGTGGAACGTGGTGCCCATGGGCCCCTTGTCCTCCCAACTCACAACCAAGCGGGTGCGACCACGGCCACATGGACCCCATAGGCACCCCTCCACCGCCTCTGTGTTCCCCTGAAATTATACACTCCTTGAACTTGTATATATAGAGGCATAGACATGGATGCCAAAAAAGTACTATATATATATATATATATATATATATATATATATATAAATGAACTACTTCCACTCTACACACAAATACCATCACCTCTTATAAACTCGTGTTTGTAAAACATCGATACAAAAACTATTACAAGCTCGATGATAAACCAAGGTACAAAAACAAAGGATGAAATAGGGATATGTGGGCTGAAGGAGGATCTTATAATGGAATTGGAGGAGTAGAATCGATATCTTTCCTATTTTGCCGCTTCACTATTTGGTGGTAGTGGGCCTTGTACCCTGAGTATGCCATGGTACTTATACAGGGGCAAAGGGGAGGCATATCCCATGGCCAGCCAATTTGCACTTCCTTCAAGATGCATAAACCTCCACTCTCTGCTCACATAAATATGGCAAATGAATTTTGGGATATTATATATATACATTAGTGATGCACATCTTCGGAAAATCCATATTGGTGACTTATGTGACGACAAAGGGATGCATTGGGTAGCACAAGAGAATGGATGTAGGATTAGGGAAGGCTGATGGGACGAAGAGCAACGACGGTGTAGAGGATCATGTGAGAGAGGCGCTCAGGGCAGGAGGGAGGGATAAGTAGGTTTATAAATATTTAGAAATGAAAATATATTACAAAATTATTTGAGGAGGTTTATAAATGCAAGGACATACTTCAGAGTATTGTGTTAAAAATCAATGTCTCGCAAAATGTTAAAACAATCTCAAGTAGCTCCGACCCTCTCTCCGACAAATTATGCAAAACATACCCTCGATTAAAGTTGGCAAATAAATTATGTAACTATTTCTTTCTGGTATTTGTTTGTAAAAGTGACAATGGACAAATATGCATGCTCTTGCGCCATATTTATATTGGTGCCGATCAAGGAATATATCCATGCCATGGAACCAATGATACCGTCTCATGTTCTTCTTGCTTAGAATGATTAACATTAATCTTTCGAAATTAAGCAACACAATGAAGCTAAACAACATGACAATGCATACATAAGAAAACATAGTTCCATGAGTAGAAAAATATTTCGTCCATCGCTCAAGGAAGTTCGAATGTGCTAGACCATGGTGTTCTTCTTCTTGTTGATGACTTCCTTAATTACGGACTCGAGTTCCTGAACCTTGATAGGCTTGGGCACAAAAATATCAGCACCAGCACTTATGAACACCTCCATGGCATCGTCATCAGCTGACATCCCAACAATCTTCACATCAGTTTCCCCCATAGCACGGATCTTTACAACTGCCTGTTAAGCAACACAACAAGAGAAATTTTAGTTTATTTGCAAACTTAAAACAAGGACTTATGTTCGAATCAATACATTTCCAAAAATTGTAAATACATTGAAAATCCAAAGGGGAAGCTAAGCACCTCAGGACCAGTCATGATGGGCATGTCCTTGTCGCAAAATATAATGTCAAACTTCTTCCCCTCAAGGAATAGGTCAACTGCTTCTTTTCCATTCACGGTGAGAGTTATCTCACATTGAAAATTGCGTAACAGCTGCGAGAGGACCATCCTTTGAACTGTGTTGTCCTCAACAACTAGTACCTTCACACCGGAGGATCCTTGGGCCTTGGATGCCATGATCAGCTAAATGAATTTGAAAATAGAATAAAGAAATTATTTATTCCATTACACACTCATGCCAAATACATGCAAGGAGATTATTATTCTTGAAAAGAGTCAACAGAAAAATGTAATATTAATTAGTGACATCATAGTTTCACTAATATATAATTCCCAAAACATGATCAAAAAGTAATAGAAGAAATCTAGTACCTTCCGTCCTATAGATTGATGATTGTTATATGCATGATTAATTTGGCATGTTTTCCATTTATGAAATCATTTAGCTCCAAAATATAGACACAGACAAATAACATCAACCATAAAAAATGGCAACACATATATAGAGAGGCATAAACATGGATGTCAACACATGTGTACTATATAGATCAAATGAACTACTTACACCCTACACATATATAACGTCACCTCTTGTAAACTCATGTATATAAAACATGGATAGAAAAACTAGAAAGGGTGGACGATGAAAAAAGATCGAGAAATAAAGGATGGAATAGGGATATGAAGGCTAAATCTAGAACTTACAATGGAGGAGATGGAGGATGAGGAGGTCCGGGAGGAAGAGAATGGAGATATTTCCGCTCTTGCTGCTTGATTGCTTGGTGATGGTGTGCCTTGTACCCCAATTATGTTGTGTTATATATAGAGGGCCGAAGGGGAGACGCAGCTCATGGCCAGCGAATCTCCATCGCCTTCACGATACAAAAATCCGCACCGCTCTCCACTCAAATAAATATAGCAAACCAATATTGGGAGATTTTATTAAATAATGATCCATCTTTCCAGATATGCAAGATTGCCCGCTTCTATATTGATAGAGGGGTGTGTTGGGTATCATGAGAGAGGTGGTGGAGGGTGGATGGGAAGAAGAACATTGGCGACCTAGAGGATCTGGGGAGAGTGCGATCGGTGATCGGTGGGTGGGATAAGATGTGTTATAAATGTTCATATATTGAAATATATTGCATAAATGCAAGGAAATGCTTTATAGTATCATGTTGAAAAACAATATATCACAAAATATTAGGAAATCTGAAGAGATCCTCGCCTTTCTCCTACGAATTATGCAAAAACAATATTAAACTCATTAAATAAATATATTTAACTATTTAATTTTTTGATATTTGTTTATATATGTGTCAATGGGAAATATGCATGTGTCGGTGTACTAGAGTAGGGGTACCCTAGTATCCCGAACTTGTGCACGGGCAGTTGCAGCACCCCGCGACAAGGCTTGCCGGGTGACCGCCAAGGTCCTCCGTGGTTCTTTTTGGAGCCATTCAAGAACAAAGTATTCAAGTCAAGGAGACAAGGCCCCGGCAAGAGGAGCTTGCCGGGAAGGCCAACCAAGGCATCTCAAGGAACTTGCCACGACGCGCCACGCATCCCGGCAAGGCCCGGTGAGCGACAAGCTTCCGGGCGCGGCAAGACAACGGCCGCGGCAAGGCGCTTGCCGCGGCAGGCAACCACTCTGTACCCGCACTCCAGCACATCCACCAACGTGTCGCCCTGGGGGCCTTTCCAGGCGCGCGTGGCGAGAGGCTGTGCAGCCAGCGGTGCGCGGTGGCATACGACACTGACAAGATTGCCATCGTGGCAAGCGGTGGCGTCCCTGATGGTCCTTTTTTGCACTGTTTGGGCGACACAGACGGGCATTTAATGCCTTTGTCCCCTGCCGTCAGGGTTAGGTAGGATGCACTGTACGGGTAGCTGTACCAACCACCCCTCTTTTTCCATTTTTACCCTTGTCTACGTTGCCACCTGTCGGTGACCCCTTGTGCGTATAAAAGGAGGCCCATGCGCAACGTAGAGGGGGGTTCGAAACCAGAAAAACACTCATGCTCGGTCTCGTTAGCAGCTCGAGTGTACTGTAGCACTCAGCGCTCCCGAGCAAAAACTCAATACAATCAGACAAGCAACAGTAGGAGTATGATCTCTCCGGAGAGCTCCGAAGCTGGGTAAACTGCTCGTGTGCTTCGCCTCGATCCGCTCTTCGTGCGATCTTCGCCCCCCCGCCGAACTGAAAGGGACCCGGTCCGCCCGTCCCATAGGTGTTCGTGGATCAGCTTCCCCGACAGCATGCTACTTATTACATTGCATAGTGTCAGTTTATATGTCTCCAATGTATCTAGGCACCTTGTTTGGGTACAGTGAATTACCACCGTACACAGATAGACCGCAAGACATGCCAGCACAAGAAATCAACCCGACATATGCTTTTACAATCCAAGAGTAAAAGTATATAAAACATTGTACAAAAGAGTTTTTTATTGATCTATGCAACTTTACAATGTCGACTTACAAGGCTCCAAGTCTCAACAATGTATTGAGGTCAGAGCAGTCACTACAAAAATAGACACATCTGTGACATTATGGCCTGAACGAAAATTTGTTCTGTCATGGAAGTGGAGCTTCCATGATGATAAGTGTGACAAAAACACATATCATCATAAATGTGGTGTGCTCTTACTTCTATGGCAAAAAGTTATGACAAAAAATGGGTTTTTCAGTCCTGGGCGCGTTGGAGTCGCACCTGCATGACATTCTTTGGGCCGTCCATGACATAGAAGATCATGGTAGAAGTGAGGGCGAGAACTTTTTGGATATTTCCTGGTATATGGTGGATAATCGGTTGGTGGTCAGGCCCAAGGGATGTAGTATGTAGGACTACCACTAAAACTTTGAGACCCACATATACCACTTGCTATCGCTCGACCCATAGTGTGTCCCAACTGAAGGATGAGTTGTGACTAGTGTCCACCTTCAGGCCCCAAATTACATCACCCGAGCTGCAATTTTTGCTCCTATCCAGGAGGAAGAACTCGAGCAATAATAGGTCATGTGCACCATTGCCCCGTGCCTGTCGGATGACCACAACATATGCTATCCCCAATCCAGGCATGTGCAACCATGCCAAGATGACCCGGGGGAGGCGATTACATTCATTAGAGCTAGCGTCTCGAATTAGGTGAACGAGTGACCACTATTTTTGCCGCAGGGGCAAGTATCCGCGCAAACACCAGTGCATTCTAGCAACGGCACATGCGAAGATGATGGACCACCGTGTCGGGCTTTGGGAAGATTTGGCTGACAGCAAGGGGTTCCATTATTTGTTTTATCTCATTTTTGGACATCCTAGGAGAATAATTTGTCGTTGACAAAAAACCTTAGAAAATATAAGTCACAAAATTTCATGTCTAGAAGGTCTGAAGGAGCACCGAAGAGGCGAAAGGTGGTGCCCATGGGCCCCTTCCGCCCAACTCGTGACAAGGGGGCACGGTCCATGGCCATAGGGACCCCATAGTGAAAGTGCAACTAATCCCCGGGTTGTTTTGGTAATTCATAACAACATATAGCTCATTGAACTAATATTATTTCAAGATCAATGTTTCAGAAAGTTCAATGGTTGGTATGGCATGGACTAGAGATGTGCACCCCTCAAAATGCTAAGGACACATATCGTAAAAGCTCAGGACTCAACATTTTCATTTTAGTGATCCAAGATCACATTGAGTCCATAGGAAAAGCTAATACTATTAAAAGGGGACGAGGTGTTGCTTAATGGCTTGCTTGCTCAAAATGCTTATTGATATTCTCCCAAAACCCTCAACCACTTTCTCATTTCCACATATGTCCTAAAACCAAAGTCAAACTCGGCCCCACCGATTTGATCTATACGGAGCCACCGAGTTCACTTGACATGGCCATATCCACAGACCCTAATCAGTTTGGTCTTACCGATAGGGATCTCAGTCTCACCGAGATGGGGTTGCAAACTCTCTGTTTCCCTTCATAATGTTTCAGTCTAACCAAGATGAGCGATCGGTCCCACCGAGTTCGCAGTGCAAACTCTCTATTTCCTTTTCGTAACGTTTCAGTCTAACCGAAATGAGCGATTGGTCCCACCGAGTTTGCCTGACCAAATCTTTGTTTGCTTATTACTAAAATCGGTCTCACCGAGTTCATGTCATCGGTCTCATTGAGAGGACGTTTGGCCCTAACCCTAGCGCATAGGTCTCACTGAGTTGATGTTGCCGGTCCCACCAAAAAGACTAACGTTCACATTTTGAACCAAGTCAGTCTCACCAAGTTTCACTATTCGGTCCCATCGGTTTTGGTAAATTGTGTGTAACGGTTAGATTTTGAGTGAAGGCTATATATACCCCTCCACCCCCTTCTCCATTTGCGAGAGAGCCATCAGAACATGCCTAAACTTGCACTACTCATTTTCTGAGAGAGAACCACCTAATCATGTGTTGAGACCAAGACATTCCAATCCAACCACAAGAATCTTGATCTCTAGCCTTCCCCAAGTTGATTTCCACTCAAATCATCTCTCCACCATAGCCAAATCTGTGAGAGAGAGTTGAGTGTTGGGGAGACTATCATTTGAAGCACAAGAGCAAGGAGTTCATCATCAACACACCATCTATTACCTTTTGGAGAGTGGTGTCTCCTAGATTGGTTGGGTGCCACTTGGGAGCGTCCGTCAAGATTGTGGAGTTGAACCAAGGAGTTTGTAAGGGCAAGGAGATCGCCTACTTCATGAAGATCTACCCAAGTGAGGCAAGTCCTTTGTGGGCGATGGCCATGGTGGGATAGACAAGGTTCCTTCTTCGTGGACCCTTCATGGGTGGAGCCCTCCGTGGACTCGCGCAACTGTTACCCTTCGTGGGTTGAAGCATCCATCAGCGAGGATGTACGTTAGCACCACCTATCGGAACCACGCGAAAATCTGCGTGTCTACATTGCGTTTGCTCCCTCTAAACTCCCCCCCTTTACCTTCATATGCAATGATTTACATTCCGCTGCTATACTCTTAGAATTGCATGTGTAGGCTAATTGCTTGACTTGTGCTAAGTTGCGAAAATCTGCCAAGTCTTAAAATTGGGAAAAGGCTAGATTTTTATTTGGTCAAGTATTCTAATCACCCCGTATAGACATATGTTCGATCCTA
Source organism: Triticum dicoccoides (assembly GCF_002162155.2). Lineage (NCBI taxonomy): Eukaryota > Viridiplantae > Streptophyta > Magnoliopsida > Poales > Poaceae > Triticum > Triticum dicoccoides. Next base: position 649,992,059 of record NC_041389.1, read on the forward strand.
CAAGTGGTATCAGAGCTTTGGTCTCCATTTGCCTTGATTTCCATAGCATTGGTGATCATAGCCTTGGTTTCACAACCTAGGAGAGTATGGCGTCTAGTGAGGGAAATTACCACCGTAGAGGTCCTTACTTTGATGGCACTAATTTTGCTAGTTGGAAGCATAAGATGAAAATGCGTATTCTTGGACATAACCCCACTGTTTAGGCTATTGTGTGTATTGGTTTGCAAGGTGAATTCTTCAATGGGAGAGAACCATATTGTGAAGCAACTGCAGAGGAATTGAAGATGCTGCAAGACAACACTCAAGCTTGCGATATCCTCTACAATGGATTGTGCCCCGAAGAATTCAAAAAAATCAGTTGTCTTGAGAATGCAAAGGAAATTTGGGATACTTTGATTGATATGCACGAATGTACCGAGTCTGTCAAGGAATCCAAGTTGGATGTGCTTCAAAGTCAACTTGACAAGTTCATAATGAAGGATGGTGAAGGTGTCACTGAAATGTACTCTAGGCTTGCTCTCATCACAAATGAGACTGCCGGCTTAGGAAGTGAAGAGATGACTGACAGATTCATCATCAAGAAGATCCTAAGGTCCTTGGATGGAAAATATGATACCGTGTGCACATTGATCCAAATGATGCCCAATTACAAAGATCTCAAGCCAACAGAAGTCATTGGAAGAATTGTTGCTCATGAGATGTCACTCAAGGATAAAGAAGATCTTCACAACAAGTCTAGTGGTGCATATAAAGCCTCATGTGATGTTCCTGCCACATCAAGTGAAAAACAAGTCTTCAATGAGGAATTGAGCTTAATGGTGAAGAACTTCAACAAATTCTACAACAGTAGAAGCAAAGAGAGAAGCTCCAAGTCAAGATCCTACCATGACAAAAGATCTTCTAGTCGTGAACGTAATTGCTACAATTGTGGAAGACCCGGACACTACTCCAATGAGTGTATGGCTCCCTAAAAGAGAAGAGAATACTCACCTTAAAGAAGAAGTAGAAGAGAAGAATCACCTCCAAGAGAGATAAGGGGTAGAGATGATCGTTATGAACGAGAAACTCTTGCAGAAGCAAGGATTCAGAAAGGAAAGGGAGATCATCAAAGAGCTACACAAAACAAAGACTTCAAGCTCATGTTGGTGAATGGGTATCCGGTTCTAACTCCGACCACCACTCCGAGAGAAGTTATCACTCCGACTCCGAATATAATCAAGATGAAGGTGGTTCCGGTCTTGCACTTGTGTCAACCAACTCCTACGACATATTTGACTCACCAAATGAAGGAATTGGAAGATTATTCATGGCTAAAGGCCCCAAGGTATCACACCCCAAGTATATTGATTTCGGTAGTGATGAAGATGATTTGCTAGGCGATGATGAGTTACTTGTTGACAATGCTAGTGATGAAAACTATGATGAAACTATTATTAATGATGCTAATCAAGATGAAACGAATGACAATGATAAGAAGGAGATTGAGCGTCTAACTAAAGAACTAAACACTCTTAAGTTAGCTCATGAAACTACTTTAGAAGATCATTGAGAACTTTTAAAAACTTATGGGAAGCTACGCTTTGAGAAGCTCAACCTAGAGCAAGAACATGGGTTCTTAAAAGCCATCAATGATGATCTTCGGAAGAAAAGTTCTTCTTACATTGCCAAGCATTTACTCTTGTCTACTTACATGCCACAAGTAAAATCTAGCAACAAGAGTAAGAAAGATTCTTCTTCTAGTAGTAACAATAATCATGCTAAATCCAATATTGTTGCTTCTAGTAGTTCTCTCGATTCCACTAATGATTCTCTTAGCCAAATTACACTTGAGCAAGAAAATAGCTTATTGAAGGGAATTATAGAGAAAGGTGTTTACAAGAGCCTTGCCGAAAGTAAGCAATTTGAGGAAATTATACGCAAGCAAGGAAGGCACCGGAAGAATCAAGGTGTTGGTTTTGAACAAAAGTTCAATGCCAATGGAGTTGAGTGGGAAGAAGATCAATACCCCAAGACGAAGTTTGTTCCTCAACAAGAGAAGTATGATCCTACTTCCTTCAAGGGGACACAAGCTCAAGATGATCTTCTACCACAAGACCAGAAGCTAAAAGGCAAGGACAAGCTTCAAGAGGAAATTGATGCATTTGAAGAAGCTCCAAAGGCCTTGGTCAAGTGGGTTCCCAAGTCTACCTCAAGTTCTAGTTCATCAAGTACATCTACCACTACTAGGGAAAAGCCTAGCAGTACACTGGTTTTTGGCCTATCAGTAGAGCGGGTAACCGTGCAACTGATACGGCGCTACAGCTAAAGCTTAGCAGTAGCACCTGCTGGCACGCGCTACTGCTATATCTACTTCGTAGTAGCACTTTCCCAAACAATCGCTATTAGTAATTACTAGTAGCGCTTCTCTCCGCCCGCGCTACTACTATTATTCTGTATTCTATTTCTTTCAAATTTTAGGTCATATTCATACATCTTTATACATTTTTCATACAGTAGCAATTTAGAGATTGCTTTTACATTATAATGAGTTATTAAATCACTAGGTGAAAGAACTAAGGATTAGTTTCAAGTGCATGGATCCAAAGTAACCAATGGTCACTTTAGATCCATCCATTTGAAACTAATCCGCGGTTCTTTCACCCAATGACATAATAACTTATCATCATCATCATCATCATCATCATCATCATCATCTATAGCGACCACGATCCGAATGGGCCGAAGTCTCTATGCATCAGTGTCATCCCTGGATCGGTAATGCTGACACGCACAGTACTCAAGGAATTATAACAGAGTTCAATCACACACTTATTACATCGAGTCCTCACAAGGAGTATGATTACACAAAAATATCATGGCTGAAGGCCATCTAGACTAAATAACTGAGGAAGCTTCGAAGGTAAATGATTCCATCAACTCCAACGGCATAACTGAGTGCAAAACAATGACCTATCGCACCTTATTTGTCATCTGAGTAGTCTGCAACATGAGATGTTGCAGCCGTGTAGGTCAGCACATTGAATATGCTGGCAGAGTTACACTGTAAAGCAATGAAATGCAAGGACTATATCTACATGCAATATTTGGCTGGTGGAGGCTGTAAGTTTATGATTTTGCATAAAGCTAGTTTTTTCCTACAACAAAGGAATAAATTTATTTAACTACTCCCAAGTTGCCCAATATTTGAGAAGGTAACCCCAACTCAAATCCCAACTAAAAGTATCATCATTAAACCCAATTCAATTAACTTTAAGAGTAATGAGATCACATCAATAATTCAAGTACCAGATACTCAAGATGTCCATAACCGGGGTCACAGCTAACCATGATTAGTTTATACACTCTACAGAGGTTTGCGCACTTTTCCCCACAAGACTCGACCGCATCCACGATCGGATGATCGAGACATAGTCTTTCTAAAGCATTAACTCTCTACTCTGGGCGGACCGGTACACCTACTTTCCCCTACATCTGCTAGTCCACCTCTTCAAGAGCTCACGCAACTTACTCAACTATGCCAGAGCCCATAGTGGCTTGTGGTTGCACACGAAAGTTTCTAGCATGAATAATCTTATGATCCCTTTGAGCCTGGGTGGCTAACCATAGGAAAAATCACACGGGTACTCCGGGATTTCCTGAAACAGGCAACACTTGGTTCCCCAGGTGCCTCAACCAATCCACCCAGATGTATATTGAAGTTGCCACCTTAATGTTATCCATGATCAATAACTCTCAAACTTCCATGTGTGAATCACGATCCAATCCCCGTCTACGAGCATGGCTAAGCAATAAATGAGCATAATGTATATTCTCGGGGTGATCAAAAGGTATTAGGTTCCTACCTCAAGTATTAAAACCAAACCACATGTTCCCAATCCTACTCATGCAATTGTTTGAGGGGTAAAACTAATGCATAGTAAAAACTGGGTAAAGAAGAGTATGATCATGTGTAACTTGCCTTGCTAACGATCTGCAAACTTAGAGATTCGTAGTAACAAGCTTCACACTCCGGGTAATCTAGCATAGACAAACAGTAGCATACATAAGCAATCACTCAAACGAAACAATGAGAAAACCGAGAAAAGATCCAAATCCAACATGAAACAAGCAAACAACTTAAACTAACAAAAGTCAAACCTAACAGCAATATTATCATGTGGATTAGATCTTAACAGTAGGTACATCTGAGTAGCTACGATTTGCAAAAAGAAACAACTCAAACAGAGAAACGAAACTCAAAATACGAGCGAAACTAGATCGTTTACTAATCTGAACTAAACTCAATTTTTACAGTACCAAAATCATGTTCAAGTTGGTTAACTGGAAGGAACAGAACGATACGAAGATTTAGGCGTTGGTTTCATCTAATTTGGATAAACGAGTAAAAAGTTATGCTAGTTTTAAGATCAGGGGCTAAATCGTGCGAGAACTAATCGCGGATAGGTCCCTAGCCGAAAAATAAAAATAAAAAACTACGGCGCGAACGGTCGCTAACAGATCTGTTCCGACGAAAACCGTCCGGTTAAACGAACGAACGAATGAATGTTCATTAAATAAGAAAACCTAAAAAACGATCTGACTGAACCGAACCAAAGAAAAACCAGAGAAATAAACCGGTGCATACCGGTTCATCGGCGACGGTCAACGGTGGCGGGTGACGGTGCGGGGCTGCGGGGAGGCGGCGCGAGACAACGGCGACAGCAGCGCGGGGCGGCGGCGAGCTTCGGCGGCGGCGGTGCTGCGATTGCGGGCGGCGGTAGTTGCGGCGGCGGGGCTGGACGAGGGGAGATGGGGCGGTGGCGGCGAGTATTTAAGGAGGGGGTCGGGGTCGGCTCCGACTTGGAGGAGCGGCCTGCCGGGGCTGTGTCGGCGCCGGACTCCGGTGGAGTCCTGGTCGGCCACGATGGGGAAGGCGGCGCGAGGCGAGCTGGCACGACGCTGGGCCGGCTGGGCTTCGGTCCAGTCGGTCCGAACTTTTTTTAAATAATTCCGCCGAAGAGAAAAATCCTAAATAAATATAAAAAAATCCTAAAAATTCCAGAAACAATTTTCACCGTCCAAACCTAATATTTAGGACAAGAAGAACATTTTTCTAGACTAAGATGCAATTTTCAAAAATGCAATATTTTTCTAATTCGAATAAAATAGCAAATAAAATACCAATAAATAAATAATTTGATTTTAAATTCTCGCTCCAATATTTCTTTTACGTTGAAGAAGTCATATTATCTTCTCTCATTTATTATTAATATTGGAAATAATTGGAGAGAAAAAATATTAAAATCAAATTGATCCTTCTTATATTTACTAATTGGAGGCATCATTAGAGACTCCACGTTAATCCACATCATCAAGATTAATTAAGCCATTAGATCTAATTTTTAATGGTTATCGGCTAATGATTAAAGTCAAGTGGACGCTCTGCATAACTTCCTCCTGTAACATGGTAAAAAAAACTTCCTCCTGTAACCAACGCCTTGCATGACCCCTCCGTATCAACTCGGGTCTCATGATCTTTTAACAATAAAAAAATTAACTACCTCCGGTGATCAACTCAGGTCTCGTGCTCTTCCAAGGACAAAAAACTAACAACCTCCTTTAATCAACTCAGATCTCATGCTCTTTCCAACAAAACACTAGACATGAAGCCTTCATCTTCTCCAAATCCACGTCTGCTTTGCCCTAAAAAACAGGATCGCCATCTTCTCGACCATTGTTTCCTCACCCTCCCTGTCGCATGGTGCAGCCTCCTCCTCCTCTTGTCAAGTTGGCTATCGTCTTATTCCTCTCAAGTTTCAAGATGAAGATGGTGCGATGGGCAGGGAGACATGAAGGAGTCTACAGATTGAAGGAACAATAGTAGACAGATGTGGCCACAGTTCACCACACACAACACATGCAAGTAACCTATATCATATTGAATCCATGCTCTGTCCTAAATCCCATTGAATTCAGGAAGTTGGTGTTGGTAGATGTCTATCTGTCAGCACTCACCACTGCACACCACTATATTCGGTACTATAGAAGCGGAGGAGACGCCAAACGTATGGTAAGCATCATCTCCAGTGTCACCATGTAATTTGTGCAGTAGGACTCCTACATGAGCAGTTGAACACAATCACACGCCTAGCAAAATCTATAATTGTCTGCAAGATAGTTCACATTGAGGTTTATATTGGGAGGGTTTCAGATGTTTTTCCATGTAAGGTACATCTCTAGATCCCTAATAGGCATGCTTGATTGCTAACATCTGGTAATGCCAAATTCGTTTTTGTACATATCCATCTATGAGCAATCTAATTAAGGGTTTTCTATAGGAAATATGATGTGTCTGTTCTCGCGGAGCACCACAGATCGTCATAGTAGGGCTTTGTTTTCCACAACTACAATTAAAACATCGGTCGACAAGTTCAATTTTATACCAGTTCACTTTGATTCTTATAGAAGGCTCGGCTTAGGTGTTTTTCTCTATGACCCATGTTACCTGATGTTTGATGGGTTTAGGTGGTGTTTCCTATGTAGATAACTTAGATGTTGTATATTGTTTCTTCTAAATACACACTAAATCTTCAGTTATCTGCATGGTATGTACTCTTATCCTACCTTGCGCTAGCAAAAGAGAGTCTTTTTTTGGAGCTAGGTATGATGCATAGACATAGAATATTTTCGTACATTGTGAAGATCATGTCTAATAGAGTACTTTCTGCATGCGAAGATACTTTGAGTGGTCGAGCAGCTTGCAGGTTGTATGTGAATGAAGATCTTCCAGAGATCAATTTGTTCTTTTCAAAGGCCCGATGCTTGAAATTTCTTTTGGTTCACTGTCAACTACTAAGGCTGCCACCACAAGCCATGATGGTCGGGTCCCGCCTATTTGTCAATTTCTCGTACTGTTGCCTTGCCTCTTCTCTTCTCCAGCTTTACCAAGGTGGAGAATCAGTTGGGCACATCAAACCTCCTGCATCCTATTCCTCTTGCTGGCGACAAGAACTATTACTCCATGGTAGCTGGCCTGCTACCAGATGTGATGCTATCTGGCCGAAAACAGCAGCAGACTCTCAAGCCAATCCATCGCATGGATGCATCAATTGAGTCCACCGTCGATCACCAGGGCACTATCCCATGCATATCTATGTTGACTCGGCTAGAACCATACCAATCTTATATCTGTAAAACATATTTCTAGGAGATAAAATTCAGAGCTTTTTAGAAGGACAACACACCTAGGATTGGAACCCACAGATATATTTGTCTATTATCAGAACTGTTGATTCCTTTTTCTTGATCTAGCATGCACACATGTGTACATGGTTATATTACTAATAAGTTGCTCAAGCTATGTTAATCAGTCCATGTGGGGGTTGAGTTATTCGCCAGTTTATTTAATTATACTATGTATAACACTTTACTAAAAGTGAAAAGCATAGGTATAACACTTTACCGAAAGTGAAGAATTGTTCAGAAATCATGAGCGCCAGTGTGCGCACCTATCCAGGTAATGGGCTGTTCTATTCATGAAAGTATTTTTTGTTGCTACGATAGCTGGATGTCTCATTTTCCATTGTATAATCAAGGTTTCCCGTGAACCTTTGATCAATACAGTAGTTCATAAGCTATTGTTTTAACAAAGCTCTAATTGAACTATTTTCAATTTGATTTAATTGATATAAACTTCCCGGATTTCTCAATATCATGTCCAGTCTTTACTTTGAAAATCTGTAGCTAGACGTTAGAACTGTTGTACATGCACAAAATTAACTAACTGCATGTAGTACTTGAATTATAGGGCTTTTGTTTTAATCGATCCTTTATTATATTGCAGAAGACCTTAAGGTTAGCATTATTTATTAGAACACATTCATATATGATCTTTCAGCCACGGTTCCAGTATTTTAGAACTAAAGTTCCCCACTAATTAAAATACAGAAACATGTTTTCTTTCATGACCTATAGGAGTGTCATTTTAGTAATTTCACACTTATAAAATGAATTATGTAGAAACCATACACTGTCTTAGAAACACTAGAAAATATCTGTCAACAAACTTCTGCATGGAACTAATATTTTTATACTAATAACGAATTGGATTTATAATCTTTAGCCTCGAATCTTTATATGATTTTAGTTACTACAACTTCTGCTCTTGCAGGTCTACTAGAGTATCCACTTCTGAAGCTATGAATTGATTCATCACTCCATGGTTTCCTGGGTAGTTTAGTTATCTCCCTGTTGCCACAAAACCATGGCATTCTAGAAAATATAAGTATAATAGAATGCGCTCAAGGAAATGAGAGAATTCAAGTGTCACTTTTAGAGATGTATTATGAGATTGAGACAATGCATGATTTCTTCATACAAATTTGTTTGTTCCTATATGTGCCTTGGGACTATTTCCGTATTTTCTTTTAGGAATTTATGAGCCGGAGTTCTGTAATTTCGAGTTCTGCTAACTTTGAACATTGCACGCCGCAAAATGCACAACACAGAGGCTAATGATCATAAGAAAACCTACATGAACTTATTTCTTGCCCGTGCAGCAGCACGAGTTGATGACTAGTTCTTCAAATTGAAATAAATTCAAATGTGAATTTTGTGAAACCTCCAACTCTCTCCTTGGGTCCTTGAGTTGCCTAAGATTGCTAGGATCACAACAAAATGCAAGAATAAAAATGATATGCATATGATGATCTATGTATAACATCCAAACTGAAAATTGGGATGTTACAAACCTACCCCCCTTAAGATGAATCTCGCCCTCGAGATTCGGGTTGGTTAGCAAAAAGGTTTGGGTGGTCTTTGCTATGGTATTCCTCTCGCTCCCAGGTGGCTTCCTCCTCGGTATGGTGGCTCCATTGAACTTTGCAAAACTTGATAACCTTGCTGCGAGTAACTCGATTGAAAACTTGAGAATCTTGACTGGCTTCTCTTCATAGGTCAAATCGCTGTCTAACTGAATTGCTTCCAGTGGCACTGTATCTCTCAGAGGAATATCGGCCATCTCTATGTGGCACTTCTTCAACTGGGAAACATGAAACACGTCATGAACTCCTGACAATTATTCTGGCAATTCTAGCTTGTATGCAACTTCTCCCATGCGTTCCAAAACTCTGTATGGTCCCACAAAATGTGGTGCTAGCTTTCCCTTGACTCCAAAACTTTTAACTCCTCGAAGTGGGGATACCCGAAGATATGCTCTGTCTCCAACTTCGTATACTATCTCCTCGCGTTTACACTATTGGAATCAGCTTCTTTGCCGTCCGGCAAAGGCACAGATCCCAGACGGCAAACTCCTTTGCCGTTAGCCAGCGGACGGCAAACTGTCCGGCTGAACACGTGCCAGCAAAGGCCTTCTTTGCTGTCCGCTTTGCAGAAACGGACGGCAAAGGATTATGTCGTCCGCCATCCAAGGCCAGCAGACGGCAAAGACGACGAAGGGCAGTGGTGTGGGGTGAGAGCCGTTAGGGGGTTAACGACACTCTTTGCCGTCCACCAGCGGACGGCAAAGAGCCAAAGCTCTATGCCGTCGCTGACAGATGGCAAAGAGCTTATCTAGGGCAGCACTGAGAAGCTGCCACGTGGCCAGCTAGACCGTATGCCAGCAGACGGCATATATTTGTCACTTTGTCGTCCGCTTGCAGACGGCAAAATGACCAAATAGGCAGCCAGTCTTCCCAGTTTGCAGAAGTTACTGCCACGTGTCCTCTTTGCTGTCTACTAGCGGGTGGCAAAGCTCGTTGCCGTCGGCTAGCGGACGGCAAAGAGGCTATACATCCCTTGTTTTTATTTAAATCCAATTAATTAGACATGGTTTCAAACACAGATATACATGTATACATATCCAATATATCCAACAACATATTTCATCAAATCCAACAACATAGTTCAACAAAGTCCAACATATCCATATATACATAACCACAAACAAGTTTCCAACAACATATCCATATAGACATACATATCCAAACAAGTTTTCATAAACAACAAGGAAGCACCAGAAGAATAGTACACTCCATGAATCCCAGCTTCCTCATGTAAAGCAAATCTGCAAATTGGGAAAGATGAAAGTTAGAAGAAGAAGAAGAAGAAGAAGAAGATGAAGAAGACTAGTTAGAAGAAGAAGACTAGTTAGAAGAAGAAGAAGAAGAAGAAGATTTTTTTTCTTCTCTTTATTTTTCTGCTCTCCTCTTCTTTATCTTCTTCTTCTAACTAAGGTAAGTAAAAATGCCATTTTATTGCTAAGGTAGGTAAAAATGCTAAGTGTAGGTCATTTTAGAGCTAAGCTAGGTAAATAGGTCATTTTGGAGCTTAGTAAGGTTATTATGTCATTTTCGAGTAAAATAAGCTAAGTCTATATCATTTTGGAGGTAACAAAGATTATCATGCCATTTTTGACCTAAGTATGCTAAGTATGTCACTTTTGGGAACTGTTGCTGCTGGATGCAGGATCCCGGTGTCACTTGTGGGATGTGGATGTAGTATACGACACTGACGGCCACATGTACCTCGCACTGACGATACTTGCTATTTAGGGCACCCTCCTTCTCCTTCTCCTTCTCCTTCTCCTTCTCCTTCTCCTTCTCCTTCTCCTCCTCCTCCTCCTCCTTTCTCCTCCT
>NC_041389.1:650003371-650007851 GCF_002162155.2 Triticum dicoccoides
GCGGGGCGACAGGGCGACGGTGCACGACGGGGCGGCAGGGCACGGTGGGGCAACGGGGCACGATGGGGCGGCGGGGCAACGGGGCGCGACGGGGCGGCGGGGCGGCGGGGCGGGGATGGCCGGCAGCGGTGACAGAGGAGAGAGGTGGGAGCGCGGGAGGGAGAGAGGGAAAGAGAGAGAGGGGGGAGACGTCTCGGCCCGTTAAGTGGGCCTTCTTTGCCGTCTGTTAGCAGACGGCAAACAGGGCCACCATTAGGGCTGGCCCACATCTCCTCTTTGCCGTCCGCAAGCAGACAACAAAGGACTAACATTCCCGTCTGCGAGCAGATAGAAAAGTAGTCACCTCTTTTGCCGTCTGCTAGCGGACGACAAAGAATCTGACCTAGCCACGCCGTGCCCTATGGGGCCCACCTGGCTCTTTGCCGTCTGCCTTCTAGCTCTTTATCGTCAGCTGGCCGATGGCAAAGAAGAAGCTGACGGCAAATAGCATTTTTGCCATCTGCACTTTCTTTGCCGTCCGCTTTGTGGAAGCCGACGGCAAAGAGCCTCTTTGCCATCAGCTGGCAGACGACAAAGAGGTGGTAGACGGCAAAATGCCAGATTCCAGTAGTGTTAGTATTCACATAACTCTTCTGCCTGGATTGGGCTACCTTGAGTCTGTCGCGAATCAACTTAACCTTCTCCTTAGAGTCTTTGATTAAGTCTGGTCCGAACAATTGTCGATCTCCAACTTCATCCCACGATAACGGTGTCCTACACCTCCTTCCGTACAAGGCTTCGAAAGGGGCGATCTTCAAACTGGCTTGATAACTGTTGTTATAAGAGAACTCTGCATATGGCAAATTGTCATCCCACCTAGATCCATAATCTAGCACACAAGCTCTCAAAATGTGTTCTAGAATCTAATTGACTCTCTCAGTCTGTCCATCTGTCTATGGATGAAAGGTTGTACTGAACTCTAGCCTGGTACCCAAAGTTTCATGCAACTGATTCCAAAACTTTGAAGTAAACTGGGTTCCTCTATCTGATACAGTGGTCCTCAAAACTCCATGCAGACATACGATCCTGGTCATGTATATCTTTGCCAACTTAGCACTCGTATAAGTTGCCTTCACCGGGATGAAATGAGCTACTTTCGTCAAACGATCAACTACAACCCAGATAGAGTCATAGCCTGAACGCGTCCTGGGTAATCTAGTGATAAAATCCATGCCAAGTTTATCCCACTTCCATTCGGGTATCGGCGATGGCTATAGCAATCCGGCTGGCTTCTGATGCTCTGCCTTGACTCTCTGACATACATCACATATTGCTACATACTCGGCAATATCCTTCTTCATTCATGTCCACCAGAAACTTTCCTTCAAATCCAGATACATCTTAGTGTTGCTTGGGTGAATTGAGTACGGTGAATCATGCGCCACCTGCAGAATCAACTTCCTGATCTCGGGGTCGTTAGGAACATATATGCGATCCTTAAACCATAAGGTGTCGTAATCATCCTCACGAAATCCTTTAGCTTTTCCTTTACTCATCCTTTCCTTTATCTTGGCAATCTCCTTGTCAGTCTTCTGGGCTTCTATGATCTTTCCCAACAAAATGGACTGAATTTCCAATGCTGCAACATAACCTCTCGGAACTATCTCCAACCATAGTTCTCAAAGATAATCTGCTAACTCCTTAGGTAATCCTCTAGCTATGAGCGTGTTAACATAACTTTTGCGGCTCAATGCATCTGCTACGACATTGGCCTTTCCTAGATGATAGTGCAATTTCATATCATAATCCTTGATGAGCTCTAACCATCTCCTTTGCCTGAGGTTCAACTCCTTCTGCGTGAAGATGTATTTCAAACTCTTATAATCCATGTATACATCACAATGGTTTCCAATGAGAAAATGCCTCCATGTCTTCAGCGCATGCACTACGGCGGCTAACTCCAAATCGTGTGTAGCATAATTCAACTCATGAGGTCGAAGCTATCATGAGGCATATGAAACAACTCTTCCTTCTTGCATAAGTACACCTCCAAGTCCTCGACGTGAAGCGTCGCAATATACTTCGTAATCCTTATGTTGGTCTGGGAGAATCAGCACTGGGGCTGTAACCAAACTTTTCTTCAACTCCTGAAAACTGGCCTCACAATCCTCAGTCCATTTGAACTTGGTGCCCTTCTTCAATAACTCCGTCATGGGCATGGCTATCTTGGAGAAATTTTCAATAACCTCCGGTAATAGCTTGCGAGTCGAAGAAAACTTCGGATCTCTCCAACTAATGTGGGTGCCAACCATTTAGTGATAGAAGCAACCTTGGTAGGGCTATTCCTTCTCCGAATATAACATGTCCGAGAAATCCAACTTCCTTTAAACAAAACTCACATTTGCTGAACTTGGCATACAACTAATGTTCCATGAGCTTCTTAAGAACCAAACACAAATGCTCCTTATGCTCTTCTTCATTCTTCGAGTAGACCAATATATCATCAATGAACACCACAACGAACTTATCCAAAAAGTCCATAAACACTTTGTTTGTCATATTCATGAAATAGGCAGGTGCGTTAGTCAAACCAAATGACATAACGGTATACTAATATAGCCCGTACCTTGTGGTAAAAGTTGTCTTAGGTATATCCTGTTCTCGGATCTTCAATTGGTGATAACCTGATCGTGGATTGATCTTGGAGAAAACTTTAGCTCCTTGTAACTGGTCAAACAAATCATTGAACATCGGCAGTGGGTATTCTTGATCGTCACCTCATTCAGCGCATGATAATCGACAACCATCCTCAAAGATCCATCCTTCTTCTCCACTAGAAGCACTTGGGCTCCCCAAGGTGATGAACTTGGTCTAATGTAACCTTTCTCCAGTAACTCCTTTATCTGCATCTTAATTTCCTCTAGATCCTTTGTGGGCATATGATACGGTCTCTTTGATATTGGTCCGGTGCCTGGCAATAGCTTAATCAAAAACTCAATGTCTCGATCCGATGGCATGCCTGGTAACTCCTCCGGAAATATGTCGGGGTAACCCTTCACCACTGGTACTTCCTCCTATACAACTGTTGATAAGGAATTCACCTGAGTCCTCCTCGGTGCATGCCGGATACATACTTGATCCTCTTTCCTTCTTGGGTGGTGAGAAGAATTGATTTACTGGCGCAAGCGATGTTCCCTTCAAACTTGTATAGCTAATCCATGCCTAGTATCGCATCCAATCCTTGTGACTCCAGAAAAATTAGGTCGGTGGGGAAAACATGCCTACCTATGGTTAGTGGCAACTGATAGCATCCCCTACTAGCCATATACTCCACTCCTGGGGAACTTACTAACATAGGTGACATAAGGGCTACGGTTGGTAGGTTATACTTATCCACAAATCCCCTTGATATATATGAATGCGATGCACCAGTATCGAAAAGAACAAGTGCAGTAAATGTAGTAATCAAAAACTTACCGACAACTACGTCGGGTTGATCCTCAATGTCCTCCACACTGACGGGGTTCACCTGACCTTTGGTGAAGGGGTTGGGCTTCTTGGCAGAACCTCTATTGCCATTTCCATTCTTTACTTCAGGAAATTCAGTGTCATAATGTCTGGTCTTCTGGCACATGAAACAAGTAATGTGGCTCAGATCCCTCTTGGCTGGTGTTGCGGGGTTGGAATGGTTCTGGCCGGTGCTTCCTCCATTCCCATTGCCATTCTTGGGACCACTGCGGTTGTGCGAACTTGCTCCATTGTGCGTATGTCCTCCATTGCTATGGCCGCCATGGTTGTGGGTATGTCCTCTCGAGTACGGGGAATAGCGGGGCTTCTGCTGAGATCCTAAAGTGTACCTCCCCTGTCCATATTTCCTCTTGCGATTATCAATCTGTTGCTGCTTGCCTTCAATTATGAGGGCCCTGTCTACCAATTTCTGGTAGTTGTTGAATGTTGCCACCATGAACTGCATGCTCAGCTCATCGTTGAGTCCCTCCAGAAACTTCTCCTGCTTAGCGGCATATGTGGCTACGTCATCAGGGGCACACTACTAGGGAAAACCTTATACACAGAATGTTACCAGTAGCGTTGTACAAAATCAAACGCTACTGCTACTTAGTAGTAGCGTGCGTAAATAAACCGCGCTACTGCTATGACTTTAGCAGTAGCGCGTACAAGCGAAAAGCCCTACTGCTATGTTTGAACTGGGCGCACATGGCTAGCCCAACCTAGCAGTAGCGCGTATACTGGCCCAGCGCTACTGCTACTCTCCTTAGCTGTAGCGCGCTTACGTGTAAGGCGCTGCTGCTAACGGAAATAGAATAAAGTGAAAAACAAGTAGAAAAGTAAATGAAAATGAAAGAAATAGAAAAAGGAGAAAGGAAAAAAAATAAAATGTAAAGAAAAATAAAAGAAAAAAGGAAAAAAGGAGAAAGGAATAGCAGTAGCGGGTTTCAGGAAACGCGTTGTAGCTAACTTAGCTATAGCGCGTTTCGGAAGC
>NC_041389.1:650008124-650102230 GCF_002162155.2 Triticum dicoccoides
ACCGAGCACCTCCCTGCCATCGTCTCTCCCCTCTCTGTAAGTCCCCCACCCCTCCCCCCGACTCCTCTCTCTCTCTGCATTTTAGAGAAAAAATTAGTAGAGCAAAAGTTTGTTTATAGCAAAAAATTTAGTTTAGAGCAAAGGATGTTAAGTAGTAGATGTTAGAGAAAAAATTAGTTTTAGAGCAAAAAATTTGGTTTACAACAAAAGTTAGTTAGGGCAGTAGGGTTTAATTAGAGTAGATGTTGCTTGTATAGTATATAGTGATACTAGTAGATGTTAATTAGGTTAGGGAAATAGTGGTACTAGTAGATGTTAATTAGATGTTTTTTAGTTAGGGCACTAGAGTTTTGCTAGGTTAATTAGGTTAGTAGTGCTGCTAGTAGTAGTGGTACAGTAGGTTAATTAGGTGATGTTAAATGAATAACCTAAATGAATGAAATTAGTAGTTAACTGATTTTTTTCCTTTCATCATTATAGAGCACTAAAGTTAACTGAATTTTGTTCTATTAGTAGTTAAATGAATTTTCTTCTACACTTTGTTTTTGAATTAGCTTGTGAAATTTGGACATGTGGTTGCTCGTGTATATTTGGACATGTGTTGCGGTGTCGAAGAGGGATATTTGAACACTGTTTCCAGGGAATGATGTTGAGTGGCCTATGTTTTGCCGGAATGTTGATTCATTTTTGTTCCAGCAAATTTCAGGTTCTCGATTTGTCCACTTTGTAGCAAAAGTTATGCCGAAATTTTCCGTGAATTTCGGCATGACTTGTGCTACAAACTAGGACATATCGAGCGCCCGGGATTTGCCGCACCAGGAAGGAGTCAACGTTCCTGCAAAAAATAGGCCTTTTTTTATGTCATTATTCATTTTATTAGGTCTAGAATTAATTGACTAGATTTAATCATAGGAAACATGGCTAGCAACAATGAAGGACAGGGTTCTGGTGATTGCGACGACGTCTACCGGGCGGCAGGCGGATTTTTTAGCCTTACCGATGATCAACCAATGTTATTGCTGGGGCCACCAGTGGCATCGGGGACTGAGACCGACACGCAGACCGGTGCTAAGACTGAGACCGGCACTAAGACTCAGACCGGCATCGAGACCGGCGCTGCCTCGGGGAGCGGAGCCGGTGTAGAACTGAAAGCAAAGAGGCAACGGCTTCCTAACAAACTCAGGACTACTATACTGGTGGTCATGGAGGTGGACGACGACAATTTTGAGCCAAAGGCGCCTGATGAAGCGCGCGCGTGCTACGGCAATCAAATAGGCTGCATCTTATGGACAACCGCAACCATCAACGATGATAACCTACAGAAGATAGAAAATATGAGGAGCTCCCTCCTAAGGAAGTTTCACCAGATATTCTTGTTCCCGGGCCGAAATGAGAAGGATTATGAAGATCTAGATGAGGACCCGACAATGAAGAAGATAAACAAACACGCCATGACCAAGTTTAGCGACACGTTGGCCGCCTGGAAAAATCGAGTGAAAGCAAAGATCGTCGACAAGAAGGAACCCTACTCCGAGATTGTAAAGGATAATCCGAGAATCACGGAAGAGCAGTTTCAAATATTCAAGGAGGCTTGCGAGGCCGAAGCTGCCAAAAAAAGTCTAAGTACATGAAGGGGCTTCAAGAGAGGAACATTGGGAGCCACCACCTCGGAAGCCGTGGTTACGGCGGAAAGAGATCCAAATGGGCCAAGGAGGACGCGGAAGCCGCGAGTCTGGGCATCCCAGACCCATTGGCGGATTTCACCGTCCCGCAGGAGCGTGACGTCCTGAGGGCCCGACACCATTGGGACCCAATGAAGAAGGTTTATGAGACAACACCGGTCATTACGGAGTTCATGAGACTGCTGGTAATTTTAGTTTCTGATCAATTCGACTGCACACGTTAGTCATATTTGTAAACGATCCTTGTGCCTTTTGCAGAGAGAGCAGCACCGGATTGCGGCCGAAAGCGACTCGCCGTCTGAGGCATTGGCGAGGCCCAAGTGGGACACTCCATTCAACCGGGCGTTGAACATATTGAAACGACAACTGGTGGATACTCGACCGTCGTATGGATGCGTGCACGGTGTCGGAGATGGCACCACATGGAAGAAGTACTACCTTGAGACCACGGAGGAGAGAAAGGAAAGACGGAGGTTAACTGAAGAAAACATCGACAAGAAGGTTGAGATTGCGGTTGAGAAGAAATCATCTCAGACAGTCGCAACAGCGGTAGCTACCGCAAAACAGGTGGTTGCAGATTTGTCTACTTCCTTGGTGACGGGCGTTTTCACTTGGACAAGGCAAAATCCAGAAAAAAATGCAGAGGACTTTCCCCTTGCTGACTTCTTGGGGAGCAGCTCGACTAGCATTGCACCAGCACCTGCTCCCGCACCGGCTCCCGCACCTGCTCCCGCACCGGACGTGCTCGATGGTGCCCCGTCTTTGGCTGAGCTCGATGCCCTCACAGTATCTATCACACCGCCCCCCTTCAATATAAATGTATAATCTCCAGTTTTTGTTGCCTTTCAGATGTCTCATGTCGCAGACTTTTCTTTGTAGGCCGACAAAACCCCGTGCACCATATTGTACACCATCGGTGACCAGAAGGTGGACGTGGGGAAGGCGACGATAATGGAGCCAAAGGAACCATTGTTCCACAGCCGGCCGATCCCCCCGAACGTCTTCAAGGTTTCCGTGGCCAGTGTCAAACCGGGCCACGAGAATTTGCCTCCTCTAATACTAGTGGGGGATGACAACGAGACCCCACGGCGGCTTGGTGATTGTTGCAATGGGTGGGTCCTGTTGTGGCCAAAGAGTCTGCTTCGTCTGGAGGCGGCCGGGAGCACACCCACGAGCACGCAGCCTCAGCAAGGTATGAACATCAACACCCCATCTACCCAATTAGCGTCGGGTGTCGGGTTGGGTGATAGCGGACGGGGTAAGGAGGATGCTCCATTAGTCGCTGATGACGTCGCCATGGATGAGGATGAGGATGATGATGGCGCTGCACAGTATGTCTATACTGGCGCCTCCTCAGGGTTTGAGCGTCATGAATCGGTGCCTGAATTACTGTCTCAATGTATTATGGACGACCTTCCGGCAGTAAAGAAGTCTAGGAAGAGAGCGAGGAAAGGCAAAAAAGTTGATTCTATGATCCAGCCGCCTTACCAGCCTCCCCTTCAGGACCGTATAGATATCCCCGATGCGGATAAATGGCATATCCCCAGTCAACCAATCCTACCTGCAACAGCGCTACGGGCCAGATTCGATGATCTAAGGAGACTTCATGATGATGTGCTGCGGGTAGAGAAAGGCCTCATTGCCTCGAAAGATCCAGGATACCCACTCTACGTGGTTAACGTTCCGTGGCAAATGTCGTACGTCGACAGCTTACCCGCGGATAAGTTCTTCCTCTGATTCGATTACATATTCGACATGTTTCACGTGAAGAAGCTGGATTTTATGTTTGTCCGCCTTTATGCCTTGCACATGAACTACATCATTGGGATTGAGCAGATACGTCATATCTTTACTTGGTCTCGTCGAAGAACATTCACAAAAAGTATTACACCCACATCAAAGATGTTCTCGACAGTGCTATGTTTTACTACCAAGCAAGGGGTGGAGAGGTTAGGGACAAGAAGAGAAGGGCGGCAGGGTCGCCTTCAGCCATAAGACCGACTTCTGCTGCATCCAGCAACCGAACGATTCTCTTACTGATGGATTCTATGTCCTACACCACATGCTGGAGTACAGACGGGATCACCAGAACCTTCGCATGTCACCTAGATCTGGGATGCCCATATTCTGCAATGGGAAAAGGACATAGGAGATATCGACGATCATCGACTTCGAGCTGAGTTCTATAACATCCAGCGTGAACTTGCCCAAATCATCATGAAGGAGGTTGTCAGAAAAGCAGGGATGTTCTACGGAGAAGGACAAATGTCGCGGGAAGACGTCCGAACATGGATAGCCTCTCAGTGTCTCGACATGAAGCCTTTCACTAAGCTTGAGGACTATCTCCCTAACATGGATGGATGGCACGACATGTTGGAGTGATTGTCGAGATATGACAATGTGTCCGTTTAGTCCATACTTTCTGTATGACAAAACTTTGAGTTATGCACGGTGAAACTTTATTTGTGATGTAATTAAACCGTCCTCCTCCTCGACTAGCAAAAATCACTCTTGTTAGGGCATTTTGGGTACGATGAACTTTGTTATTTATGCTTATGATATGTTGTTTCTATTTTTGCCAAGTCTGTCTCTTTCTGTTGCTCAACTATATATGTTGCATATCATCGAATCATGTGACGAAGTAGGTGCATAGATCATAGATGGCAAAGAAGTGCTACGCCAGGAGTATATATACGACAAGTGGCCGGAGTGTCAGGCCCAGGTGTACCGATTTCCGGTTTCCGAGCGACAGGCAGTAGTTAGTTTAGGTTCACGCTAATGCAAGAGAGGGATACGAACTCATGTACTCAAAGTGATAGCTCTTCTCGCGTATATCATTGTTTAGATGGACGACGATGTATTTGCAAGTAATTGAGACTTGTATTGCTATTTTCGAGATGATGACGAGAGACCACTTTGTGTTGGATGATGATTATGATGATGACATGATTTGATGAGACTAATTGTATGTATATGCTATGATTACATTTGTATGTGTATGATATGCTAAAGATTATTGTATAAAGCCTATTCAAATACAAAACAAATACAAAACAAATATGCAGGGAAAAAACTAATAAAACTAGTAGTAGCGAGGGGGGGGGGGGGAAATTTAGCAGTAGCGCCGCCTTACCAGTAGCGCTTCCCTGTAAACAGCGCTGCAAATAATATCAACAGCGCCCTTTTCTAAAGAGCGCTACAGCTATTCATCTATAGCAGTAGCGTGGGACAACATGCGCTACTGCTATACGTTAGCTGTAGCGCCTTATTAGTAGCGCCGGTCCCCGCGCTACTGAGAGGCCCAAAACCCGCGTTGTTGCTAGGCTTTTCCCTAGTAGTGGCATAGCGTGCTAATTTGCTAAAATCATCCACATACTGGCCCATTGTATGCCCTCCTTGGCGCAAGTTGCAAAACTCATGCTTCTTCATGCTCATAGCTCCTGCTAAAACATGGGCGGTGCGGAAAGCCTGCTGAAACTGATCCCATGGAACAGTGTCAATGGGGTAAGTGGCGGTGAAATTCTCCCACCAAGATGCAGCAGGTCCATCAAGCTGATGTGCGGCAAAGCGCACTCTCTCCGCATCTATGCATCCTGCAGCGGTCAGCTCTCTTCCAATCTTGTGGAGCCAATCATCTGCAACAATCGGCTCGGTGCTACTAGAGAACACCGGCGGATTCAACCTTACAAAACGGGCTAGGTGGTCAATAGGGGGGTGGTGGTGGTGGTTGTTGTTGTTGTTGTTGTTGTTGTTGTTGTTGTTGTTGCTACTTTGGTTCTGGTTCTGAACTAGTATCTGCATCAAGGCATTCTGCTGCTGGATCAACTGAGTGAGCTCCAGTGGAAATGCAAATCCATTGTCACGTCTCGGAGGCATCTGATGGGTTAGAAGGGGTGAGAAAGCAGAATATAAATGAGGTCCAAGAGAGATTCACTACCCATATGCTTGAGACAAACACAATCAATTCACTTCATTCAACAGCACACAAAAATCACACAATCGGTCTAACCTATGATTACAAACTCGATCGTTGCTAACTACTTGGACGGAATACTACTAGTTACAATGGTGGTCATCTAGAAATTTTCATCAATGGAAGACTCCATGATATCTGCTCCAGCTTCGTCAACGTAGTCATCATTGCTGTCATCATTTGCATCACTATCCGTGTCGGTGTCGTCCAGGATGACGTAGTCCTCCAAACAGATCTCCTTGGCTGGTTCTTGCTTGTGATTCTCCACTGGTATTCCTACCTTCCTCTTCAGATCTTCATGCTTCTCCAGTATTACAACAATCTCTTCCTCATATCCATCGCATGTAGACTTGAGTTCCTCATCTAGCTCATTGTTTCTCTTCACCGGTTTCTTGATCTTATTCATGTGGATAATTTGTTGATTCTCTTGTCGACGAATATGACCTCCCATCTCTTGAATGCAGGCTGATATTGGTCCATCCCTCCTGGTACGAATCATCTCCCACTTTTCATCTCAGCGACCACATATCTGATAAATGGTGTTATCCAGCTCCTTGTGATACACTTCACATATGCGTCCAAAGGTGATATGGGCTGCCATGCTCTTTCCTATACTCTAGCTTGGTGCATCCAGATAGAAATCAATAGGCTCCATTGTTGGCGCGAATGTCCTCCTAGGTACCAAGACTTTGATCTTCCAGTGCTCCTCTTCCGGTATAGATGTAGAGAAAGTCCCCGTGAAGCTTGGTAGTCCAATGTTCAAATACCTAGTGACTTCCTTCAAGTGCCTTCCGAAAAGAGTGTCATCATCCGGCTGAGTGAACTTGTTCCTGGGATCCGCCATCTATAGAGTAGAAAGAGAGGAAAATTAGAAATGAGCAGAGAGGAGAAATCATGTGGCTTATTATGGTGGTCGCTTCCTACAGTCAATGTGTGCTCTGATACCATCTTGTAGCAGCCACGATCCGAATGGACCGAAGTCTCTGTGCATCAGTGTCATCCCTGGATCAGTAATGCTGACACACACAGTACTCGAAGAATTATAACAGAGTTCAATCATACACTTATTACATTGAGTCCTCATAAGGAGTATGATTACACAAAATATCATGGCTGAAGGCCATCTAAACTAAATAATTGCGGAAGCTTCGAAGGTAAATGAGTCCATTAACTCCAATGGCATAGCTGAGTGCAAAACAACGACCTATCACTTATTTGTCATCTGAGTAGTCTGCAACATGAGACGTTGCAGCCATGTAGGTCACCACATTGAATATGTTGGCAGAGTTACACTGTAAAGCAATGAAATGCAAGAACTATATCTACATGCAAAATTTGGCTGGTGGAGGCTGTAAGTTTATGATTTTGCATAAAGCTAGTTTTTCTGTACAACAAAGGAATAAATTTATTTAACTACTCCCAAGTTGCCCAATATTTGAGAAGGTAACCCCAACTCAAATCTCAATTAAAAGTATCATCATTAAACCCAATCCAATTAACTTAAAGAGTGATGAGATCACATCAATAATTCAAGTACCAGATACTCAAGATGTCCATAACCCGGGACACGGCTAACCATGATTAGTTTATACACTCTGCAGAGGTTTGCGCACTTTTCCTCACAAGGCTCGACCGCATCCATGATCGGATGATCGAGACATAGTCTTTCTGAAGCATTAACTCTCTACTCCGGGCAGACCGGTACACCTACTTTCCCCTACATCTGCTAGTCCACCTCTTCAAGAGCTCACACAACTTACTCAACTATGCCAGAGCCCATAATGGCTTGTGGCTGCACAAAGAAGTTTCTAGCATGAATAATCTTATGATCCCTTTGAGCCTGGGTGGCAAACCGTAGGAAAAATCACACAGGTACTCCGGGATTTCCTGAAACAGGCAAAACTGGGTTCCCCAGGTGCCTCAACCAATTCACCCAGATGTATATTAAAGTTGCCACCTTAATGTTATCCATGATTAATAACTCTCAAACTTCCATGTGTGAATCACGATCCAATCCTCGTCTACGAGCATGGCTAAGCAATAAATAAGCATAACGTATATTCCCGGGGTGATAAAAAGGTATTAGGTTCCTACCTCAAGTACTACAACCAAACCACATGTTCCCAATCCTACTCATGCAATTGTTTGAGGGGTAATAATGCATAGTAAAAACTGGGTAAAGAAGAGTATGATCAAAGTGTAACTTGCCTTGTTGATGATCTACAAACTCTAGAGATTCATGGTAATAAGCTTCGCACTCCGGGTAATCTAGAGTAGAAAAATAGTAGCATACATAAGCAATCACTCAAACGAAACAACGAGAAAATCGAGAAAAGATCAAAATCCAACACGAAACAAGCAACAACTTAAACTAAAAAAAAGTCAAACCTACCAGCAATATTATCATGTAGATTAGATCTTAACAGTAGGTACATGTGATTAGCTACGATTTGCAAAAAGAAACAACTCAAACGGAGAAACGAAACTCAAAATACGAGTGAAACAAGATCGTTTACTAATTTGAACTAAACTCAAATTTTACTACACCAAAATCATGTTCAAGTTGGTTATCTGGAAGGAATAGAACGATACTAAGATTTAGGCGCTGGTTTCATCTAATTTGGATAAACGAGTAAAAAGTTATGCTAGTTTTAAGATCAGGGGCTAAATCGCGAGAAAACTAATCGTGGATAGGTCCCTGGCCGAAAAAACTAAAAAGAAAAAGTACGGCGCGAACGTTTGCTAACAGATCTAATCTGAAGAAAACCGTCCGTTAAAACGAATGAACAAACGTTCGTTAAATAAGAAAACCTAAAAAAACTGATTTGACTGAATCGAACTGAAGGAAAACCGGAGAAATAAACCGCTTCATACCGGTTTGTCGGCGACGGTCAACGGCGGCGGCTCGGCGGGCGACGGTGCGCGGCTGCGGGGAGGCGTCATGAGGCGACGGCGGCGGCGGTGGTTGCAGCGGCGGTGGTTGCGGCGGCGGGGCTGGACGAGGGGAGAGGGGGCGGTGGCGGCGGGTATTTAAGGAAGGGGTCGGGGTCGGCTCCGACTTGGAGGAGGGGCCGGCCGAGGCCGTGTCGGCGTCGAACTCCAGTGGAGTCCCGGTCAACCACGACGGGGACGGCAGCGTGAGGCGGGCTGGCGCGACGCTAGGCCGGCTGGGCTTCGGCCCAATCGGTCCGAACTCTTTTATATAAATAATTCCGCCAAAGAGAAAAATCCTAAATAAATATAAATAAATCCTAAAAATTCTAGAAACAATTTCCAGCGTCCAAACCTAATATTTAGGACAAGATGAACATTTTTCTAGACTAAGATGCAACAGTGACAGCTAGAATCAGTCTGAGGAACAGGTTCGGATGAGTGAGGGCACTAGTCCCTCTGACAGCAGCTATGATGATGGGAGCAGAAGCACTCCCAGCAACCTGCCAAAAGCTGCAACTAGGCAGAGAAAGATGAAGACATCAGATTCAGAGGATGAAGATTTCAAGGTTGATGAGGAAGTCTCTTCCAAAAGGAAAGGAGACAAGAAATAGCTTGGCATTGCTGCTAACACCAAGCGAGGGATGAAGAAGAAAGCTCATGCAAGAAGGATCCCTAGGTCCAAAGCCAGAGCCTCAACACAAGAAACCATGAGTTCACACTTGAACCAAAAGAGGCTGGTGAGGGCAAGAAAAGGAGGGAGAGGGTCAAAAAGACCATGGCTAGAGTTATTGGCAGATCTTCTATGATCAGAGACCCAGATGAGGAGGAAGAAGAGCAAGATGCACCTCCTGCAAAAACTCAGAAATTGATGGGGTTGCAATCAGGTCAGGGGCTGCTCCATCAAAGCCCACGATTGCCCCCAAGGCTGCTGCTGAAGCCCCTAAGAGATACACCAGGGACATTCCGGCAACAAAGAAGAACAAGGCCGCAATGCGTGAAGTGGAAGAAGAGGAAGGGCAAGTGCTTAGAAAATTGAAGCCCAAGATTCCTGACCATGATGACACCCATCCTGTGGCTGAGAACATGAAGGTAAGAAAGGATGCAGGTCTCAGGCTATGGAGGCAGTCAGACCCATATGCCATAAGAATGAGGACTGCTGTTGACTACAGGTTCCATACAAAGGAGCAACAAGACTTCTACGAGATTGTGCTCCTTGACAAGAAGCCAATAGTAAGTGACATGAGATGGGTTGACTGGAAGTTCATTGATAGCAATGAAGGTCATTTCCCAAGAGTACATGAGAGTTTCAGATCAACAGGAGTTGATGCATTTGTTGGTCAGAAACTGACTAAATGGAATGATGAGTTGATCGTGCAGTTTTACTCTACAGCACACTTTTACCCTGATGGTAAAATTGATTGGATGACTAAGGGTACTAGGTACCGATCTTCAGTTGCTGAGTGGGCAAAGCTGATTAATGCCCCAGAAGAGCATGAGGAGGACACTGATGTGTATGCCAAACCACGAAAAGGGCATGACTCTATGGCTCACATGTACAAGGAAATTCCAAATGCTGCCTTGGACACCCACAAGTTTGGGTTAGTTTACTATATATTGTCAGGTCTGCCAACAATCAACACAATCCTCAGAGACACTGCCCAAGTCTGGAGATGACAGGATGATTAGAGGGCACTCAATAAAACTGCGGCATATGTTTGTTGTGCGTGAGAAATTCAAAGTGATGACATTGATTATAGAGATAATCAAGAGGACTGCTGCTGACCAAAAGAGATCATGTGGCTATGCTCCACATATTCAGATGCTCATCAACTCCAAGATGGGCAAGGGCATGTATCTCTTGGACAAGGAACATCTTCCCCTACTTCTTGAGTTTGAGGACAATGTAGTTGTTATGGATCCATCACATCCCACATCTGTGCAGGCTCAGGAGAAGAAAGAAAAAGCAAGAGCAGAGAAGGCAGCCAAGACACCAAGTGCTGAAGAGGCCTCCCAGATATTTCTGAAATCCAAGCAAGATCAACTTGGTTATCTCATTCAAGCCACTTTAAGGATTGAGAAAGGATTGTCAACCCTGACTCAAAATCAAGAGAGTCTTGAGAAGATCATTGAGACTAAAATTTATGATCTAGACTTGAAGGTCACAGAGATCCAGACTGCAGTAGAGCAACTCCAGGATAAAAGATGAAGAGAGAAGAGGGAGAGCTACCACTGAAGCTTTTCAGAGAGTGTCAAGAGAACAAAGGTCTGCAATTGTGCCAGCCAGTGACACAAGGCTACTACTTTAGCACCACCAGCTATAGCCTATGTTGTTCCTCCAGTTGCAACTCCACCAGCTCCTCGGACCTCTTTGGATGTGTATGTTGCAAGACTCCTCTCCATGCCACCTTCTCACTCTGGAACTCCCGGAGATCATGCTTAGAGAGCCGCATAGCACTATGCAATCTTTTTGGTAACTTGTTGCCAAAGGGGGAGAAAGTGTATAGATCATAGGCTTCAAGAGAGAGAGAGAGTGCTTGCTTATTTTTGCCTCTCTTGCTACTCTATTTGCTTTGCTTGTTTGGGTGATACAATATTTATGCTCGTGTGTGAGATACCTGTATGATCATATGTTTGATCATACTGTACTTTAATGCTTGTGCTTAATGATGATATTCTATCTCTCATGTATGATCATTCATATTTTTTCTTGGTGATGAGTGCAAATTTCATATTCTATCATTTTGAGCGCTCCACCAAGATTTATGTAACCCATGATCCTGATTTATTGTGCATTTGCATTCAAAAGCAAATTCCAAATAATGCACAAATTTAGGGGGAGCTCTTGCTTATCACATACTTCTCAAAGCGACGATGTACTTCATTTATATTATCATTGGTCGAAGCTTTGATCTATATGTTGTCATCAATTACCAAAAAAGGGGGAGTGCAACTAACCCCCGGGTGGTTTTGGTAATTCATAACAACATATAGCTCATTGAACTAATATTCTTTCAAGATCAATGTTTTAGAAAGTTCAATGGTTGGTATGGCATGGACTAGAGATATGGACCCCTCAAAATACTAAGGACACATATTGGCAATAGCTCAAGACTCTACATTTTCATTTTAGTGATCCAAGATCACATTGAGTCCATAGGAAAAGTCAATACTATTAAAAGGGGATGAGGTGTTGCTTAATGGCTTGCTTGCTCAAAATGCTTAGTGATATGCTCCAAAAACCCTCAACCACTTTCTCATTTCCACATATGTCCTAAACCAAAAGCCAAACTCGGCCCCAACAATTTGATCTATCCGGCGCCACCGATTTCACTTGACATAGCCATATCCACAAACCCTAATCAGTTCAGTCTTACTGATAGGGATCTCGGTCTCACCGAGATGGGATTGAAAACTCTCTGTTTCCCTTCGTAACATTTCGGTCTAACCGAGATGAGCGATTGGTCCCACCGAGATCGTAAGGCAAACTCTCTATTTCCTTTTCGTAACGTTTCGGTCTCACCAAAATGAGCGATCGGTCCCACCAAGTTTGCCTGCCTAAGTCTTTGTTTGCTTATTACTGAAATCGGTCTCACTGAGTTCATGTGATCCGTCTCACCGAGATGAGGTTTTTCCCTAACCCTAGCGCATCGATCTCACCGAATTGATGTTGTTGGTCCCACTGAAAAGCCTAACGTTCACATTTTGAACCAAGTCGGTCTCACCGAGTTTCACTATTTGGTCCCACCGAGTTCGGTAAATTGTGTGTAATAGTTCGATTTTGTGGGGAGGCTATATATAACCCTCCACCCCCTTCTCCATTTGTGAGGGAGACATCAGAACATGCCTACACTTCCACTACTCATTTTCTGAGAGAGAACCACCTACTCATGTGTTGAGACCAGGACATTCCAATCCAACCACAAAAATCTTGATCTCTAGCCTTCCCCAAGTTGCTTTCCACTCAAATCATCTCTCCACCATAGCCAAATCTGTGTGAGAGAGTTGAGTGTTGGGGAGACTATCATTTGAAGCACAAGAGCAAGGAGTTCATCATCAACACACCATCTACTACCTTTTGGAGAGTTGTGTCTCCTAGATTGGTTAGGTGTCACTTGGGAGCCTTCGTCAAGATTGTGGAGTTGAACCAAGGAGTTTTTAAGGGCGAGGAGATCGCCTACTTCATGAAGATCTACCCAAGTGAGGAAAGTCCTTCATGGGCGATGGCCATGGTGGGATAGACAAGGTTGCTTCTTCGTGGACCCTTCATGGGCGGAGCCCTCCATGGACTCGCGCAACCGTTACCCTTCGTGGGTTGAATTCTCCATCAACGTGGATGTACGATAGCACCACCTATCGGAACCACGCCAAAAATCTCTATGTCTACATTGTGTTTTCTCCCTCCAAAATCCTCCCCTTTACCTTCATATGCAATTATTTACATTCCGCTGCTATACTCTTAGAATTGCATGTATAGGTTGATTGCTTGACTTGTGCTAAGTTGCTAAAATCTGCCAAGACATAAAATTGGGAAAAGGATAGATTTTTATTTGGTCAAGTAGTCTAATCACCCCCCCTCTAGACATACTTTCGATCCTACACATAGGCACCACTCAACCGCCTCCATGTTCCCATGACATTATACACTCCTTAAACTAGTAATATCTAGTATTTCCTATGTAATTATTATGGTATATTAATGGTAACACTATATGCTCATATAGTCCATTTTATAGTAACATTATATCTCCATGTAGTCCATTCACTATATCTTCATATCACTACTGCAGGATGCTGCTAACGCAACACTACAATAAGAGACCCTTCAACGAAACTGTGTGCGATGCATTAATCGCAAACGGTGATGTAAAAAACCATCAAAAAAGATGCAAAATGTTTGCGATGGCGGATACATCAAACATGGTTCAGATTTTAGTTGCGTGTGTGATGCGGGGCATACGGTTCAGTTGAATGATTTATTTGCGATGAGGCAGAACAATAGAAATGGGAAACCAGATGAAGGCATGTGCGATATACGGCATACAGTTCACTCGTATAAACTGTTTGTGATGAGGTGGAACAACAGAAACAGGCAACCAGATATAGGTGTGTGCGATATACGACATATAATTCACTTGGATGAACTGTTTGTGATTAGGCAACACAAAAGAAACGCTCAGCCAGATCAAGGTGTGTGCCATATACGGCATACGGTTCACTCAGATGAACTGTTTTTGATTAGGCAACGCAATAGAAATGGTTCAGCCAGATTAAGGTGTGTGCAATGGAGGGCATACAGTTCATTCTGATAAACTGTTTGTGTTGAGCCAAGAGAACAGAAACATTTTGTGTAAAAAAGATGCATGTGATACGCAGCAAACATCCAATTCCATAGGTGGCTAGTACAGACATGACATTTGCACACACCAAAGTAAACTATTACATGCATAATTAACTAGGATAAACAATCATCTGATCATCATCTTTTCCTTGTGACGCTTGCCGCCACTACTCTACTAGGATAAATGGAACACTATTCTTTACTGTGGATAGCTTGCTCTGTTGGGCACACAAGTATATGGATCATAGCCTTGGGCGAGCAATGTGCCCGCATGCGTCGTGCTAGCTCGATGTTCCTTCTATGCTAAGTTTCCATTAAGTGATGATGTTTTATGAACACGCCACTATTTTCCTGCCATTTCCTCACCGGTTTCCCGCCGCCACCCAGCGATATTGTGCATAAACCTAGGCGGCGCGTGACGCATGGAGGCAACAAGCGTAACATGTAGCACATCCACCTTTTCCAAGCATACCAGCCCACCAAAGCGCCGCCTCTGCCATCAACCTCCTCGATGAGGAAAAAGAGAAGGCGGCATGGCCCGTCGAGGCCGAGGCACTCCCGGCAATGCAATGGACACTATCATGATGCGCGTCATCACCAGGGTTGAGCAGACCCTTGGCACATGGCGCTTCAGTGTCGCGGATCAAGATAGGCATGTCAGCACCGAGAGCCTGCATTCAGCTCGCCACACAACATGATCGATGGTGTGTCGCGGAGCAAGCTAGGCGCATCCACGACAATAGGCTGCGGCTCTCCGCACGGCGAGACCGTTGGAACGCCGGAAAGCGAGAGGCGCGGCACGCCGCACAGCAAGAGCGGATCCATTGACGCTTGCCTACTATCGATGGGGCGTTGGGTACACGTCCCGTCAGTACCCCTATTCCTTGCCAGGAGTGGGCAGAGGCCGTCTGCGTCGTACTTGCACTAGAGGTCGTCCACGCCATACTGATACGTCTCCAACATATCTATATTTTTTTATTGTTCCATGCTGTTATATTATCATTCTTGGATGTTTACATTCATTTTATAGTCATTTTATATCATTTGTTGGTACTAACCTATTGACATAGTGCCCAGTGCCAGTTGTAGTTTTCTGCATGTTTTTTACATCATAGGAAATCAATATCAAATGGAGTCCAAACGCAACGAAACTCCTGGAGGATTTTTTTGGGCCAGAAGAAAGCCAGTGGGCTAAGGAAGCACCTGGGGGCTGCTCGAGGGGAGCAGCACTCACCAGGGTGCGCCAGGAGGCCCAGGCGTGCCCTGGTGGGTGTTGCCCACCTCGGGTGCCCCCTGAACCGCTTCTTCGCTCTATAAATACCCCGATATTCCAAACACCCTAGGTGAGTCGACGAAAATCAATTCCAGCCGCGGCAGAGTCCAGAACCACCGGATCTAATCTAGACTCCATCATGGAGGGGTTCACCACTTCCATTGGTGCCTCTCCTATGATGCGAGAGTAGTTCTTTGTAGACCTATGGGTCCGTAGTTAGTAGCTAGATGGCTTCCTCTCTCTCTCTCTCTCTCTCTCTCTCTCTCTCTCTCTCTCTCTCTCTCTCTCTCTCTCTTGATTGTCAATACAATGGTCTCTTGGAGATCCATATGATATAAGTCTTTTTTTGGTGTGTTTGTTGGGATCTGATGAACTTTGAGTTTATGATCAGATCTATGTTTTTATCCATGAAAGTTATTTGAGTCTTCTTTGATCTCTTATATGCATGATTGCTTATAGCCTCGTATTTCTTCTCCGATATTTGGGTTTTGTTTGGCCAACTTGATCTATTTATCTTGCAATGGGAAGAGGTGCTTTGTAGTGGGTTTGATCTTACGGTGCTTGATCCCAGTGATAGAAGAGGAACCGACATGTATGCATTGTTGCTACTAAGGATGACAAGATGGGATCTATAAATCCTCAATAGATAAACGGATCTCGTCTACATCATGTCATCATTCTTATTGCATTACTCTGTTTTCCCATGAACGTAATACACTAGATGCATGCTGGATAGCGGTCGATGTGTGGAGCAATAGTAGTAGATGCACGTAGGAGTCGGTCTAGTAATCTTGGATGTGATGCCTATATAATGATCATTGCCTAGATATCGTCATGATTATTTGAAGTTCTATCAATTGCCCAACAGTAATTGTTTTCCCACTGTTTGCTATTTTCTCGAGAGAAGCCACTAGTGAAACCTACGGCCCCCGGGTCTCTTTTCATCATATTTGCCTCTGCGATCTATTTTCCCTTGCATTTATTTTCAGATCTATTAAACCAAAAATACAAAAATACCTTGCTTCAATTTATTTGTTACGTGATCTATTTATCCTATCTACCACTTTTACCTCACGTTATTTGCCTATCTTGAGGCATCGTACCCGGAAGGGATTGACAACCCCTTTAATAGGTCGGGTCGTGAGTATTTGTTATTTGTGTGCAGGTGCTCTTTACGTGGTGTGAGGAGGTTCTCCTACTGGTTCGATAACCTTGGTCTCATCATTGAGGGAAATACCTACCGTTGCTATACTACATCATCCCTTCCTCGTTGGGGAAATACCGACATGGTTCTAGCAGACATCAAAAGGAATTTCTGGCGTCGTTGCTGGCGAGGATCTTCAACATCAACTAGGTTCCTAATCACAAATCTCATCTCCTCGCAATTTACATTATTTGCCATTTGCCTCTCGTTTTCCTCTCCCGCACTTCACAAAAATTTGCCGTTTTATTCACCCTCTTTTCCGTTTGCCGTTTTCTCGTCAGATCTCTTATTTGCTTGACTTGTCACCATGAGTGACTTTGGTATGGCAGAAACAGATGATGGCCTAACTCCTAAAATGGAATGATCGGGTAATCTGGATGGCAAAACTTTTGTTTTAGGGCAAGGGAATTTTATGGGAAAAGAACATATCCAAGAATTTTTCAATTGTGTTAGAATATTAAGTCTTGATGATATCCCTATACTTAAAAGGACTAAATCTTATGTGGAAGCTACTTCGGCACTTGTTTTGAAGCTTGAAACTAGATTTATTCGTACTCATCCCACCTTGCAAAGATTGTTCTATGAGTTGCCCATTATAAAGGATCCTAAAGCTAAAAAGTTAGCCACTCTTGTTTTGATGAATGAATTAGACTACATAATACGGGAAGCTAGGGAAATCTTTGATCTTTATGGCATGAATCGTGAAAACCCCATGATTGGTGAAATTCTTTATAACAGTGATTATGCTTTGAGAGATTTGCTTGGATATAACCAAATCTTTAATGAGAACCATAAAAAGCAAGTCCCCGTTTTAGATATGGTCCAACAAGTTTTTAATGATGTTAATCAACACTATTCTTGGATCACTGCCGGAAATCAAAGGGGTTATGTGTGACGCCCCCGATTCGACCGTACACTAATCATACACGCAAATGTGTACGATCAAGATCAGGGACTCACGGAAAGATATCACAACACAACTCTAGACACAAATAAAATAATACAAGCTTTATATTACAAGCCAGGGGCCTCGAGGGCTCGAATACAAGCTCGATACACAAGAGTCAGCGGAAGCAACAATATCTGAGTACAGACATAAGTTAAACAAGGATGCCTTAAGAAGGCTAGCACAAAGGCAACACGATCAAAGAGGCAAGGCCTCCTGCCTGGGACCTCCTAACTACTCCTGGTCGTCGACGGTCTTCGCGTAGCAGCATCCATCAACGGTGGCATCTGGCTCCAGGGATCCACCATCTGGTTGCATCAACCGGAAAGGAGAAAGAAGGGGGAAAAGGGGTAGCAAGGCAACCGTGAGTACTCATCCAAAGTACTCACAAGCATCAGATCTATACTAAGTATGCATGTGTATCAAATGGAAGGGTTGTATCTGTGGACTGAACTGCAGAATGCCAGAATAGAGGGGGAAAGCCTAGCCTATCGAAGACTAGCATCTTCACGCAGCTCCGAGCATCTTGCAGCATGTAGAAGAGTAAAGAATAACAGTTTATATTTAACAAGCATGTTGTAACAATAATGCCCAGAGATCCTTCCTCGACTCCCTGCGAGAAAGCAATCCCGGATCCACATATCTCAAGTATCCATTTGTAGTTGTATAAGATCAGGATATAAGTCTGAATGTCCATTACCGTGGACACGGTATTCGAATATATAACTTCCCTGCAGGGGTGCACCATGTTACCCAACACGCTCGATCACTCTGGCCGGACACACCTTTCTGGGGTCAATGCCCGCCCTCGGAAGATCAACACGTCGCAGCCCGGCCTATGCTCAGCAAAGAGGTCCCCGCTGGTCTACATCCTAAGCACTTCGGGGTCTGGGCCCATCGCCCGTTGCACTCCGGATCGTTGTGCGCAAGGGGATACCAGCACCACCCGTGAAGTGGATGGCACGATCCGGCCCGGCCACAATGCTAAACTAAACGTCTGACAAAGCTTCGGCTGGTACCACGACGTCGAGGCCCATATCTATTCTCGCGTGGTGGTTAGTGCGTAAAGGCCAGAGGCCAACTCAGAACAAATACCCAAACCATAGTGTATTATTATCTTGCGGAGACGAGCAGAGACTCACGATCGAAAGTGACCCCGTCGCCCCGTCTCGTGGACTTACGACAAGGGCCTAGAATGCCCGGCCGTGCCACGTAACCATCTTGCGGGTGCTCTCCGGGCCCGCCCGACTTTCACCAAGGTCTCAAGTAAAGTCATTGTAACCGTGTGTCCAAACATCAAGGGGAAAGCCCGAGGAATAACCCACGGAGGATTCCACTCGATGTAATCATCAAGGTGAACGTAAGAGGGACCACCCTCGAGGTTCACACTTGAGGTGTTGAACGACAGAGCCGTATCGGGAATGGTGAAAGAGGAAATCACCCTCGATGACCACGACCGAATAGCTACACTACAGAATTATCATCAAGAGTGCGTTATGAGGGATCACCCTCGGCACTCGATAGTAGCTCTGCAGAGTCGAGCAACAAAAGGGGCGTGATGTGATGTGAGGTGTCGAGCTCTGGTCGTCGATCACGCTGATCGAGTCGTCGATGATGAAGCAGGGGCAACAAGGACAAGTACTGGGGGTCACTAATGGATCACTAACCAACCTATACTAAGCAGTTTAGGATAAGTAGGTAGGTAACAATAGCAGGTACAAAAGCAGGCTATGCATCAGAATAGGAGCAAACAATAACAGTAGCAAAATCTAATGCAAGCATGAGAGTATAGAATGGGCGATATCGGGATGATCAAAGGGGGGGGGGGGCTTGCCTGGTTGATCAGACAAGAAGGAGGGTCGTCGTCGAGGTAGTCGATCACAGTGGCATCAACAGCGGTCTCAGGGTCTACCAGAGAGAAGAGGGGGAAGAAACAGTAAATACACGCAAACATATGCATAACATGACAATAAGCAAAGCTAGAGTTGTTCTAACGCAGTGCTAGGCGTTAATGGCGAAGGGGGAAACATCCGGGAAAGTTTTCCCGGTTCCGGACGTCTGTCGGACAGATGAACCGGAGGGGAAAGGTTGCATGTTCGCTATGCTAGGGACGTGTGGCGGACGAATGAACCGCGTGTTCGGACTCGTCTCGTCGTTCTGAGCAACTTTCATGTAGAACACTTTTTCATCCAAGCTACGGTTAATTTTATATGATTTTCTAAAGTTTTAAATGTTTTTCTAATTTTCTAGACTTTATTTAATTTGTTTTAATCCAAGTTGACCAAGTCAACTTTGACTAGTCAAAAGGGCAGGGTGTGGCCCACATGTCATAGGTTGTACCTAAACAAATAAATAAACCTAACTTATTTAAGTGGGGCCCTCCATGTCATCTACTACTAGACTAACTTAGCACTAATTAATATTCCCTCCGTCTGGAATTACTTGTCATCAAAATAGATTAAAATGAACGTATCTAAAACTAAAATACATCTAGATATATCCATTTCAATGACAAGTATTTTCGGACGGAGGAAGTACTAGCTAAACCTAGTAGTGCTAATCTAAGCAAGGGTCGGCCATTACTGGGCATAGCCCAACCAGCCACACACACGCGCATTCAGCACACACGCAAGGGCCGGCCATTCAGTAACAGTAGCAGCCACCGGTAGCAGGTAGCAGTAGCACCAACAGCAGAGCAGTAGGCGCCAGCGCCAGCGGCGGCAAGCAACAAGCAGCAGGAACGGCGGCCGGTGAGCAGCAAGAAGCAGCAGCAACGGCAAGAGTACCAGCAAAGCAGCAGCCCTACCAGCAAAACAAAAGCAACGGCAGCAGCACAAAAGCAACGGCAGCAGCAGTACAGAGTAGCGGTGGCTCAACAACAACAGCAGTAGTCAGAGCAGGGGCCGCGGGCGGCTGGGGGGGCGCCTTGGACGCGGCCAGGGCGAGCGGCGGCCAGCGCCGGGCGCGGCGGGGAGCAGCACGGGGCGGGCAGGCGCGAGGCACGGCCAGGGCGCGGGCTAGCGGGCAGGGGCGCACGCGGATGCGGCCATAGGAAGGCGAGCGCGCACGGACGCGAAGCTTCGGCCTTGGCGGCCGGGCTCGCGGGGATGACGATACGGCGATGGATCGAGGGGGGAAAGCTAGGGAATCGGGAAAGGAGCTCAATGCGGTGCCGGAGATGAGCTCGAGATGGCCGGGGAGGGATCGGAGACGAGGCAATTGACGACGGCGGCCGGCGATGTACGCGGTGAAGATGAGCTACTCGATGGCGAGCCTACGGGACGGCTCCGCTCGATTGGATGCTTGGGATGGACGAAGTCGATGGCGGCGGTCCTCCTGGGTGCAGTCTCAGGGCTTGGGGAGGCCGGTGGCCGCGACGATGATGATGGCCATGGCGGACACGACTCGGGAAGCTTCGAACGGACGAACGCGAGTGAGAGGAGGGGAGGAACAGGGGCTAGGGTTACTAGGGGAGAGAGGGGGGACTCGGGGCTTCTCTTATACATCCCCTCGACCGTGGGATGATCGACAGCAGCGGCACCGACGGCCATGGTGGGGTGGATGTGCGCCACGCACATGTCTCTGCCTCCTCCTCTGTACAAGGGAAGGGGAAAGGCCTGTGCTGGGCTGGGCTGTTAACTGTAGTAGTAGGCCTTAAGTGCACAGTAGGCTTAAGTCATTGCTCTTTTATATTACTGCTTCGCTTTTTTCTGCCAATGTCTTCTATTTATTCGGGCCACTAGATGATTTTAGTAAATTATGAGACCTAGCACATAAATGCAATGCAGTGGTATGATGACGCTCACAAAGTTTCAGATCACTTGCAAATACATGTGGCATGTTAAAATCCCGGAATTGTTGGTTGTGGTCTCGACTGGGCCAGCCCATCAGGCACGAAGTGAGTTTTGTATTTCTTTTGTTAACGTGTGACATAAAAAGTATATATTCTCTTCCTTAAAGCGCGATGTGAAAAAACTACTCGGGCAGAGTCGAACTCGGAACCTGGCCGAGTTGAGCTCATCCCGCTAGCCACTAGTACAGACAACTAGCCAACATTTCCAAATTTATCACGATGAAAACCGGCCTCTCTCTATATATATAAGCGCATGTGTGGCGCGTTCTCCTCATCACCACGTACATTATTGAGCGCAAAGCCAAATTAGCCGAGGCGACGATGGCTAAATTACTTGTTCTCGTCGGCGTTGCGTGGGTGCTGCTTTTGGCCGGCCATGGAACCAACGCTGCCCAGGTACGTGCGTAACCAGCTGTCCTAATTAGCTTTAACTTTGGGAGCAATCAGCTTCCTAATAATCTGCACATACGTTGAATTATCATGTCAGATGAAAATCCCAAGCTCCAACCGTCGGAGCGATCATGTTCTCTCCAAGATTGCACGGTCAAGTTTCACCACTGGATGATGCTGAGTCTGGCTCCGTGACACAATACATATGTATAATAGCATGTTGATTCGTCGTAGATTGATCGATGGAGATATCACTGAAGCGTTGAACTTTGAAACCATTTTTTAGGGGCAAACAAATATTCAAAACATAAACAATTTTGAAAAGGCCATCAATTTTGAAAAAGCGAACACATTTTGAAACCTGAAGAATGCGAGCACCTTTTGAAAATTGTAAAAGTAGGAACAGATCTTGAAACCTGAACAAATGTGTAAAGAAATTTTTTGTGACATCTAAAAAATACCATGAGTTTGGATAAATGTATGTGGCATTCCAAAAATAAATTTTACAATGTAAAAATAAATATATGTGTGATTCAAAAAGAATAAAAAAATGTGCTTGTTACATTTAAAAAAAAGTCTATACAACGTAAAAAAATATGTTTGCGTGATGTAGAAAAATGTAGCATACCCTTAAAAGACTATATGTGACATGTGTTTGAAAAAAAGTGTATACAATTTAGAAAATGTGTAACAATGTAAAAAAATGTTTATGTAGTTTATAAAATGTTTATTGTTGTTAAGAAAATGTAAAACGTGTATTTGGAAAATTATTACAGTGTATTAAAAAAGTATTTAAAACATGTATTTCAAAAAATGTACGTGGTATATTTGAAAACTGTCGAAAGTGTATCAAAAATTATTTCATGTCTGCGATAAAAATGCACATTGGGTAATGAGAATAATTAGACTTGTGTAAAAAAGAAAACCAGTTACCGGTAAAGAAATAAAATAAAAGCGAAAAAACAAAAAATGTGAAGAAAATCAAAAAAGAAAAAAAGAAAATTGTAACAAAGAAAGAAAAACCAGAGAAAAAACAAAGTATAATGAAGACAAAAACAGAAGAAAACCAAAGAAAACCGGAGCAGCGCGAGCAACTACGTGAATGGGACGGCCCAATTCAGCGAAAACCGGTTAAATCCTCTCAAGGTTCAAAATAGACTTTTACTACAAGTTTAAGGTTTATTTTAGACTTTTTCCTATATCTTATGCATGTTTTTGTCAAATATATTGCTAACGAGTCCACCCCTTCTCTCGCACCCGATAGGAACACGGGACAGAAAAGGCAAAAAGATGAACTAGCCATCTGAATTTGGGGTGCAATTTAACTGGAAAGAAAAGCAAGAGAGGAAAGGAAGAGATCTCGCGCAGTCTCACCTAACGACTAACGCCACAGCAAGAGGGCAAAACATGGAAGGGGAAGAACAAGACGAAAAGAAACTCCTCCAAGATCTCCATGACAGGCCTGAATGAAAAGATGGCTAATGGGGCAGTGCAGAGGATTATATTTACATGTGAACAATTCCCCTCGCTAGCTTCTTTGCATTCACCGGGTGCTTCTCTACATCTTCAGAAAACTGTAGAAGATGAAATATAGACAATTTCACCCCGTGATGACAAAGCCTGAATTTCTCCCCGGCCCTGTGCTTCTCTACATCTTCAGGAAACTCATGTAGAAGAAGAAATATATAGACACAAAATCTACTTTTTTTTACAAGAAATCAAGAACAGAAGCAGATTACTAAGGTTCATGAGAAAAAACATAGGGAAGCATGAACAAGCATCTTAGTTGATTTTTTACAGTGAATACACACAGAAAGTTTACAAACTTGCAACAAAAAATGCCAAAATCATGATCATGCTAGTACAGACCTACATTAGGTTTGGGCATTTCACACAACCTTCACAGTGATACATAAACATGCAAACTTCTAGTCTTCTACACTGACAAAACAGGTAACCTTATGTGATACAGGGTCACATAAAAAGCTCTGTGTTTTTCTGCTCGGTGTCACAGAAACATTCAAACTCCAGATAGAATGTATCCTGCACAAAGGCATTCAACCTAGGGACAACTATTTTTCGAAATATGACGGGCTAGAACTTACATACATTTGCCATACTATTTAGAATTTACATTTACTTTGTAAAAAGCGCTCAAGCTCCCTGTAAAAAGGAAAAACAATGATAATATGAGCTAATGAAAACATGCTGGTATTACCCAACATACACACACTATTTAGAGCACCATAAACACAATAAAATGCATATAAGCTCATTGTAAAAATGGAAAAAAATACTAACCTAAATGCATGCAGAGGGACCAAGCTAGAGACTTGGAGGTGTATATGAATAATTGTTCTGGGCTGGGCTCCGTAATTTCCTGCCTGGGCCTTAAGTTTGCTGAAACAAAGGGTTTATTGATTGATTGCAGTGTCCAGTGAGTGGATTCTCAAAACATAAAAGAGTGATGTGTAGTCAGTGAATTCCCTGTCTGATCAGTTGATGTTGCAACTTACTTCTAAACATAGTTGATGTTGCAACTAGCAACTACCCTGCCAAAATTTCATGTCATAAAGTTGATTATGATCGAGCTCAGTTTCTCCCCTTTTTCAGCTGAAATTTCCGTACATTTTAAGTTCCTACAACTACTAATATTCCACAATGAAATTTGAAACTAAAACACTGGAACTTCCGTCCAGTTCACAAATAAGGTTACGATCCAACTCACCGGTCTAACTACTGAACATCATGCAAGAGAAACAAAGCCAAAGGTCACTCTTCTTGTTTTACATGACTTAACCATCTATGGTGGAAGCCTGAGCAAATGGTCTAACAATTCTTATGACAGTTATACAACAATCGAATAATGGTAGATTAAGCAACAGATTGAGTATGGAGCTTCAGTGTTATCGTCTATGGTTTTATACAATCTCATGCCCATGCCCAAGTTGCTCATGCCATCATGGCAAAATGCACAAAACTCTGCTCATGCCCGTACCCACCTGCTAACCATGCCGGATAGGTGCCATCTAGCAGCTTAGCACTGAACAATATTATACCTTCATTGATAGCAAATTCAAGAGAAAACAGTTATTTCAATTCAGTTTGTTCATAAATCCATAGTGCACAAGCTGGCAATCACAGACATAAGATTAATAACATGACACTTCACACAACTGATAGGCACATAACATGAAGTAAACAAGGAGTGAGAGTAAGCGCAATTGCGCAAATAGCTATACTCATTATTGTAACTAGGAAGTGCTAAAGAGCAGCAGCTCCAAGTCTCTACACCACTTCGTAGGTGCAATTTGCAGCAGCTCTGAGCCTTTCACTCTTAGTCAAGCCCCTTCGAGTCCAGAGTTCACCTTACGGGCTACCAGAAGTCCAGAACAGGAGGCCAGGCCATGACGTAGGGGTAGTAAGATTCATTAGTACAGTAAGTGATCGGGCAGACCTTCTTCAGCTCCTCTGTTTCAATGCAGAAGGATAGCAGCCAGGTAAAATCTCTTCTAGCAAACATTCGTTGGTTGAAAGACAAATACACAGTGCCACTGATGATAGCCACAACATCTATAGGGCGCTCATCTACGGTCTGCAGCTCAAGCTTACCAATCGCATCCAGCATCGGAAATGTCGTGTCCGGCATCCATTGGTCGACACCGACGTCGTCAGCTCTCCGGACACAAACTTCAAGCGTGAGATCAACTAGCTGGGCCACGCAGAGCTTCCCATCGCTGGTCTCACCAACCTTGAAATTGTAAGCCTGTGGCAGACCGATCTCGGAGAACTGCAGTGTTGCAGTGTTCAGCACATGGAGATCCCCTTCCGCTTGCAGATGTCCAATAAACTGACCCATTCACAGGCGTACCGGTACCATTGCCTATAGCCCAGTTTTGCAGGCTCCCCGCTTTTGGGAAGATCTGCCACTCCCTGCTGGCCGGTGAGAAGACGGCGACCTGCACTTGACCTGTCCACCAACGTTCATTCACTTTCCTGGAGACGCAGACGACGCGGAACGACCGGCGGTCCTCTTCAGGGGTGACCACGATGAACTCAGACTCGGTCCTTCTGCCGTCTTTGCAGATCTCGACGGGTGGCGCGCGGAGGAGATGGAGGCCCCGTGTGAGGGGGTCGTAGACGGCTGCCCGCTTGGTGCTCCCGT
Organism: Triticum dicoccoides; assembly: GCF_002162155.2. Taxonomy (NCBI): domain Eukaryota; kingdom Viridiplantae; phylum Streptophyta; class Magnoliopsida; order Poales; family Poaceae; genus Triticum; species Triticum dicoccoides. The sequence goes on from NC_041389.1 coordinate 650,033,883, forward strand.
TGACGAGAACCACGTACCCGTTGCGGCACGAGGTCATCGACCACCCCAGGCCTTCGTCTTCGCCTACGTCTTCATTGTCGGGGGAGGCGGGCGAGGAATACGTCGGCGCCGTGGATGGCGGCGGCGTGGCCCGGGTCGGATCGGCGGCGGACTGGCACGAAGGCGGGCATGGCGGGCTTGTAGATGTCCAGGAAGATGCCCAGGAGCGGGGCCGGATGGAGGTCGCGGAAGCGGCGGCGGAACGCGGGGGACGAACGGACGGCTCGGAGGAAGGCGGGGCAGGTGAGGGCGGCTCGGACGAGGCTCGGGAGGGAGGGCAGGCGGAGGAACACCTCGCACAGAAGATCGTCCCCGAGGGCGCATATGGTGGTGGGAGCGGATTTCTTCTCGGACGGCGGCGGCTCACTGGAAGCCATGGCGATTGGCGGCGGCTCACTGGAAGCCATGGCGATTGGCGGCGGCAGTTCGTGAGGCCACGGGAAGATATGAGTGATTGCTCGTTCCACCACAAAGAAATAGGGAACGGTTATGTGGGGCCGCCAGAAGGAATGTGAGAAGTCGGCCTATATATAAAAGGGCACAGACAATATTGTTTAGTTACCTTTATCTCCTTGTTCTCAAAAAAAAAAGTTATCCTTATGTCAAGATTTTTAAAAAAAGTTCCTTATCTTAAACCCCTCATAAAAAAGTTTCCTTGTCTCAAAAGCCAAAATGATTCTTCAAAAAATAGGAAACGTTTAGGAACGGCGGACCGGCTGAAGATTCCCCCCGCTACGCGTGCGCCGTGTGATTAATCAAATCGTGCATCCACGAGTCATAGCCTAGCCTCATGCATGCATCATTTTTTGGTGGGCCCCACTTCATACCTCACCCACCGCTTGGATCCCATCGTTATCTGCTCAGCCGTGATCCCCTTTTCCTCAGGTTCCCATGGAGCTCGTCATCAGCGGCCATGGAGGTCTCAAATCCTTCTCTCAACCTACCTTGCTCCACAAAGTCCGGCGAGCTCCGGCCGGCCATCCTCCTCCGCCTTTTCACTCAGATCCCCACCCTCCCCCGGCGACGAGCTCCATGCATGCTACATCGACTTCCTCCTGCAGCGTAGACATGGAGAGCAGGCCACTAATTCAAGGGGAAGATGCAACCGATAGCCACAGAGCTGCGACCATGGGCGGCATGTTTTATTTTTGCTGGAACCAGAGTTTTTTGTTGCTGGAACCATGTATTTTTTTGCTACAATCGATTTTGTTGGAGTTTGCTATTTTGTGGAATTTTGCTGGAACCACAGTAATTTCTTGCTGGAACCAGCTATTTTTTTTGCTACAAACAAATTTGTTGGAGTTTTGATGTTGTGGGATTTTTGTTGGAACCATAGTAAATTATTGCTGGAACTGGCTCTGTTTTTTGAACCGGCATCTGCAGGAGCTGCAACCGGCTGGGAGGGTGTTTTGGAGCTGCACCAGCGAGGAGATGATGGGAAGAGCGGCAGCATGATGCACGGGGGAAGGTGTTGCAAAACTCGACCGGGCGCATCGGCGGGGATGCTTCAAGCTCGCCGGCGGGGATGCTTCGAGCTCGACGATGGAGGGGGTACTTCGAGCTCGCCGATGGCAGAGGCGGTGGGGCTCCCGTGAAGCGTTGTTGCGAAGACGGCCTGCACGGGGTGCGGTGTTTGGAGGAAGAAACATGGGAGCAATCAAGTGGCCCCCCTCATCTAATCGAAGGGTTGTGCACAAGGGTCAAAACACCAAGTTTGGCCGTCGGTGATTCTCTGAGCCAGTCCACCGGTCGGCTGATGAAAATAGAGTGACTACCAGAGATATTCGTGTTACTTCATCTGAGCAACCCTTTCGTAAATCCAAGCAAACTTTTTGGAGGAAAAGCTAGATCGACGTGTTATAGGCCGGTCGTCTTGCCGGTGTTGCTAGCCTTCCTCTTTGTTCTAGCATGAGAAAAGGCTTGGCTGCATCCATAGGGACCAAGACACTCGAAGGTGTATATCCAAAATAAGAACCTAGGGGGAAACCGTGCTCTTACAAAAATTAGGAAGATCTGGCCATTCATTGTGTTTCCTTGATGCGTTTTGGACACATTCCAAAAAAAAGACACATCCATGACATTTTGGGCCGAACGAAAAAAAATTCTGTCACACATATGACACTTCTATGACGATAATTGTGACAAAACCCGGTATCATCATAGATGTGGCGGGCTCCTACTTCTATGACAAAAAATCATGACAAAAATGGGCTTTCCATCCTGGGCGGGCCGGAGACGCAGCTGCATGACATTCTTTGGGCCGTCCATGATGGAAAAAACCGTGGTAGAAGCGAGGGGGAGGAAAATTTCGGGGAGTTGCCGGTTACGGTGGGAGGTCGGGGGCCGAGCGATGCGCGTTTCTCTCGTACACGTATGCGCGTGTGTGCGAGGCGTTGGCTCTAACTGAACCCGAGCGAGGCGTTGGGCTCTAACTGAACCCGAGCGATTGCACTGCAGGCTACACGTTACTGAACCCGAGCGATCGATCGATGGCTGTTAACTGAACCCGATCGAGCGATTTCTTTGCTACTGTTGCTAACTGAAGCCGATCAATGCTGCCTCTGGGATAAACAGCGAGCGTTGCGGGGGGAGGGGGGTTGGATGAACAATGAGCGGTGGCGTTGCCTCTGGATGAACAGGACCCCGTGGTGTGGTGGATGGCTGGATGAACAGTAGACGGTGGAGGGTGCCCGTGGAGGGGTGGTTGAACAGGACCCCGTGGTGTGGAGTGCTGGATAAACAGTAGAAGGTGGAGGGGTGGTTGAACAGTAGCCGGTGGAGTAGCGTGCGATGGACGCTGGATGAACAGGAGCCCGTGGAGGCTGGAGGAGGTCGACGGTGGAGATGAACAGTAGTGGAGTCCCGTTTTGCGGTACGCCACACCCCTCCCGATGAACAGGACCCCCGTTTCGACCGTAGCGCTCCAACACAAGTCCGTTTCGTCCGTTTTGCGGTACACCACACCCCTCCCGATCAACAGGACCCCCGCTTCGACCGTAGGAGGTCCGTTTCATCCGTTTTGCGGTACGCCACACCCCTCCCGATCAACTGGACCCCCGTTTCGACCGTAGCAGGTCCGTTTCCTCCGTTTTACGGTACGCCACACCCCTCCCGATCAACAGGACCCCGTTCCGAACGTAGGAGGTCCGTTTCCTCCGTTGTGCGGTACGCCATGCCTCGTTTCCATCGCATGTTCCGTTCAAGCCCTCCCGATGAACACGACCACGCATTCCGTTCCGACCCAGCCGGTTGGCTCCCCATGAACACGACGACGACGCTGTTTCTCCGTTCCAACCCAGCCATGTACACGAGACCTGGCCGTACGTATGCGCGAGTATGCGTTCGAGACCCTGCCCGTATGTACATACGTGGCCGTATTTTCTTTCCTGCACCCTGGCCGTTGTACGTATGTGTACATGCTACGTGCGCGCCTCTACTATGACACGTGCGCGTCTCTAGAACGACCAGTATGTACGTACACGTTCGCGATCAGAATAACAACGCTACGTACGTGAAGGAAATATGCCCTAGAGGCAATAATAAAGTTATTATTTATTTCCTCATATCATGATAAATGTTTATTATTCATGCTAGAATTGTATTAACCGGAAACATGATACATGTGTGAATACATAGACAAACATATAGTCACTAGTATGCCTCTACTTGACTAGCTCATTAATCAAAGATGGTTATGTTTCCTAACCATAGACATGTGTTGTCATTTGATGAATGGGATCACATCATTAGAAGAATGATGTGATTGACATGACCCATTCCGTTAGCCTAGCACTTGATCGTTTAGTATGTTTCTATTGCTTTCTTCATGACTTATACAAAGTTCCTGCAACTATGAGATTGTGCAACTCACGTTTACCGGAAGAACACTTTGTGTGCTACCAAACATCACAACGTAACTGGGTGATTATAAAGGTGCTCTACAGGTGTTTCCGAAGGTGCATGTTGAGTTGGCATAATTCGAGATTAGGTTTTGTCACTCCGATTGTCGGAGAGGTATCTCTGGGCCCTCTCGGTAATACTCATCACTTAAGCCTTGCAAGCATTATAACTAATGAGTTAGTAATAAGATGATGTGTTACAGAACGAGTAAAGAGACTTGCCGGTAACGAGATTAAACTAGGTATTGGATACCGACGATCAAATCTCGGGCAAGTAACATACCGATGACAAAGGGAACAACGTATGTTGTTATGCGATTTGACCGATAAAGATCTTCGTAGAATATGTAGAAACCAATATGGGCATCCAGGTTCCGCTATTGGTTATTGACCGAGAATGGTTCTAGGTCATGTCTACATAGTTCTCGAACCCGTAGGGTCCGCACGCTTAACGTTACGATGACAGTTTTATTTATGAGTTTATAAGTTTTGATGTACCGAAGTTTATTTGGAGTCCCGGATGTGATCACGGACATGACGAGGAGTCTCGAAATGGTCGAGACATAAAGATTGATATACTGGAAGCCTATATTTGGACATTGGAAAGGTTCCGGGTGAAATTGGGATTTTACCGGAACACCGGGGGGTTACCGGAACCCTCCCGAGGGTTAATGGGCCTTAGTGGGCCATAAGGGAGAAGAGGAGGGCCGGCCAGGGCAGCCGCGCGCCCCCTCCCCCCTAGTCCGAATAGGACAAGGAAGGGGGGGGGGGGCGGCGCCCCCCTTTCCTCTTTCCCCTCCCCCCTTTCCTTCTCCACCAAGGCAAGAGGGGGGAGTCCTACTCCCGGTGGGAGTAGGACTCCTCCAGGCGCACCCCAAGGGGGCCGGCCGCACCTCCCCCTCCCTCCTTTATATACGGGGGCAGGGGGGCACCCCATAACACACAAGTTGATCTACGGATCGTTCCTTAGCCGTGTGCGGTGCCCCCCTCCACCATATTCCACGTCGGTCATATCGTCCCGAAGCTTAGGCGAAGCCCTGCGCCGGTAGAACATCATCATCGTCACCACGCCGTCGTGCTGACGGAACTCATCCCCGAAGCTTTGCTGGATCGGAGCCCGGGGATCGTCATCGAGCTGAACGTGTGCTGAACTCGGAGGTGCCGTACGTTCGGTGCTTGGATCGGTCGGATCGTGAAGACGTACGACTACATCAACCGCGTTGTGCTAACGCTTCCGCTTACGGTCTACGAGGGTACGTGGACAACACTCTCCCCTCTCGTTGCTATGCCATCACCATGATCTTGCGTGTGCGTAGGAAATTTTTTGAAATTACTACGTTCCCCAACAGTGGCATCCGAGCCAGGTTTTATGCGTTGATGTTATATGCACGAGTAGAACACAAGTGAGTTGTGGGCGATACAAGTCATACTGCTTACCAGCATGTCATACTTTGATTCAGCGGTATTGTGAGATGAAGCGGCCCGGACCGACATTACGCGTACGCTTACGCGAGACTGGTTTCACCGTTGCGAGCACTCGTGCTTAAAGGTGACTGGCGGGTGTCTGTCTCTCTCACTTTAGCTGAATCGAGTGTGGCTACGCCCGGGTCTTGCGAAGGTTAAAACAGCACCAACTTGACGAACTATCGTTGTGGTTTTTATGCGTAGGTAAGAACGGTTCTTGCTAAAAGCCCGTAGCAGCCACGTAAAATTTGCAACAACAAAGTAGAGGACGTCTAACTTGTTTTTGCAGGGCATGTTGTGATGTGATATGGTCAAGACGTGATGCTACATTTTATTGTATGAGATGATCATATTTTGTAACCGAAGTTATCGGGAACTGGCAGGAGCCATATGGTTGTCGCTTTATTGTATGAAATGCAAATGCCCTGTAATTGCTTTACTTTATCACTAAGCGGTAGCGATAGTCGTGGAAGCAATAGATGGCGTAACGACAACGATGCTACGATGGAGATCAAGGTGTCACGCCGGTGACGATGGTGATCACGACGGTGCTTCGAAGATGAAGATCACAAGCACAAGATGATGATGGCCATATCATATCACTTATATTGATTGCATGTGATGTTTATCCTTTATGCATCTTATCTTGCTTTGATTGACGGTAGCATTTTAAGATGATCTCTTACTAAAATTATCAAGAAGCGTTCTCCCTGAGTATGCACCGTTGCCAAAGTTCGTCGTGCCCAGACACCATGTGATGATCGGGTGTGATTAGCTCTACGTCCATCTACAACGGGTGCAAGACAGTTTTGCACACGCGGAATACTCAGGTTAAACTTGACGAGCCTAGCATATGCAGATATGGCCTCGGAACACGGAGACCGAAAGGTCGAGCGTGAATCATATAGTAGATATGATCAACATAGTGATGTTCACCATTGAAAACTACTCCATCTCACGTGATGATCGGTTATGGTTTAGTTCATTTGGATCACGTGATCACTTAGATGACTAGAGAGATGTCTGTCTAAGTGGGAGTTCTTAAGTACTATGATTAATTGAACCTAAATTTATCATGAACTTAGTACCTGATAGTATTTTGCTTGTATATGTTTGTTTGTAGATAGATGGCTCGTCCTGTTGTTCCGTTGAATTTTAATGCGTTCCTTGAGAAAGCAAAGTTGAAAGATGATGGTAGAAATTACACGGACTGGGTCCGTAACCTGAGGATTATCCTCATTGCTGCACAGAAAAGTTACGTCCTGGAAGCACCGCTGGGTGCCGGGCCTGCTGCTGATGCAACTGACGACGTTAAGAACATCTGGCAGAGCAAAGCTGATGACTACTCTATAGTTCAGTGTGCCATGCTTTATGGCTTAGAACCGGGTCTTCAACGACGTTTTGAATGTCATGGAGCATATGAGATGTTCCAGGAGTTGAAGTTAATATTTCAAGCAAATGCCCGGATTGAGAGATATGAAGTCTCCAATAAGTTCTACAGCTGTAAGATGGAGGAGAATAGTTCTGTTAGTGAGCATATACTCAAAATGTCTGGGTATAATAATCACTTGATTCAACTGGGAGTTAATCTTCCGGATGATAGCATCATTGACAGAATTCTCCAATCACTGCCACCAAGCTACAAGAGCTTTGTGATGAACTATAATATGCAAGGGATGAACAAGACCATTCCCGAGCTCTTCGCAATGCTAAAATCTGCGGAGGTAGAAATCAAGAAGGAGCATCAAGTGTTGATGGTCAACAAGACCACTAGTTTCAAGAAAAAGGGCAAAGGGAAGAAGAAGGGGAACTTCAAGAAGAACAACAAGCAAGTTGCTGCTCAAGAGAAGAAACCCAAGTCTGGACCTAAGCCTGAAACTGAGTGCTTCTACTGCAAGCAGACTGGTCACTGGAAGCGGAACTGCCCCAAGTATTTGGTGGATAAGAAGGATGGCAAAGTGAACAAAGGTATATGTGATATACATGTTATTGATGTGTACCTAACTAGAGCTCGTAGTAGCACCTGGGTATTTGATACTGGTTCTGTTGCTAATATTTGCAACACGAAACAGGGACTACGGAATAAGCGAGCACTGGCCAAGGACGAGGTGACGATGCGCGTGGGAAACGGTTCCAAAGTTGATGTGATCGCGGTCGGCATGCTACCTCTACATCTACCTTCGGGATTAGTTTTAGACCTGAATAATTGTTATTTGGTGCCAGCGTTGAGCATGAACATTATATCTGGATCTTGTTTGATGCGAGATGGTTATTCATTTAAATCAGAGAATAATGGTTGTTCTATTTATATGAGTAATATCTTTTATGGTCATGCACCCTTGAAGAGTGGTCTATTTTTATTAAATCTCGATAGTAGTGATACACATACTCATAGTGTTGAAACCAAAAGATGCAGAGTTAATAATGATAGTGCAACTTATTTGTGGCACTGCCGTTTGGGTCATATTGGTGTAAAGCGCATGAAGAAACTCCATACTGATGGACTTTTGGAATCACTTGATTATGAATCACTTGGTACTTGCGAACCGTGCCTTATGGGCAAGATGACTAAAACGCCGTTCTCCGGAACTATGGAGCGAGCTACTGATTTGTTGGAAATCATACATACTGATGTTTGTGGCCCAATGAATGTTGAAGCTCGCGGCGGGTATCGTTATTTTCTCACCTTCACAGATGATTTGAGCAGATATGGGTATATCTACTTGATGAAACACAAGTCTGAAACATTTGAAAAGTTCAAAGAATTTCAGAGTGAAGTGGAAAATCATCGTTACAAGAAAATAAAGTTTCTACGATCTGATCATGGAGGAGAGTATTTGAGTTATGAGTTTGGCCTACACTTGAAACAATGTGGAATAGTTTCGCAACTCACGCCACCTGGAACACCACAACGAAATGGTGTGTCCGAATGTCGTAATCGTACTTTACTTGATATGGTGCGATCTATGATGTCTCTTACTGATTTACCGCTATCATTTTGGGGTTATGCTTTAGAGACGGCCGCATTCACGTTAAATAGGGCACCATCAAAATCCGTTGAGACGACACCTTATGAACTGTGGTTTGGCAAGAAACCAAAGTTGTCGTTGCTTAAAGTTTGGGGCTGCGATGCTTATGTAAAGAAACTTCAACCAAATAAGCTCGAACCTAAATCGGAGAAATGTGTCTTCATAGGATACCCAAAAGAGACTATTGGGTACACCTTCTATCACAGATCCGAAGGCAAGACATTCGTTGCTAAGAATGGATCCTTTCTAGAGAAGGAGTTTCTCTCGAAAGAAGTGAGTGGGAGGAAAGTAGAACTTGATGAGATAACTGTATCTACTCCCTTATTGGAAAGTAGTTCATCACAAGAACCGGTTCCTGCGACAACTACACCAATTAGTGAGGAAGCTAATGATAATGATCATGAAACTTTAGATCAAGTTTCTACTGAACCTCGTAGGTCTACCAGAGTAAGATGCGCACCAGAGTGGTACGGTAATCCTATTCTGGTAGTCATGTTACTTGACCATGATGAACCTACGAACTATGAGGAAGCAATGATGAGCCCAGATTCCGCAAAATGGCTAGAAGCCATGAAATCCGAGATGGGATCCATGTATGAAAACAAAGTATGGACTTTGGTTCACTTGCCCGATGATCGGCAAGCCATTGAGAATAAATGGATCTTTAAGAAGAAGACTGACACTGATGGTAATATAACTGTCTATAAAGCTCGACTTGTTGCAAAAAGGTTTTCGACAAGTTCAAGGGGTTGACTACGATGAGACTTTCTCACCCGTAGCGATGCTTAAGTCCGTCCGAATCATGTTAGCTATTGCTGCATTTCATGATTATGAAATTTGGCAAATGGATGTCAAGACTGCATTCTTGAATGGATTTCTAGAAGAAGCGTTGTATATGATGCAGCCAGAAGGTTTTGTTGATCCAAAAGGTGCTGACAAAGTGTGCAAGCTCCAGCGTTCCATTTATGGACTGGTGCAAGCATCTCGGAGTTGGAATAAATGCTTTGATAGTGTGATCAAAGCATATGGTTTTATACAGACTTTTGGAGAAGCCTGTATTTACAAGAAAGTGAGTGGGAGCTCTGTAGCATTTCTAATTTTATATGTTGATGACATATTATTAATTGGAAATGATATAGAATCTCGGGCAAGTAACATACCGATGACAAAGGGAACAACGTGTGTTGTTATGCGGTTTGACCGATAAAGATCTTTGTAGAATATGTAGGAACCAATATGGGCATCCAGGTTCCGCTATTGGTTATTGACCGAGAATAGTTCTAGGTCATGTCTACATAGTTCTCGAACCCGTAGGGTCCGCACGCTTAACGTTACGATGACAGCTTTATTATGAGTTAATAAGTTTTGATGTACCAAAGTTTGTTCGGAGTCCCGGATGTGATCACGGACATGACGAGGAGTCTCGAAATGGTCGAGACATAAAGATTGATATATTGGACGACTATATTTGGAAACCGGAAGTGTTCCGGGTGATTTCGGAGAAAACCGGAGTGTCGGAGGGTTACCGGAACCCCCCGGGAGACTTAATGGGCCACATGGGCCTTGGTGGGAAGAGAGAGGGGCGGCTAGGGTAGGCCGCGTGCCCCCTCTCCCTCTGGTCCGAATTGGACTAGGAGGGGGGGTGGCGCCCCCTTCTTTCCTTCCCCCTCTCCCCCTTCCTTTCCTCCTCCTAGTAGGAGTAGGAAAGGGGGAGTCCTACTCCTACTAGGAGGAGGACTCCTCCTCCTTGGCGCGCCCCAAGGGGCCGGCCGGCCTCCCCCCTTGCTCCTTTATATATGGGGGCAGGGGGGCACCCTAGAACATACAAGTTGATCTACGGATCGTTCCTTAGCCGTGTGCGGTGCCCCGCTCCACCATATTCCACCTCTGTCATATCGTTGTGGAGTTTAGGCGAAGCCCTGCGCCGGTAGAGCATCATCATCGTCACCACGCCGTCGTTCTGACGGAACTCGTCCCCGAAGCTTTGCTGGATCGGAGCCCGGGGATCGTCATCGAGCTGAACATGTGCTGAACTCGGAGGTGCCGTACGTTCGGTACTTGGATCGGTCGGATCGTGAAGACGTACGACTACATCAACCGCGTTGTCATAACGCTTCCGCTTATGGTCTACGAGGGTACATGGACAACACTCTCTCCCCTCGTTGCTATGCCATCACCATGATCTTGCGTGTACGTAGGAAATTTTTTGAAATTACTACGTTCCCCAACAGTGGCATCCGAGCCTGGTTTTATGCGTAGATGTCATATGCACGAGTAGAACACAAGTGAGTTGTGGGCGATACAAGTCATACTGCTTACTAGCATGTCATACTTTGCTTCGGCGGTATTGTGAGATGAAGCGGCCCGGACCAACATTACGCGTACGCTTACGCGAGACTGGTTTCACTGTTACGAGCACTCGTGCTTAAAGGTGGCTGGCGGGTGTCTGTCTCTCTCACTTTAGCTGAATCGAGTGTGGCTACGCCCGGTCCTTGCGAAGGTTAAAACAGCACTAACTTGATGAACTATCGTTGTGGTTTTGATGCGTAGGTAAGAACGGTTCTTGCTAAGCCCGTAGCAGCCACGTAAAATTTGCAACAACAAAGTAGTGGATGTCTAACTTGTTTTTGCAGGGCATGTTGTGATGTGATATGGTCAAGACGTGATGCTATATTTTATTGTATGAGATGATCATGTTTTGTAACCGAAGTTATCGGCAACTGGCAGGAGCCATATGGTTGTCGCTTTATTGTATGAAATGCAAACGCCCTGTAATTGCTTTACTTTATCACTAAGCGGTAGCGATAGTCGTAGAAGCAATAGATGGCGTAACGACAACGATGCTACGATGGAGATCAAGGTGTCGCGCCGGTGACGATGGTGATCACGATGGTGCTTCGAAGATGGAGATCACAAGCACAAGATGATGATGGCCATATCATATCACTTATATTGATTGCATGTGATGTTTATCCTTTATGCATCTTATCTTGCTTTGATTGACGGTAGCATTTTAAGATGATCTCTCACTAATTATCAAGAAGTGTTCTCCCTGAGTATGCACCATTGCGAAAGTTCTTCATGCTGAGACACCACGTGATGATCGGGTGTGATAGGCTCTACGTTCAAATACAACGGGTGCAAAACAGTTGCACACGCGGAATACTCGGGTTAAACTTGACGAGCCTAGCATATACAGATATGGCCTCGGAACACGGAGACCGAAAGGTCGAGCGTGAATCATATAGTAGATATGATCAACATAATGATGTTCACCATTGAAACTACTCCATCTCACGTGATGATCAGACATGGTTTAGTTGATTTGGATCACGTGATCACTTAGATGACTAGAGAGATGTCTGTCTAAGTGGGAGTTCTTAACTAATATGATTAATTGAACTTAAATTTATCATGAACTTAGTACCTGATAGTATTTTGCTTGTCTATGTTTGTTGTAGATAGATGGCTCGTGCTGTTGTTCCGTTGAATTTTAATGCGTTCGTCGAGAAAGCAAAGTTGAAAGATGATGGTAGCAATTACACGGACTGGGTCCGTAACCTGAGGATTATCCTCATTGCTGCACAGAAGAATTACGTCCTGGAAGCACCGCTGGGTGCCAGGCCTGCTGCTGATGCAACTGACGATGTTAAGAACGTCTGGCAGAGCAAAGCTAATGACTACTCGATAGTTCAGTGTGCCATGCTTTACGGCTTAGAACCGGGTCTTCAACAATGTTTTGAACGTCATGGGGCATATGAGATGTTCCAGGAGTTGAAGTTAATATTTCAAGCAAATGCCCGGATTGAGAGATATGAAGTCTCCAATAAGTTCTATAGCTGCAAGATGGAAGAGAATAGTTCTGTCAGTGAACACATACTCAAAATGTCTGGGTATAATAATCACTTGATTCAACTGGGAGTTAATCTTCCTGATGATAGTGTCATTGACAGAATTCTCCAATCACTGCCACCAAGCTACAAGAGCTTCGTGATGAACTATAATATGCAAGGGATGGACAAGACTATTCCCGAGCTCTTCACAATGCTAAAAGCCGCGGAGGTAGAAATCAAGAAGGAGCATCAAGTGTTGATGGTTAACAAGACCACCAGTTTCAAGAAAAAGGGCAAAGGGAAGAAGAAGGGGAACTTCAAGAAGAACAGCAAACAAGTTGCTGCTCAAGAGAAGAAACCCAAGTCTGGACCAAAGCCTGAAACTGAGTGCTTCTACTGCAAGCAGACTGGGCACTGAAAGCAGAACTGCCCCAAGTATTTGGCGGATAAGAAGGATGGCAAAGTGAACAAAGGTATATGTGATATACATGTTATTGACGTGTACCTTACTAATGCTCGCAGTAGTACCTGGGTATTTGATACTGGTTCTGTTGCTAATATTTGCAACTTGAAACAGGGACTACGGATTAAGCGAAGATTGGCTAAGGACGAGGTGACGATGCGTGTGGGAAATGGTTCCAAAGTCGATGTGATCGCGGTCGGCACGCTACCTCTACATCTACCATCGGGATTAGTTTTAGACCTAAATAATTGTTATTTGGTGACATCGTTAAGCATGAACATTATATCTGGATCTTGTTTGATGCAAGACGGTTATTCATTTAAATCAGAGAATAATGGTTGTTCTATTTATATGAGTAATATCTTTTATGGTCATGCACCCTTGAAGAGTGGTCTATTTTTATTGAATCTCGATAGTAGTGATACACATATTCATAGTGTTGAAACCAAAAGATGCAGAGTTGATAATTATAGTGCAACTTATTTATGGCACTGCCATTTAGGTCATATCGGTGTAAAGCGCATGAAGAAATTCCATGCTGATGGGCTTTTGGAATCACTTGATTATGAATCACTTGGTACTTGCGGACCGTGCCTTATGGGCACTAAAACGCCATTCTCCGGAACTATGGAGTGAGCAACTGATTTGTTGGAAATCATTCATACTGATGTTTGTGGGCTAATGAATGTTGAAGCTCGCGGCGGGTATCGTTATTTTCTCACCTTCACAGATGACTTGAGCAGATATGGGTATATCTACTTGATGAAACACAAGTCTGAAACATTTGAAAAATTCAAAGAATTTCAGAGTGAAGTGGAAAATCATCGTAACAAGAAAATAAAGTTTCTACGATCTGATTGTGGAGGAGAATATTTGAGTTACGAGTTTGGTTTACATTTGAAACAATGCGGAATAGTTTCGCAACTCACGCCACCCGGAACACCACAACGAAATGGTGTGTCTGAACGTCGTAATCGTACTTTACTAGATATGGTGCGATCTATGATGTCTCTTACTGATTTACCGCTATCGTTTTGGGGTTATGCTATAGAGACGACCGCATTCACGTTAAATAGGGCACCATCAAAATCCGTTGAGACGACGCCTTATGAACTGTGGTTTGGCAAGAAACCAAAGTTGTCGTTTCTTAAAGTTTGGGGCTGCGATGCTGATGTGAAGAAACTTCAACCAGATAAGCTCGAACCTAAATCGGAGAAATGTGTCTTCATAGGATACCCAAAAGAGACCATTGGGTACACCTTCTATCACAGATCTGAGGGCAAGATTTTTATTGCTAAAATCGGATCCTTTCTAGAGAAGGTGTTTCTCTCGAAAGAAGTGAGTGGGAGGAAAGTAGAACTTGATGAGATAACTGTATCTACTCCCTTGTTGGAAAGTAGTTCATCACAAGAACCGGTTCCTGTGACAACTACACCAATTAGTGAGGAAGCTACTGATATTGATCATCAAACTTCAGATCAAGTTTCTACTAAACCTCGTAGGTCTACCAGAGTAAGATCCGCACCAGAGTGGTACGGTAATCCTATTCCGGAAGTCATGTTACTTGACCATGATGAACCTACGAACTATGAGGAAGCGATGATGAGCCAAGATTCCGCAAAATGGCTAGAGGCCATGAAATCTGAGATGGGATCCATGTATGAGAACAAAGTATGTACTTTGGTTGACTTGCCTGATGATCGGCAAGCCATTGAGAATAAATGGATCTTTAAGAAGAAGACTGACGCTGATGGTAATGTAACTGTCTATAATGCTCGACTTGTTGCGAAAGGTTTTCGACAAGTTCAAGGGGTTGACTACGATGAGACTTTCTCACCCGTAGCGATGCTTAAGTCTGTCCGAATCATGTTAGCTATTGCTGCATTTCATGATTATGAAATCTGGCAAATGGATGTCAAAACTGCATTCTTGAATGGATTTCTGGAAGAAGAGTTGTATATGATGCAACCAGAAGGTTTTGTAGATCCAAAAGGTGCTAACAAAGTGTGCAAGCTCCAGCGTTCCATTTATGGACTGGTGCAAGCATCTCGGAGTTGGAATAAACGCTTTGATAGTGTGATCAAAGCATATGGTTTTATACAGACTTTTGGAGAAGCCTGTATTTACAAGAAAGTGAGTGGGAGCTCTGTAGCATTTCTGATATTATATGTAGATGACATATTATTAATTGGAAATGATATAGAATTTCTGGATAGCTTAAAGGGATACTTGAATAAAAGTTTTTCAATGAAAGACCTCGGTGAAGCTGCTTACATATTGGGCATCAAGATCTATAGAGATAGATCAAGACGCTTAATAGGACTTTCACAAAGCACATACCTTGACAAAATTTTGAAAAAGGTCAAAATGGATCAGGCAAAGAAAGGATTCTTGCCTGTGCTACAAGGTGTGAAGTTGAGTCAAACTCAATGCCCGACCACATCAGAAGATAGAGAGAAAATGAAAAATGTTCCCTATGCTTCAGCCATAGGCTCTATCATGTATGCAATGCTGTGTACCAGACCTGACGTATGCTTAGCAATAAGCTTGGCAGGAAGGTACCAAAGTAATCCAGGAGTGGATCACTGGACAGCGGTCAAGAACATCCTGAAATACCTGAAAAGGACTAAGGATATGTTTCTCGTATATGGAGGTGAAAAAGAGCTAGTCGTAAACGGTTACGTCGATGCAAGCTTTGACACTGTTCCGGACGATTCTAAATCGCAAACTGGATACGCGTTTTTATTAAACGGTGGAGCTGTAAGTTGGTGCAGTTCTAAACAAAGCGTCATAGCGGGATCTACATGTGAAGCGGAGAACATAGCTGCTTCGGAAGCAGCAAATGAAGGAGTCTGGATGAAGGAGTTCATTTCCAATCTAGGTGTCATACCTAGTGCATCGGGACCAATTAAGATCTTCTGTGACAATACTGGTGCAATTGCCTTGGCAAAGGAATCCAGATTTCACAAGAGGACCAAGCACATCAAGAGACGCTTCAATTCCATTCGGGACCAAGTCCAAGTGGGAGACATAGAGATTTGCAAAATACATACGGATCTGAATGTTGCAGACCCGTTGACTAAGCCTCTCTCACAAGCAAAACATGATCAGCACCAAGACTCCATGGGTGTTAGAATCATTACTATGTAATCTAGATTATTGACTCTAGTGCAAGTGGGAGACTGAAGGAAATATGCCCTAGAGGCAATAATAAAGTTATTATTTATTTCCTCATATCATGATAAATGTTTATTATTCATGCTAGAATTGTATTAACCGGAAACATGATACATGTGTGAATACATACACAAACATATAGTCACTAGTATGCCTCTACTTGACTAGCTCATTAATCAAAGATGGTTATGTTTCCTAACCATAGACATGTGTTGTCATTTGATTAATGGGATCACATCATTAGAAGAATGATGTGATTGACATGACCCATTCTGTTAGCCTAGCACTTGATCGTTAAGTATGTTGCTATTGCTTTCTTCATGACTTATACAAAGTTCCTGCAACTATGAGATTGTGCAACTCACGTTTACCGGAAGAACACTTTGTGTGCTACCAAACGTCACAACGTAACTGGGTGATTATAAAGGTGCTCTACAGGTGTTTCCGAAGGTGCATGTTGAGTTGGCATAATTCGAGATTAGGTTTTGTCACTCCGATTGTCGGAGAGGTATCTCTGGGCCCTCTCGGTAATACTCATCACTTAAGCCTTGCAAGCATTATAACTAATGAGTTAGTAATAAGATGATGTGTTACAGAACGAGTAAAGAGACTTGCCGGTAACGAGATTAAACTAGGTATTGGATACCGACGATCAAATCTCGGGCAAGTAACATACCGATGACAAAGGGAACAACGTATGTTGTTATGCGATTTGACCGATAAAGATCTTCGTAGAATATGTAGGAACCAATATGGGCATCCAGGTTCCGCTATTGGTTATTGACCAAGAATGGTTCTAGGTCATGTCTACATAGTTCTCGAACCCGTAGGGTCCGCACGCTTAACATTACGATGACAGTTTTATTTATGAGTTTATAAGTTTTGATGTACCGAAGTTTATTCGGAGTCCCGGATGTGATCACGGACATGACGAGGAGTCTCGAAATGGTCGAGACATAAAGATTGATATATTGGAAGCCTATATTTGGACATTGGAAAGGTTCCGGGTGAAATTGGGATTTTACCGGAACACCGGGGGGTTACCGGAACCCTCCCGAGGGTTAATGGGCCTTAGTGGGCCATAAGGGAGAAGAGGAGGGCCGGCCAGGGCAGGCCGCGCGCCCCCTCCCTTCCTAGTCCGAATAGGACAACGAAGGGGGGGCGGCGCCCCCCTTTCCTCTTTCCCCTCCCCCCTTTCCTTCTCCACCAAGGCAAGAGGGGGGAGTCCTACTCCCGGTGGGAGTAGGACTCCTCCAGGCGCACCCCAAGGGGGCCGGCCGCACCTCCCCCTCCCTCCATTATATACGGGGGCAGGGGGGCACCCCATAACACACAAGTTGATCTACGGATCGTTCCTTAGCCGTGTGCGGTGCCCCCCTCCACCATATTCCACGTCGGTCATATCGTCGCGAAGCTTAGGCGAAGCCCTGCGCCGGTAGAACATCATCATCGTCACCACACCGTCGTGCTGACGGAACTCATCCCCGAAGCTTTGCTGGATCGGAGCCCGGGGATCGTCATCGAGCTGAACGTGTGCTGAACTCGGAGGTGCCGTACGTTCGGTGCTTGGATCGGTCGGATCGTGAAGACGTACGACTACATCAACCGCGTTGTGCTAACGCTTCCGCTTACGGTCTACGAGGGTACATGGACAACACTCTCCCCTCTCGTTGCTATGCCATCACCATGATCTTGCGTGTGCGTAGGAAATTTCTTGAAATTACTACGTTCCCCAACAGTACGCTTCGACCAGGTGGGTCCCAACTGTCAGGCACTTCCTTGCCTGCGAAGATGTAGCTGGTGGGTCCCAGCAGTCTGGGGGCGAATCGTTTTGGTTTTTTTTTTGCCCTGGAGCACTTCCTTACGTGCGACGATGTAGCTGGTGGATCCCAGCAGTCAGGGGGGGTGAATCGGTTTTTGTTTTTTCCCAAACGCACTTCCTAGCGTGCGAAGGTGTAGCTGGTGGGTCCCAACAGTCAGGGGGGCGAATCGATTTTTTTTGCCCGGACGCACTTCCTTGCGTGCGAAGATGTAGCTGGTGGGTCCCAGCAGTCATGGGGAAACGTTTTTTCATGAAATACGGTGGCCCGTCCGGTGGGTCCCCGCTCTCAGGTGGAGGAATAATTATTTTCCCGTAATAAGGAGGCACTTCCTTGCTGCGGCCGTGGACCCAGCCATCAGCCTCTCCATGTACAGTCCACGTCCGATGGAAGTCGTTCCTTGACCATGTTGACCACGCCGCGCCGAGAGCACCGGGGCGGTGGATGACGGCGAGGCCTAGGAAGGGGACGATGTGGAGCCGGGGAAGACGCGGCAGTGGAAGCCCGCGCGGAGAGGAGTACGAGGGTTCACTGGTTCGGCTGCGGTGTGAGGCTGCCGTCGCCGTAGGCCCTGGCCAGCGGTGGGAATAGTAGGGGGCGGTGAGGCCTCCGCGGTAGCACATCCTGCCATGAGAGGCAGGAGCATGCGGCACGACCGGCGCTGCTTTGGGCGGCAGGAGCAAGAAGACCAGAGGTTGAAGAAGCAATACGACCGTTGGATGGACATCGTACGCTCACTGGAGCTAGAATCATTTATATTGACTAAGTTGACAAAGCCCTCCATCCCCGTCAACTTAGTAGGCCCACAAGCCAACCTCCCACCAAGGTGGGTCCCAGCTAGCAGGGGGTATTCATTTTTTTGTGCGTAATAAGGAGGCACTTCCGGTGGGTCCGAGCTGACAGCAGGGGGAATGTTTTTTTCACGAAATATGGTGGCCCATCGGGTGGGTCCCAGCAGTCAGGGGCAAACGTTTTTTCACGAAATACTGGTGGCCCGTCCGGTGGGTCCCTGCTATCAGGTGGAGGAATAATTATTTTTCACGTAATAAGGTGGCACTTCCTTGCGGCTGCCGTGGACCCAGCTGTCAGCCTCTCCACGTACAGTATTCTTCCGATGGAATTCGGTCGTTGACCACATTGACCACGCCGCGCCGAGAGCACCACGGCGGTGGACGACGACGAGGCCTAGGAAGGGGACAACGCAGAGCCGGGGAAGACGCGGCAGTGGATGCCCATGCAGAGAGGAGTACGAGGGTTCATTGGTTCGGCTGCGCTGCCATCGCCGCAGAATAACAGGGGGTGTGGGTGAGTGGAGTGGAGGGATGGCTTGGCCAGCGGTGGGAGTAGTTTGGGGGCGGTGAGGCCTCCGCGGCAGCACAGCCGGCCACGGAATGCAGGAGCATGCGGCACGACCGGTGCTGCTTTGGGCGGCTGGAGCAAGAAGACTAGAGGTTGAAGAAGCACTATGGCCGTTGGATGGACATCGTACGGTCAGTCGAGATAGAATCGTGCATATTGACTAAGTTGACAAAGCCCTTCGTCCCCGTCAACTTAGTAGGCCCACTATACTGGGTCCCAGCTAACACGGGGAGTATTCATTTTTGTGTGCGTAACAAGGAGGCACTTCCTTGCGTGCGAAGATAAGCTGGTGGGTCCGAGCTGTCAGCGGCGGTAACGTTTTTTTCGAGAAATACATAGGCCCTTTCGGTGGGTCCCTGATGTCAGGTGGAGGAATCATTATTTTGCGCGTAATAAGGAGGCATTTCCTTGCGTGCGGCCATGGACCTAGCCGTCGGCCTCTCCACGTACAGTCCACTTCAGATGCATGTCGATCGTTGACCATGTTGACAAGGCCGCGCCGAGAGCACTAGGGCGGTGGACGACGGCGAGGCCTAGGAAGGGACCAACACGGAGGCAGGGAAGACTCGGCAGTTGTTTCCCACGCGGAGGGGAGTACGACTGTACGAGGGTTTACTGGTTCGTCCGCCGTCGCCGGAGAATAACATCAGGTGTGTGACTGTGGGTGAGTAGAGGGATGGCTAGGCCAGTGATGGGAGTACGGTGGGGCGGTGAGGCCTGCGCGGCAGCACAGCCGGCCATGGGGAGGAGGGAGCAGGCAGTCCCGCCGGCGCTTGTTTAAGCGGCTGGAGCAGGAAGAGCGGAGATTGAAGAAGCATGATGGCCGTTTGATAGACATCCAACAGTATACATGCCATCTGTGGAAAGCCTCAAATCTATGGAAAACAACATACAGCTCATCTGCCATTATTTCAAATAATTTACAGCCCATTTGCTAATTCTTATGGGATTTTTTGGAGCCCATATTCTTTTTGTTAGCATTACAGCCCATATTGTGGCCACGGTTAAAAAATTATACGAAATTTTGCATATGTCGGTGCGGTCTGAACTGTTTTTAATCCCGAAATTTCGAGTGACATTCAGACTGTTTTTAAAAATAAATGTATATCAATATAAAATCCAATAAATTGTCCATGCATAAAAATCAATGCAATTTAAAATCTCGAAATGAAAAAAAGATATTTGAAACTAATTGCCGGTTTGATGTGTTTTAAAAATGTACAGCCCATTTCTCATTACTGATAGGCCATTTTCTTGGCCAGCCGAATGAAGCTCTCCTCGTCTTGAAAGATTTGCAGCCCAACAGGCCTGATGAAGCGACTTACTTGACAAATCACAAAAAAACTGGGCTAGCCATTTTCAGAAAGAAAAAAAACTACTGGGCTGGTCTGTGGTAAACATAAAAGAAAAGGCTTTCTAGACAGGCCAAAGTGTCCCGCACAGCCTAGTTGACACCCTGCTTCCGTCTCAAAAACAAATTAGATAAATGCCACTCCAATTATGGCGATTCATAAAAATGCCACTGCAATTTCCAAACTTTGAAAAATGCCACTGCAATTTTTGCAAACTTTGAAAAACGCCACTGCAGTTTGCAACCTTTGAAAAACGCCACTCCAGACTTCGAAAAATGCCACTAGAAATGGCATGAAATGGCATTTTTCAAAGTTTGGAAATTGCAGTGGTATTTCTCGGATTCACCAGATTTGGAGTGGCATTTATCAAATTAACCCAAAACAAAAATAACTGGGCAAGCTGCTGGGTCCATGGTGTCAGCCGCTCGTTGTGCGATTCTCTCGTTTATTGACTACGTTGACAATGGCATGGGATCCAGATGTCAGAAATCCACTAGGAGGAGCCATTTTTTATTGGCTTGAAATAAGGAGGCACTTGCTTGCGTACTGCCATGACCTTGGCGGGTCCACGCTGTCATCCTCTCCGCGTACAATCATCTCTTGATTGTGTACGCCTCAACTTGCTAGGCCCACAAGTCAGCCTCTAAACCCGTGGAGGAAAAATACAACCCATTTAAAAAAATAACAGCCCATTCCATACGTTCAAATGGAAAGTTCAACAATCAGAGCAAAGTAACAGGTCTGATCCACATATAGAGTACTGAACTTCCACGTTGACAACCATCATAGCCAATTAACCATCTACTCCCACTAATACTCTAGTAGCGTACAAGTACTAACTTACTCTTAGCTAACTAGACGATGCCGGCCGCCATCTATGGTACACGCTAAACACTGGCACCGGCGTCCTACGCCTTGCCTCGGACTTGCCAGAGGTGCGATAGGGCGCGTTGCTCGCGCGCATTGGCCCTTTCCATGCCGGCGTGGTCCACCGAAGCTTCGGCTTCCAAGCGGGAAACCCACTTGACGAGCTGGTAGTAGAAATCGGCGTCGCGAATGCGTGCGTGCCCGACAGCCTCCAGGGCTATTTGTCGGGCGTCGGCCTCCACGTAGTCGGCCCAGTTGCGGGCGCTCTGCTCGTGACTCAGAGCGTCAGTGCACTGCTGCTCCATGTCCCGCTGGCGGCGCAAATCGGTGATACGCTGCTCCTCCGCCAGGCGGTCGCACTCCAACAACTCCTACTCCTCCGCCATGCGGTCGCGCTCCAACAACTCCTCGATCTGTGCATTGCCATCTAAAGACAGATAGAATGCTTCCTCCCTCTGTCTGCCTTCCGGTGAAAAACTAAACACTAGTTCCGGCGGTGACCACCTCCGGTGTCGCCTACCGCGGACAGGAGGGGGCATGGCGGACGTGGCAAGCGATGTCGGGCCGGCGGGGGATTATGAGGATATGGCGAGTTGGGTCACGGTGGCACCGGAGAAGGCCGGGAAACAGTACTTATAGGGGGAAGGTAGTGCGACGGTCATCGGAATTCAATGCATAATGGCTTAGCCCGCCAGCTTGCCGTGGAAAACTAGGGAAACTGAAATTATGACTGTGCCGTCCCGTCCCATCTGGGTCGCACGCCGGCATGGCGGTCAAACAAGTGCACTCGAATCATCTCCCTCCTTGTCAATAATGATTCCATGGATTTAAAAAGCCTGCGACAATTAAAGCGTATCTTTTTTCGCATCAGTTTGCTGCCTTAATTACAGCCGGCTACATGCAGGCACTCAGAATCGCTCGCAGGCAGTACGCGAAGCAGCATGCAACGAGTTGCAGCCGAGGGCATGCATGTAGCCACTTAAATCGCTGGAATTAATTAGGCTTAAACTTCTGCATGTCGTTAATTATTGCCATGCCTTGGTCTTGTTGCTTTGCTCACGGGACTAATAAACCCGGACGGAGGGAGTACCTTGGTTGGTGAGAGGTTTGAATTAAGCCCTGCAAACCGGAAATGAGGTACTGTACGTGCGTGATCCGCTATTTATTCGTGTAGGATCGAGTAGGTCGTTTCTCGAATTGAGCCCTGCAAACCGGAAAGGAGGTAGTACGTGCGTGATCTGCTATTTATCTGTGTAGGATCGATACTGTAGCTTGTCAGTTTCTTCAGAGGTAGGCATTTTTATCCGTGTAGGATCGATAGTGTAGCTCATCAGTTTCTTCAGAGGTAGGCATTTTTATTCAAAAAACTGTCACTTCGCATCTTGCATCGCAAATAAAACTGCCAGGAGCGCATTTGTAGGCTAGCTAGTGATCGATCGATGCTACACTGAGCGAACAGAAATAATTAACTGTTAATGCATCTCAATGATTCACAGATCATATACAAATATGTAGCTCCAAAAGCAAAGATTAGCCACTTTGGATCTTGCGTCGCAACTAAAACTAACTAGTACAATTCCCATACATAAGATCAACATATTAATGCATCTCAATGATTCACAGATCATATACAAATATGTAGCCCCAAAAGCAAAGATCTAGAAAAAACATATGTTCTTCCTACTAACATGGATGCTTCTCTTGGACAACATTCAGTATAGACTGAAAGACAAATTTGTTTGTGAAGTCTACAATTCCTCTTGCAAACGTAAGTGGTTTCACCAACAGCTGGAACCATGAGAACGAACCACACATGATGGAGGAACATCCACTGCAATATGATTTGGTCTTCTCTCGATCACACCGCGAGACTATTTTCGGACTACAAACTTTAACTTAGGCAAAATGATGCCCATTGTATAATCAGACCAAAGCAATGAAGCACCAACTGTTGGCCAGTAAATAGTACAATACTACTTTTCTGCAGTCCATGAAGTGACTATCCAATCTTTGTGTCTATTTTCAAATGGCACTGCATGCAGTGACTATACTATTCTCTTGTGCAGTTCAACCAAAATTGCGGACACTTTGTTTGTTTGCCAAATAGCAACGGGCAGACATCTCTGTCTGCACAAATATCAAGCAGCTAGTAAACATATCAAGTAGCTAGCAAACCACTAGTATTACTATCTAATGACAGTACAAAAAGAGTAGCAAGATACTAGCAAACCATGTACCTTCATAATGAGTAGCTCATAGTGCCACCAATTGGATATAAAGGTTTAGAAAAAAACATGCTCCTAATGTTGAAGCAATTGGACTTTTTGTGCAGCTCCACTAAAATCGAGCATCCCTGTTTGCATAGATATTGAAAGTGTGATTACTATAAAAGTGGCACTAGTTGAAGCATAGACTCACAAATATAAGTATTCCAATTTCTCAATGGGAAAAGGTAGCAAGACTGTTTCTAACAACCTATTTGAAGGAATAAATAAAGCAACAACGGCTGATGTCAGGAAGGCATACATAGTTTTTTCTGAAAAACTGAGCCATTCCTGACCTTTCCTCTTCTTTTAAGCAAATTTTGTGCAGTTCTACTAAAATAAAATGCCATCACCTCCTTGACAATTCAGTGACACTGTACAAAAGGAAATGACTTAACATTACATCATGATGTCAGGTATGTAGTTGATAGGCATTAGAGACAAACATACAGACCTCCTCCAATAACATAATGAACATTAATTTTAACAAAGGTGTGACTAGCTTTACCGGGATAATTTGAGTGAACTCTACACCATTCGAATACTACAAATATACACTAATCCAGTGGCTAGTGCAACAGTAGAGTAGTTAGTTTATTACATGGTATAGTACAATGGTTTCACTGAACAGATTTCAATAAACTCTAGCACTGGAAGGTTTCTATAAGAATTCACAATACAAAATGTAAAGGTAATAAGTTTCAGCATTGGTATACTAGTTGTGCATGAGCATTAAAGTGAGGTATGTAATCTATAAGCATTAACAGTGCAAAAGTCTGAAGGTAGTAACAAGTTTCATCGTTGGTATACTGGTTGTGCAACAGCATTAGAATGCCTTAGCTGAAAAATCTTTAATACATCCACAATCAACAGCTAACCCTGAAATAATCCAGTGACATTAAATGGCATTGCTTAAATTTATCGGTGGCATTAGATTGAGAGCGGCATTAGTTAAATGTGGCATCACTTTAGCAGTAGCATTGCTTGACTTGACTACTGGCATTATACTAACAGCAAAAAAAGTGGCAATAAGAGCATGGGAGGCCCATTCAGACAGTGGGCGCACCAGTACGATGTACCTCAACGAACGCAGAGTGGTGAGGGAGGTATGGTTGCCCAGAGCAACAAATATCCAGGCAACATATGTTGATTACGTCCCATTTTTGTTCTCTTTAGCCACCTTTTTCCTATGTGAGGACAACAAACCAATCGACCTGGTCAT
Organism: Triticum dicoccoides; assembly: GCF_002162155.2. Classification (NCBI taxonomy): domain Eukaryota; kingdom Viridiplantae; phylum Streptophyta; class Magnoliopsida; order Poales; family Poaceae; genus Triticum; species Triticum dicoccoides. Next base: position 650,058,671 of record NC_041389.1, read on the forward strand.
TCTCTATTGCATTGTCATGCCTTTCTACCCTTCTTCAACCAAGAGACACGAGACTCGTTCCTTAGCTACTGATTTTCCCCTTTTCAACCTAGATGCGGGTTCGATGCCTACTCTCTTGGACAGTACAGTCTCCCTTCCTTTCCTTATTCAACCCAGACATGGATTAGTCTGCATGAAGTAGGGTTTCCTTTAATAGTGCATATTATGGTTTTCGCTTGTGTGGCCAGCAGAGCAGAGGATAACAAATTGGGAAGATGGTGGAGTGGAAAAAGATCCACATGCAACGACGTGGCAGATGGGGCAATAGAACAAGGGTATGTTTCGAAAAGAAGTAGCATACCTGAGGGTCGGCCGTAAGTGGCTTCGCTCGTGGTCGTCATCCTCCGCACACACTACGGCAGCGAGCTTGGGGACGGAGGCCATCCCGTGAGGGCGCTAGGTATGAGAGGAGGGCCTTGTCGTCTGTGTGTGACCTCTCTCGCCGATGACGAGTGTGTCAACGCTGCACGTCCTTTTCTTCCCCGGCGGATCTGTGACCACCGATGAGGAGGGAGAGAGGGGCCGTCTTTTTTAGATCTAGAGAGAGGGTGGTAGTGTGAGAAGCAAGTGGGCAGCCCTTGGCAAGAAAGCGCTGAAGCTCTAGCCTATATATCTTTTTTATACTACTAGTACTGGAGGTGGAGTAGTGGTAGAGTAGTTTATATTTTCTCTGCGTACAGTGCCAGTTAGTCGTGCTTCAAAACTGAACGGCACGCCATTAAAAAAATAAAGGTCGATAACTAATGCGGCACCTCGGGCCAGCGCGGCCAGAAAGCATTTTGCACGAGAAATTACACGCCATGTTTCGTTGACATGTGGTCTCGTTCCAACATATCAGTTAGACAACGGCGAGTAGTATGAGTATTTCTGAACGGACGTGTAGGCTGGGGCGCCTCTTCATGAACCGTGGCAAACTGGCAACCGTCCACCGACTCTTCACCTTTCCCTCTCGATTTGGAACTGCTGTCGCACGCTCTTCCTCTCCCTCCTCCATTTTCCTTCAGCCCTTCACCCTTTCTTCTGCATTTGTTCAATCGTCTTCTCCATGGAGGGAACAGGCCGGAAACAACCCCGTTATTCTTGCCCCGATCTGAAAGATGACGTGGTGGAGGAACTCATTGATCAGTGCGACGTCATCACCTCGGCTAGCATGGCAGGTTCGTTCAAGCCCATTCTCGACTCAACTAATAACATCATTACAAGGAACCCAAGAGTCAAGGAGCGGTTTGATCTCCCCTATCTTCTTTGCCGTGACCCTGATGACTGGCGTCGGCACGACGGAGGCCTCGCCCTGTGCAAGTTGATGTCGCTTGATAATGATACGTATGATGTTAAGATGCCATCGCTTGAGGGCAAGTCTTGGGCAGGCGCAAATGGAGATTGGGTTGTTTACATTGGGTCCAACTGCGAGTGGGAACTTGTGAATGTGTACACTCGTGATCGGGTTCCACTTCCAAAAATCTCATTAGACTGCCCAGAGGTTGAGCACACCGGTATTGTACGCACGTTCAAATACGATCACTGTCTTCTATGGAAGATAGCAATTTGTCGAGTTCCCTACCGCTCTTGGAATTACAACAACTATGAAGTTGTTGCTATCTTCGACAAGCTTGTTGCCAACCTTGGTGGTTTGAGTCGATGGATATTGCTCAAAAATCAGTTTCTGTACACGGATGAGTACTGTGATGCAATTCAATATGAGGGCCTTGTGTTTGCTGCCACCACTCATGGCACTGTTTTTTCATGGCATCGTCGTAGTTTCAGTACGTTTATCTTCCATCGTAATTATAATTGTTTCATCCACATGCATGCGGGTTAGAAAGTTTCCCTTTACTAATTAACCTTCTTCTTGTGTTTCCAAGGTCCTGTGAACATTCCACCACCTATACTTGAAAAATTTTATAACCAAGGGGGAGATGACGATGGTGATGATCACGAGCATGAGGACGAGCAGCGCCCATATACTCTTTGGCGCCTGGCAACTAATTCCGATGTATCACCTCTTCTTGTGTGTATACAGCCCACTAATGATGTTACTGCTAAGGAAGCAGGTGTAGTCTCCCATGGTCGCACTCTCCGGACCTATTCCAACACCCGTTGCATGGTATTCGGGATGGATACTAGTGCTAGCGCCAACTCCTTCTCCCTGGTACAGAATTGATAGTCTTGGAGAAAACTCGCTCTTCCTTGGACAAAACTATCCAATGATGGTGAAAGACGATCCAAATGCTGTTGCCACAACGTTACTACCATTTATGAGAAGCAACTGTGTCTATACCTCGGACATTTGGGTGGTTCCCTACCCTGGTACTGATATAGTAGGCCGCTTCAACCTGGATAATCAGTCCTGCATTGGTCTCCAGATCGACAATGGATGGCCCGTCCCAGAGAATCACTTGTGGTTCAAAGCAAGCATTTCCAATGCCGAGGAATGGTTGAGTTGAAGTTCATTTCATTGCTTGTTATTTGTTGTGTGGTGAAAACTTTAGTATTTATAATGTATCCTCGTTGTCGATGTGGGTTGATAACCTGTTGTATGTAATAAAATGATATGCCTATGATAAACTTACTAAATTTATGAATGGATTTCGAGTCGCTTCTCTGAGTGAGTGGTGCGATGAGGCAAAAAAATATTTTCCGATTACATAATTGTACGTGCATTGCAACAGGTTATCGGATGAGGCCAATCAACAATAGTAGTACACTATTTGTACTAGCTTCACATGCTTCGCGCGTCGGGCGGGTGTTTTTACTGTAGCCATATGTTAATGTGTTCGTTGTACGTAACCAGCACCTCGAATCCTCGATACTAGTACTATATAGTGGGAGTAGTAGGGTGGCATGGGCCAGAACAAGCATTCACGTCTATGAGTATGGCATACGCCGCCACCACGACATCCATCTGACACCATATTATTTCTTGGAGTCCGTTCTAGAGCAATCTCTTCAACCTCGTCGTTTCTCTAACTTCAGCCATCACGCGGCGGGCGAGGTGGAGGTTTACCGATAGTCAGTTTCCTTAACTACGGTCCCACTTGTAAGGCCAACTCCAACGCACGACCCCAAACGGACCTCCGTTTTGCACGAACTCCAACGATAATTTTGACTAGAAAAGCAAGACCAAAGAAAACAAGAACCACAAGAATACATTTTACTACTCCTGTAAGTTGGATTAGTGCCTTCTCGATGCATTCATTGTTGATCTGCGGAGGCTCGATCTTGCGTGCTTCTTTCTTCTTTGAGTGTAAAGAAGTAGACGTTGCTTCTTCGCATCTAGTCTCATGTCTAGCCTCTATTCTAGTAGGAGTATCAACAAGTGCACCAATCTCATCTCTAGCCTCTGTGCTAGCTAAAAGTGATAGAACATCTACTAAATTGCGCTCTATCAATATATGGTTGTACTCTTCTTCCCAATACAAAAACTTGCATCCATTCTACTCCCTCTGTTGCACAATACATGCCTTCTACTTGTCAAAATATATATGTATCTAGATATGTTTTAGTATATAGGTACATCGATTTTTGGACAAATGGAAGTCAAGTATTTTGGAACGGAGGGAGTACACAATAAAAATTTTAAGTTAGCACAACTAGTCTAATCCGAGAGCACAACCGAAGATTTGGTCGGGTTCTTCCTCCTTTGGCCGATACGTGGGACATCCAGCATCCAGGTCGTGTCATGAAAGAAAATAGAGTGGTAGTTGAAGCTACGAGATGTGCATCTTGGGTTAAACTATAAATAGAATCTTACTACTCTTGAGTAACTCCAAAAGCGGCCACCAAAGATCTTTATTGGATTTGTTTTTCATCACCAGCACATCGAGGTGAAAGATGTGCAGGTTCAGTGGGTCTGCTTGCGCTTTCACTAACATATGGGACCGCATGTGAGCAAACAGACGATGGGCTCCGCGCGTCCACTGGCTGGCTGAGAAGAGAGATAGAGGAGGGCTGAGCACGGACTACAGGAAATTTGTTCTACGTACCTCGATATAGGCTCGATATAGTGGGGTGGCATGCGCCATAACTAGCATTCACATCTAGCAATACGGCACACGCCACCCACATGAGTCCCATCCGACACCAATTTTCTTGGAGTCCGTGCTACAGCCATCTCTTCTCCCTCCTGTTTTCTCAGCCATCACGCGGTGGGCGGGGTGGGGATTTCCCGATAGTCGGCTTGCTCAACTGCGGTCCCACTTGTAAGTGAAAATGCAACACTGCACACATTCGCGCTTGAGCGGCGTGCCGGACCAACCATGTGGGGGTGCAACGCGAACACGACAGGCTTTTCCTTTTGAACTCGTAACTTGTAAATTTTGGTTCTGCTCCATGGCGCGACCAATAGATAGAAAATAATGATTTTGCCTAGAGTGATGAGAAGTTTGGTTCTGGCGCCGTTCATGCATGGAGTACGTACAAAAATTATGAAGTTGATGCGAAAGGTAAGATAATTACTGTAGTATCATATACTACTACATGGATTTGACGGAAAGATAAAAATACATATGGATCCATTACCGACATCCTCACACCCTAGTGCGCCGGGTCACCAATCGACATGTGAGGAGCAGCGGCGTTGGCGGCGAGCTCAACGTGCTTCTGAACAGTGCCGTCCAAGGTTGCCCTGCGGTCCAAGAAGGCCAGCGTCCTATCATCCTCCTCTTGCATGTAGTAGTCCTTGTGGACGATTTGCGCGTAGACGTGGGTGATTATGTCGATGGTGTCTTGCTGTGCGAGGTGCTGCGCGGCGAGCACGACCTCGAGGTGGACATTCTCCGGCGCGACAGCGGGCAGTTGCAGGGCCACCAGTATGCCGAAGAGGTTGTCACCATAGTGGCCGTTGAGGGTGGCCGGCATCGCAGAGCCTAGGCGCGTCGGCTGAAGGCTTATGTCAAAGTCGTCCACGAGCTTCTTGACGACGGTGAACTTGTCGAGGAAACTAACGAGGACCTCGTCGAACAAGGAGAAGAAGATGTCGTCCAAGCGGCCCCTCGCCTTGGCGGCCTCAAGCAATACTACCTGGAGACGTTCCTCGGTGCCGGGCCGCAGGCCGCCGTCGTGGACCATCTGGCACAGCCAGCTGATGCTCACGCTCATCGCCTCCATGGGTCTACCTTAGGTTCTAGTCAACTGATCTTGCGATTCGAGTGATCACTCTTGCCCTTGGTTAGCGTGCGTAGGTGCGTAGGATTTCGTACTACTCCTCGGCCCTCTACTGCACCTGCCTTTGGTTGTATGATAGGTGGGCCAGCCACCCCCTGGGCCCACGTGTCATTCACCCAAAGGCAGTTGCCATAAGTCAATGAAGCTGCGTCCCCCTCCATGCCGGTGCAGTATAGTCATCTCACCAGACCTCTAGTTGGAGCCAAACGAGAGAAGTTTGATGTTTACTGGTTTATTGGTCCCCTTTGCATTTTGCGCCAAGTTTTGACCTTTGATTTAACTAATAAAATGTTAATGCATGTAAACAAAAATGTTGTGTAACATTACAACCAGCCAAAGTCACATTACGAAAACCAAATAATCCCAAAACACTTAGGCACGATGCATTAACTCCCTCCTTGTTTCTTATTTCGTGACATATCAACCAATGAGAGATGTGGGGCTTGTATGCTTTCAATGACTTGAGACTACCAAACATGACATGCAGCGTTTAGTTCATTGCATGTAATCCTATTAGTACTCTAGTTAGCAAAAAAACATTAAGTTCTCTCGCCGATAGGAATAAAACACCATGTATTTATTTATAGAGGGAGTAGTACATTTTTGTGACATGCATTACTAGATATTGCTAGTCAAATACTAAAATCCAGATGGACGTGGTACTACTCCTAAATCCAGATGGTGGTGCTACTAGTACTAGTAGTAGTACTACCAATGTAGTAGTAGGAGTACTAGCACTGTACTACCCGTTGGTCAAATTATTACGTGCTTCTCCTCACAGTGAAGTGACAAGACCATGCGCCGGAGATGACACCTGAGTATAGGCGCCGTGTTCGGCATACCATAGTCAGCCTCACCGTCTGCAGTCACTATCATCATGGCTGTAGAGCTAGCCTGCTTACAACTAGCCCTGTTTGACATAATTTCCCGTGCGTAGATGCCCGTGCATTGCACGGAACACCAAGATTGGGGGTGGACGGCTTCGGCAGCGGCCATCGCACCAGATTTTTCAACGGCCTTCTAGATGTGGTGGGGAGGAGATAAGGTTGACTGTGAGAGACAAGGAGTTGTTTGTAAATAGGGAACAAGTGCGGGCATCTTTTTGCAAAAATGGAGAAGCTTGGTTTGTATGCGTCAGATCTAGATCCGACGGCTATTGGTGAAAGATGGGAGGCACAACATCATCACCAACTCAGGACCTGTTTGATTCGCAGGATTTTGAAAATGCAGGAATAGGACACGGCAATATTACAAGTTTCAAACTGATATTACAAATGTTAGGATTAATGTTGCACCTACGAAGAGGGAATTACTAGGAAGTTTACATAAGAACTTTCGTTACTTTAGGTGGATGCAGCATTATCGTACAAACTAAAATTCACCGCCCTGACAAGTCACTAATGGGCAAATAAGTTTTCGACTCTCTGGCCACTTGATGTTTCAAAAACAAATTCAGCTTCTGCGGAGACTTTGTCATTTAGGATTAGACGCTTGCGGTGATCAACACGCCATTCATTGTTGCACCAAAGAACGCCAAACCTGATTACCTTGAGCACACTTTCCTCGAGAACAAAGAACCTGGCCAATTTAATCTCAGTTGTGCTGCCTCGATAGTCGATCAAATCAATTTCTAAGATGGAGATCAAGGCATTCGATGAGATTGTTATAGTGCAGCACATTTTTCACTTTCGGGTCTTTTTTTATCTGCAAAAGAAGAGAACATATTAGAGCAGCTGGTTGCATAAGATTGTCGTGTCATCAAGAGGTACTAATATCATTCGCTCATACGATAGGGTTGGCTGGCTAGTGATATTTTTTCACTCTCTCTCTCTCTCTCTCTCTCTCTCTCTCTCTCTCTCTCTCTCTCTCTCTCTCTCTCTCTTTCTGTTTCCTCTCATTTAACTAGGAGCACGTGAAGAGCTTGGGCATTTGTTGCCTTCCACTATGTGGTCGATGCCATATTTCACAAAAGTATGCCACATAATACGCATCGATGTCAAATCAAAAGATTTTGGCACCGCTCTCGCGATGTGAGAGAGTTGGCACCGCTGTGCACACAGACCCACATGTATAAACAAATCAATCAAACCAACTACACCAGCCTCTCACTCTCCCAAACAAGTGTTTTTTATTGCCTCAGTCCTCTCTCTCTCTCCCACGCAATGTTTTTTCATTGCGTGAGTTAATTTGGCACCGGAGCAAAGTAGGTGATCCAGATTGGGGCACCAGGTGAGCAATGGAGGGGCATCGATGCCAAATGCATCACAAGTGAATTTGGCATGTGTTTTGGCCTACATAGCCCACTTTTGTACTCCCTCCATCCCAAAATTCTTGTCTTAAATTTTTCTAAATACGGATGTATCTAGTTACATTTTAGTGTTAGATACATCCGTATCTAAACAAATGTAAGACAAGAATTTTGGGACGGAGGGAATACTACCTCGTATTTAGTATAAAATTTTGACCATAGATTTACCTAAGAAAATGCCAATGCATGTCACTAAAAATTACACCATTTGAAATTATGTTCAAATACGAATCCAACGATATAGTTCTTAGTGACATGCATTAACAATTTTTCAGTTAAATCTATCGTCAAATTTTGATACTACAAAATTGGAAGAGTAAACCATGACGGAGGTAGTACTTGCTCTTAGGGTAACCATAGAGTTACTGGAATAGTCTAAGTTACTTTCCACTATGACTAGCCTAGGCTACTATAGTAGTACAACATAAAAACGATGCAGGTGATCACGTGAGAAAAAATACTAAAAACATTTCTTTCGGTGCAGTGCGTAGATGCAGTTTTGAACACTACACTTGTCATTGTAATTTGGGAAAATTACGAAAAAATTGAGCTACGTTGTGATTACCGTTTACTTATAGGAAAGAAGTTTCACCTCGATGAGTAGCTTCTCCGTGCATGGAAAGCATGTAAGGAATCCAACAACTTGATCCAGATTGGGGCCGATAGATTTTAGTGCTAAGATCTTCACTGTGCGCATGGACTGGGTCAAGCTTGTGGGAATCATTTTCTGGAAGACGGTCGTAAATACATCAAGAAGAAATTTAAAAATGTGAATTTCAAGAAGACGGAGAAGAAGATGAGTGATGTACCTGAACGATTACGGATCCAATAAAGAGTTCGGAGAATTTGGCAGACGAGTACACCAACGCTGTCAATTTTGGCGCGTTAATGACCCTAATTTTTGTTGGACCTTCTAGATCCGATACAAGCAATCTCTCAAGGAAAGGCACATTCTCAATGACCGTAACGTGGAACAGCTGGAGTGATCTCTTCCCAATTGAAGTCTTGTTGCGGGGCCAGCAAGACACATAAATCCATCGGAGATTCGTCGAGGCGATGTGGAGGCTAATGAACCCGTGGATCTGCTCAAGACGAAGGTACTCGAGCGCAGTACAGTTGCGGAGCAGGTGCTCCATAGCCTTCTTCGAGATGACAACGTCGAAGAGGTCGAGCTGCTTGAGTTAAGGGAGAAGAAGGGCGGGCACGACATTAATCTGGGGAAGATAGCAGGAGCTGAAGCTGGTGCCGCGTAGCGTTGGCGTGAGGCAGAGCGCGGACGGCGGCAGAGAGCGACATTGTCCAGCTTCAAAGCTGAGCTCCTCGAGCCGATCTAGGGCGGGGGATAAGAACCACTCGTCGAACTTGGGTTGGACCTTGCAGTTGGTACTGAACATGCGGATGTCAAGGCGTCTGGCTGGCCCAGGGTGCGATGAAAGGATCTTGGAGACTGCGGCCATGCGTTTGCAATCTCCGTCGCAGAGGCAGCTGTCGACGGTGAGGTTGAGGGGGACGCAGCGCCAGAGGGGGCGCCACCGCCGGGAGAGCAGGGCGGTCCGCACGACAGATTTGGTGGGGAGGATGCCGATGATGACGAGCAGCATGTCGTCGGGGAGGCTGCTGATGAAGTCCAGGCTCACCGGATGCTGTTTTGGCTCGAGCCGCCTCCGCTTGTTGACTGCCTCGCCGTCCATCTCAACCGGCGGCGACGCCGGTGTACATGTGTGCTGGTGTGTGTTGTGTGCTGGGTGTGCACGAGTGCGTCCTTCTGTGCATGCCGCCGCGCAATGGTGAATTGTGCGCGAGTGCATCCTTCGCGCGCAAGATGTTTGTCCTCAATGCGCCCTCAATTTACTAGCATGCGGGGTGCTACCCCGAGTGGTTTCAACTTTGTTTACTTCACCGCGTGTCAGATGGGCCTCTAGTTTACTTATTTTCACCCACTGCCACATGCGCTAGCACACCAAGATAAAGAACACGAGCTGACAAGGCAGCATGTGGATTGGTTGACCAGTCAACTAAACAAGATACGAAGCTATACGCTGACACAGTGAGCGTATAATCCTTCGGTATAGAGAGTTCAAGTGAGAGGGGAGGCCCGTGAGAGATAGCAGAGAGAGAGAAAGAGCTACTCCCTCCGTTCGATAATGTAGTTCCAACATTTTTTTAAGTCAAACTTTTGAGACTTTGACCAAGTTTATAAAGAAATTACTTATATCTACAATACCAATGATAAATGATAGTATGAAGTAAGTACATGTTGTGATGAATCTAATGATCGTTCTAGATGTAAATGTTTTTCTCCACATATACCTGGTCAAACTTTTCTGAGGTTTGACTTTTCAAAACATCCATATGTTTATGGACGTGACAGAGTCCCTAACGAGAGAGAGAGAGAGAGAGAGAGAGAGTGAGTGAAAAAAGTGTGTGTGCGTGTGTGAAAGAGACATGGACAACACACGATAAAAGTAGAGAAAAAACGTGTGTGTCTTATGCAAACATATCACACATGCATCTTTGACAATGGAGGCAAGGTGAGGAGATAGTGTGTGGTTGTTTGGAACCGAGAGAGCAAGACCCCTAGCACGTGGCCAAGAGGGGTCTGACAAACAAGGGAGAGAGGTCGAGAGAGACGTACGAAGAAAATGCAGACATGGGGAGGAGAGAGTGTATGTTTGTCATAGAGAGATCCCCTGGAGATCGTGATGGGACTACATGGGTGGGAGATCGAGTGACAAGGTGTGTGCGCGATAGAAGATGTCCCGAGAGATATCAAGGTAGACGTATGGATGGAAGGAGACAACACGTGTGTTCCTGATGGCTAGTAAGAGATAATCATACTTAGGAGGGGGGGGGTGCTTACGCCTATGGCCCTGTTTGGATACTCTAACTCAGTTAGAGGTTAGAGTTAGATTCTAACCCTGAACTAACTCTAAGTAAAGAGGTCTTTGGATGGCAGGGTTAGATGGAGCGCGGATACGGCGAGGCACCTTCACGGGCGGTGCGAGAGGGAGGGAGGGAGACGGCGAGAAGCTTCGAGGAAGTGGGGAGGGATCTGCTGCGGGGAGAGCGAGAGAAAAAAATGTTTATTAGTGGTCCCGAGAAGAACTAACCCAAATAAGCACCTCTTGGATGGGTTAGTTTTTTTGGATGGGTTAGATGCATCTAACCCAAACTAACCCTCCTGTTTGGATCTTGTTGGGTTAGTTGACTCCAAACTAACCCAAACTAACTCTAACCCATGGATCCAAACAGAGCCTAGGATGGAGTGAGGGATTATGGTACTTAGGGGGGTGCATGTCACACGGAGAGAGAACAAGGGCGGAGAGTGTTGGATGGGTCTATATGTATAGCGCGAGCGAGACATGTGTATGCATGTGTGAACCAGGGAGATATAAGGCCAGTTTGGCTTGCATCCTGAGCATCTTTTGCGTGGCCTGGGGTTGTGGCTGGATTTCATGCATGCTTGTTTGGTTGCTACCCTGTGAAAAAGAAAGCCCTCCTAGGCTGGGTTCCCTTGCACTTTAATTAGCCTGGCTGAACTCCAGACACTGCAAGTAACCTGGCCCAAGCGACCGATTTCGAACGTCTGGCCGTACCTGGTCGTGCGGCCACATGGATGGATATTAGCATTAAATAATTGATGCATGGATTGATTGATGGGGCATTGATGCTTTGCCTGGCCCAGGCATGAACCAAACGCTTCAGCACCACACAAGCCTGGCCAGGCAGAAATATTTTACATCTCACGTCCACACAAGGCAGTACTGGCCATCAAGGCATGAGGGTCAGGGCACGAACCAAACTAACCAATAAAGTTTGAGAGAGATTGAGGAGCCCCGATAAGGCTGAGTGGTGCGTCAGATAGCTGAGAGGGGGAAAGAGATATTCCATCCGCTCGATAATGCAGTGCATGTAAATTTTTTAGAAGTCAAACTTTGGAAACTTTGATCAGGTTTACGCAAATGTTATTTATATCTACAATACCAAAGATACATCATACAAAACTACATCTCATGGTGAATCTAATGGTATATGTTTGCCGTACTAGATGTAATTCTTTTTCTCCACGTACATGGTCAAACTTTGTGATGTTTGACTTTTCAATAAATCTATATGCTATGGACGGAGGAGAGTGCCTCAGTCGAGACAGATCAAGTGCGTGTGAAGGAGAATGAGTAAGTGTGCAAAAAGAGTATGTGTGTGAAAGAGAAAGTGACAACAAACGATAAATTAGAGAGAGTGTGTGTTTTTTCGTTTCTTATGCGAACATATCACGCATGCATCTCCGAGATGGAAAAGCGAGGCGAGGAGATACACGAAGATAGCTAGTGTGTGATTGTTTGCAACGGAGAGAGACACCCATGTAGCACATGTCCAATAGAGGTCTGGCCAACAAGGAAAAAGGTCTAGCGGGACACATGGATGGCATGGACGCATGGGGAGGGAGAGAGGGTGTGTTTGTGATAGAGAGATCCCCTCGAGATCGTGACGGGACTATATGGGTGGGAGATCGAGGGAGTGCGTGCACGATAGAAAGATGCCCCGAGAGAAATCGAGATAGACCATGCACATGTTTGTGATGGAGACTAAGATTAGCTAGTCATATACATATAGGGAGGACTGCGTGTGCCTCCAATTGAGTGAGAGACCATCATACTTGGCTAGTTGGGCATGAGATTGTGTGTGTGTGTGTGCATGTGATATGGAGAGAGAACGAGGGAGAGAGATAGAGTTTTAGATGGGCCTATCGAGTGCAAGTGTGATATGCATGTGTATGTGTGACCCAGGTGGATGGAGAGTTTGAGAGAGGGGGGAAGAGCTCCGAGACGACATAGTAGTGCGTGAGAGAGTTACGGGCAAAGAGCCAAGGAATTTGTGTGCATACGATGAGTGCACCCAAGATATCTAGCTTGGACTAGCTAGAGTATCATACATAGTGTGCGAGAGAGACCTATAGATGGTGGATATATGCATTCGAACTAGAAAGCCCTCCCCCATACACACAAAGAGAGAGAGAGAGAGTGAGAGAGAGAGAGAGAGAGATGGAGAGAAAGGGAGAGGGACTGTCGGTGTCAAAACCGGCGGATCTCTGGTAGGGGGTCCCGATCTGTGCGTCTTAGGCTGATGGTAACAAGAAACAAGGGACACAATGTTTACCCAGGTTCGGGCCCTCTCGATGGAGGTAAAACCTTACTTCCTGCTTGATTAATATTGAAGATATGAGTAGTACAAGAGTAGATCTACCACGAGATCATAGAGGTTAAACCCTAAGAGCTAGCCTATGATGATATGATTGTAATTGTGATTGGCCATCTAAGGACCATCCTCTCCGGTTTATATAGACACGGAGAGGGCTAGGGTTTACATAGAGTCGGTTACAAGGAAGGAAATCTAATATCCGGATCGCCAAGCTTGTCTTCCACGCAAAGGAGAGTCCCATCCGGACACCGGCCGAAGTCTTGAGTCTTGTATCTTCACGCTTTGATAGTCCGGACAATGTATATAGTCCGGCTGTCCAGATACCCCCTAATCCAGGACTCCCTCGGTAGCCCCTGAACCAGGCTTCAATGACGATGAGTCCGGCGCGCAGTCTTGTCTTCGGCATTGCAAGGCGGGTTCCTTTTCTGAATACTCCAATGGTATTATCGAACAGTAGAACGTGTCTGGATCTGCAAAATGATCTTCACATACCACCGTAGAGAGAATGATACTTCAGCTGACACCTTTTTAGACAATGTGATATGCCACTATAGCCAGGTCATTATTTGAACCGTTTTTTCACAACTAGCCACAACACGTATTGCGAGGCGGTTTCCTGGACACGTCTTGTCAATGCAGAGATCATGTCCCCTTATCACGGGATTCTCATCAATATGGGTATGGGTAATCCCCCTGTGCCATCAATCGTGGCGCTTGGGAAGTAAGCGATTCTCAATAGGCTAGTGGGGAGGCGCACCGCTTTCACCGCCTCTATAAAGGGATAAGAGTTACTCATTCCTACCCTCGCCTTCTTCCTCCTCTGCCCACTCTTGCCTCCCCGAGCTCCAGCGCCCTAGTCCAAGTCTTCTCCGCACAGCTAAACATGTCCGGAGTAGGAGGCAAATGGGTGGCTTCCACCATGAAGGAGAAGAACATCGCAAGTCTTCGGGCAGCCGGATACTTGGCTGCAGACATAGCGCACCGGCTACCAGACGAGGGGCAGGTCATTCCAACTCCAGGACCCCACGAGAGGGTCGTATTTCTTGCCCACTTCGTCCGTGGACTGGGGTTTCCACTCCACCCCTTCATCCGCGGGCTCATGTTCTACTACGGGCTAGATTTCCATGATCTAGCGCCGAACTTCGTCCTCAACATCTCGGCACTCATCATCGTATGCGAGGCTTTCCTCCGCATCAAGCCTCATTTCGGCTTGTGGCTGCAAACCTTCTGCGTGAAGCCGAAGATCGTAAGCGGACAGCAAGCGGAGTGCGGAGGAGCCATGGTCGGCAAAATGCCTAACGTCACCTGGCTTGACGACTCCTCTATGGAAACCGTGAAGGGGTGGCAATCGGGGTGGTTCTACATCACCGAGCCGCGCGACACCAACTGGGTGGCGGCCCCCGAGTTCCGATCTGGAACCCCTATGCGGCTCACCTCCTGGGAACAGAAGGGCCTGCTATGGGGCGAATCTACAGAGCTGACCGGACTCACCACCTGCATCAAGGGCATGAAGGACAAGAACATCAAGCTTGTCAACGTGATCCAGGTCATGCTCATTCGCCGGATTCTGCCGTGCCAAAGGCGGGCATTCAATTTGTGGGAGTTCGTCCCGGCCGAACACCAGACGCTTCAGAGGCTCTACGACATGAAGCACAAAAACGCGTGGAGGGCGTTGTTCAAGGCCTCTGAAGTACCTCCTCCTATATATGAGGAACGTGCGCTCCACGCCGCACGGCGTCCTATTCAGGTGAGCTCTCAGGCCGCCACCAGATTCGGTTTTTCCCAATACATTCATGGGGGAGCCTTAAGTAATAGTGCATATTTGTGCAGGATTATGTGGAGACAGCGGAGCGGATTGACTGTCCGGCTCCACTACTAGAAAGCCCAGCTAATGATCTTCTGACGAAGATGCTGGTCCCAGCGCCCTATAAGGGGCCGGAGAAGAAGGCCGATAAGAAGGCCCCGGGGACCCAAAAGGGTCTCCGGCGTAAGTTTCCACAAGCCTCGCCCGAAGACGACGAGGCGCACTCCTCCCCCGAAGGGGAATAAGAAAAAGAGGAGGAGGAGGCCGCCCCATCCGGAGAGGACGAGGGGCCTGAGAGGGCGGACCAGGGGACCAGGAGAGGCCCCCGGCGCAAGGCCGTCATACCCTTGTCATCCGATGACGACGAGGCCGATTCCTCTCGCGAAAGCGGGGGAAAACAAGAAGAAACTCCACCTCCCTGTACTGGGGGGGGGAGAGAAAGAGGAAGGCCGCCCCGGTGGGGGAAACTGGGACGTCCAAGAAGGGGAAAGTGTCCCTTCCAGACTACTCCACCACCACCGCCGACAGCGAGAAAGGGTGGCTGCCCAGGACGAAGCCTTCAGTGTGATCGTAAGTACCCGCACTCCATCGCAATTTTGCCTCACAATTTTGTTGTAACGCCGAACTTGTATGCAGTCCAGCCAGGGCCCATCCCATGGTATCTTCTTCAATGAACTCACTCCCGATGGCCACTTCTCCTCGGCCTGTGGATGACACGGAGTTGTTGTCCCAAAGGCTCCCAGAGATGGGGGAGGTGGCCCTGGAGGCGCCTCAAGGCGGCATTCCAGACGTCGGACTCGCGGGGTTCAAGATCCCCGCGGATCGTGTTGATGAGAGCCACGGCAAGCCGGGCTCTCAGCCGAACATTGTTTCGGAGCCTTCAGTGGTTCTGGACTCAGGCGGGCAGCCCCTCGTTAGGGAGGGAGGGCCGTCTGTATCGAGGACTTTTGTTGCGCTTGAGGCGCCGGATTGTCTGCTGGAAGCGCTTCGCGGCGCTTCCCTAGATGAATAGCATCGTACTCTTATGAGTGCGGTGATTCAGAAGGTGTCGTCCGCCAAGAGCGGACTAACCGAAGCCTGCACTAGCCTCCTGACAGGCTTTGAGGTAAGTAAAAATGTGTGAAAGTACCACCCGATAGGTAGTAGCCCCTGATACTCTGTTTGGTGTTCGGAAGGAAAAACCAAACGGAGGGTCAATTATATTCCGCAGGAGTCTAACATTAAGTTTGGATGTGAATAAACAGGCTGTGCTACTGGCCGCTGCTGTCCGTACGGCCAAAATCGCCGGCCTGAAGCAGGACTTAGAGCGGGCATAGGGAGAGCTCGACCTCACAAGGAGGCAGCTCGAGGAGACCAAAGGTGAATAATTCCCCTCTCTCATATAGTAAAGTACAAATAAAATTAATTATCCTAACGACGAGGCGTTGTGATTTGGTTATAGAGGCCACCACCGAAGTGGCGTCTCTCAAGAAAGCGCTGTCCGAGGCCGAACTCAAGGCGGCCTTGGAACGCGAGGAGCGCCAAAAGCAGGAGGCCCGAGTGGGCGAAGTACAAGAAGAGCTCCAGGAGCTCGGCAAAAAGTTCGAGTCCGTGGAGCGTGAGCTTAAAGCAAAAGAGGCCGAGCTTGTGAAGGCCCTGGCAAGTATAAAAGATGCCAAGGCCGAGGCCGAGAGGGCACAACGGGAAATCCAGGAGGCCAAAAAGATAGCGGCGGGTAAGAAATTCTTTATGCAAAGCAAACATGTGGAGGAGGCGTTTCTTTTACTTACACGAATCCGGAGCTCTCCAGGGGCATTCGCAGATCTGCCACGCAGTGTATCAGATGCCACGGAGTTCTACCTTGCTCAGGGGGGGAGCTCGACGGAGAAGTTGTTCTGGTCCCAGTATGCTGGGGCCGAACACCCAACGTCTCTGAGTGACCAACTGAAGCAGTTGGTCAAACTCCACAGGGCGGCCGAAGTGGCTATGAAGGATTTCATAGTCCGGATGTGGCCTGGTGAGCCCCTGCCCACCAGCTACTTCAGCCTGATCAAGCGGATGGTCAATGCCTGTCCGCGCCTAGAAGTCATCAAGCGATCCGTTTGCATTGAGGGTGCCCGCCGGGCCCTTGCCCGTGCGAAGGTGCATTGGGGCAAGCTGGATGCAGAGAAGCTGGTGAAGGACGGGCCGCCAGAGGGCAAGCCGCATCGCGTTCCCAAGAAGTATTATGATAGCGTTTTGAAGGGTGCTCGTCTCGTTGCCGAAGAGTGTACCAAGGACATAATTTTTGAATGAATTCACTTCTGTCATGTTTGTAATTTAAAGAGAAGTTACTTGCGCTAAGTAGCGCTTTTGTTATTTAAAATATTACCTTCTCTGCGGCTGTTTATCAAATTCTGAAAGTAGGCCAGTCGTCGGCTTCCGCCCCCATGTAACTAGTACCGGGGTGTTCGTGGATAACCCGAACACTCTTTATCCAAATGTTCGGTCCCTTAAGGAGGTGTCCAGCGCAGCGAACAAGGCAATCGGACTATGCGGCTTTATAACCTTCACTTAGCCATAGAAGTCTACAATTTTAAATTTCGGCGAAGCCCCTAGAATCCGGAAGGCCGAATTGGGGCGCTACACACGACTAGATCGGACGAATCCGATTTATCGCCTAAAGCGAAAAAATCTTTAAGGATTTTAAGACCTCTTGAACAGCGGCCACATCATGCCGGTCAGTTTTCGGCTTTCTCTACTGAGGTGCTCGTCCGGCAGAACCAGGGCACAATCGCAATAGTTCTTCCTGCGCTACCTTAGCCGTAATAACGGAACGTAAGGCACCAAAACAAGGGAGCCGGGCTATCCCAACTGTAGACCCAAGACATGATTCGGAGCTGATGCATATAATGCTCGGGGTGCCGCACTGTTGAAAGTGTTCGGACTTGTCGTGCCGTATTATGGGGCGCCGTAAGAAGCCCCTGGAAACTCCACGTACCAAAGTGTATGGATCCAATATTAAATAGACATTTGTAAAAAATGCTCAAAGAAAAATAATAAGATGACACTATATATGATCTCCATTGATGAATAATACGTTTAGGCGTATGTTTACAATGAATGCATTAAGCGGAGATAAAGAGGATAATTTGACATATCGTATCCGGAGACAGGCTACGTACAGATAGATAAAGCAGGTATAACGATCGCAAATAGATTCCACCTGGGTATTTCCTTCTGTGCGCACCGCCTGTTGCCTCCTTCGTTCGTTCTCCTATGTAGGTCCGACAATCCGGCTCTTCTGGAGAAGTTGCACTAAAGCAATGTCCTTAAAGGTAAATGGAAAGGTTACGAAGCAATACCATACTGCTGACTGAGCCACTTCTACGCCTCCGCCTGTGCCCATGGTATTTTGAGTGTGTAATTGTGTACGCGTGGCACGAATGCTGCTTTGATGGGATTTGAGCGGAGGCCGGACTGCTAGTCGTGCTCTTAGCATGCCTGCTGATCCTGTTGCGGGGTGTTCCGCCCTCGCTTCACGGAGCTTGAGGTTGTCGTCGCCAGATTGGTGGTTTGCCGGAGGAGGCCGCATTGTACTTCTGCCGCAAGGGCTGCAGTGTGCTCTTCTGTACGGAGAGAGCGCTCCATATTTCCGTTGATTGTTATGATCCCGCGCGGGCCTGGCATCTTGAGCTTGAGGTATGCATAGTGTGGTACCGCATTGAATCTAGCGAATGCGGTTCGTCCGAGCAGTGCATGGTAACCACTGCAGAAAGGGACGATATCGAAGATTAACTCTTCGCTTCGGAAGTTATCCGGAGATCCGAAGACCACTTCCAATGTTATAGAGCCCGTACAGCGGGCCTCTACTCCAGGAATTACACCTTTAAAGGTGGTTTTGGTGGGCTTAATCCTTGAAGGATCGATGCCCATTTTGCGCACTGTGTCCTGGTAAAGCAGGTTCAGGCTGCTGCCGCCGTCCATAAGGACTCGTGTGAGGTGGAATCCGTCGATGATTAGGTCCAAGACCAATGTGGCTGAGCCGCCATGACTTATGCTAGTAGGATGATCCCCATGATCAAAGGTGATCGGACAAGCTGACCATGGATTGAATTTGGGGACGACTGGCTCAATTGCATAGACGTCCCGTAGTGCTTGCTTCCGTTCCCGCTCGGGGATGTGGGTGGCATAGAGCATGTTGACTGTTTTCACCTGGGGGGGGGGGATTTCTTCTGTCCCCCCATGTTCGGACGCCGGGGCTCCTCGTCATCGTCGCTATGCGGCCCCTTGTCCTTGTTTTCGGTGTTTATCTTGCCGGCCTGTTTAAATACCCAGCAGTCTCTATTGGTGTGGTTGGCTGGCTTGTCCGGGGTGCCATGAATCTGGCATAAGCACTCTAGTATACGGTCTAGACTAGACGGTCCCTGAGTATTTCTCTTGAATGGCTTCTTCCGCTGTCCGGATTTGGATCCGCTGAATCCGGCATTGACCGTCATGTCTTCGGTGCTGTCGCTGTTGTTCCATCGCTTGTGTTCGTTGCGTCGTAGCTTGCCGTTATTGTCGCGGACATCTGACGTGCCAGGATGTGGTGTAGTGCTGCTGCGAGCCAACCAACTGTCCTCGCCCGTGCAAAAGCAGGTCATTAGTGTCGTGAGAGCTGCCATAGACTTGGGTTTCTCCTGGCCAAGGTGTCTGGCGAGCCACTCGTCACGGATATTATGCTTGAAGGCCGCCAGGGCTTCAGCATCTGGACAGTCGACTATTTGGTTCTTTTTAGTTAGGAACCGAGTCCAGAATTTCCTGGCTGATTCTTCGGGCTGTTGAGTGATGTGGCTCAAGTCATCGGCATCCGGAGGTTGCACATATGTGCCTTGGAAGTTGTCAAGAAATGCGTCTTCCAAGTTTTCCCAACTGCCAATGGAATTTGCGGGCAGGCTATTAAGCCAATGCCTAGCGGGTCCTTTGAGCTTGAGGGGAAGATACTTGATGGCGTGCATCTCCACGGGCCATGTGAATGTGGAGAAGGAAATCTTCAATCCATACTGCGGGGTCTGTTGTGCCATCGTATGATTCGATGTTTACTGGTTTGAACCCTTCTGGGAATTCATGATCCATTACTTCATTGGTGAAGCAGAGATAGTGTGCAGCGCCTCTATGTCGGGCTATGTCACGGAGCAGTCCGGCTGCGTCTGACTGGACATATTCGGCCCGGCCGGATTTGCTAGTGTATATGGTATGACGGTCATCGTCATGTGTTGCGGCGCGCCCCCGTGATCCATAGATCGATCTTGGTTGTCCTGCAGCGTTATCCAGTTTGTTGCGCCGGTCCTGAGTATTGCCCCGGGCCGTAGTAAACTGGCGCGGGGGTGGGAGCTGGTATTCGGGCTGATATGCCATTTTATCCCGGCCTCGAGGCGGCCGGTCAGCCGTGTGGCATTCGAGTCCATATTCCTTGGCTGCCAGGACTTCTGTCCATCTATCTGTGAGCAGGTCTTGATCAGCTTGGAGCTGCAACTGCTTCTTCTTCAGGCTTCTCGCAGTGGCAATAAGCTGGCGCTTGAAGTGCTCCTGCTCCGCGCGGTCCTCGGGCACGCTGAACTCGTCGTCGCCGAGGCTAATCTCATCTTCGGAGGGGGGCATGTAGTTGTCCTCCTCCGGGTACCCGTCAGTCGCCTGTTCATCTGGGCTGTCATGCCCGTCTTCCTGTTCGGCCTGCTCAAAGGCGGTCTGTTCAGGGTTGTATTCATCGTCGGCACCGTCCGGATTGTTTTCGTCTCCGGTGCCGGTATTATCTTGGCGGGGCTTGGAGCGGCGCGGGCGACGCCCATGCTTTGCTTTCTTCTTGGAGGGGTTATCCTCCATTGCCTCATCGCCATTGATTTCTTTCGGAGTGTCCACCATGTATATATCATATGAAGAGGTGGCTGTCCACCGCCCTGTGAGCGGTGGCTCCTGTATGTCTTCGGCATCGTCCTCCATGCCGTCGATGTCTTCGAACTCGAAATCCAGCACGTGGTTAAGTCATCGATCGTGGCAATCAAGTGCGTCGTGGGTGGGCAGCGAATTCCTTCATCGTCTGCCTCCCACTCAGGTCGGACAGAGTTCGGCCTAGAGTCTCCTGACAGAGAGAGAGACTTTAATGAGTCCAACATGTCACCAAAGGGCGAGTGTTGAAAGATGTCCGCGGCGGTAAACTCCATTACTGGATCCCGACCTGGCTCGGCTGGCTCGAGGGTGTGCGGACCGGAACCAACGACCGGATACGAGTCCGGGGTTCCGGGGTTACAGGTCTTCACAGAGGAGAGACCTGTGTTCAGTTCCACCGCCGATGAGTGTGCGGCCTGCGGGGCGGGGTCTATCCCTCCGTCCTTGGGCAACGCAACTTGTTCTGGATTTAGATCCGGGCCTATTGTAGGGATGAGTTCCAAGCATTGTCTGATAGCAGGTCTAGGCCGTGCCCGTCGTGACTGTTCGGCGCTCCCGGCACAGGGCCGAATCCGTCGAAGATCAAGTCTCCACGAATATCCATCGTGTAGTTCAAGTTTCCAAACCTGATCTGGTGGCCAGGGGCGTAGCTGTCGATCTGCTCCAGATGGCCAAGCGAATTGGCCCACAGTGCGAAGCCGCCAAACACGAAGATTTGTCTGGGGAGAAAAGTCTCACCATGGACCGTGTTGTTGACGATTGAAGACGCCATCAAGCCTTGAAGCAACGGCACAGAGGAACTCTCAATGAAAGCACCAATGTCGGTGTCAAAACCGGCGGATCTCGGGTAGGGGGTCCCGATCTGTGCATCTTAGGCTGATGGTAATAGGAAACAAGGGACACAATGTTTATCCAGGTTCGGGCCCTCTCGATGGAGGTAAAACCCTACTTCCTGCTTGATTAATATTGAAGATATGAGTAGTACAAGAGTAGATCTACCACGAGATCATAGAGGCTAAACCCTAAGAGAGCCTATGATGGTATGATTGTAATTGTGATAGGCCATCTAAGGACCATCCTCTCCGGTTTATATAGACACCGGAGAGGGCTAGGGTTTACATGGAGTCAGTTACAAGGAAGGAAATCTAATATCCGGATCGCCAAGCTTGTCTTCCACGCAAAGGAGAGTCCCATCCGGACATGGGCCGAAGTCTTGAGTCTTGTATCTTCACGCTTTGATAGTCCGGACAATGTATATAGTCCGGCTGTCCGGATACCCCCTAATCTAGGACTCCCTCAGGGACCAACAAGGTTTTTGTGTCGGATGTGTGCGACATAATTGAAGATTGTCGGAGAGAGAGAGAGAGAGAGAGAGAGAGAGAGAGAGAGAGAGAGAGAGAGAGGGAGAACAGGAGTCCGGGAGAGGGGGAGGTCGCGTTTTATGCATCAAAGACTGATATAAACCATGTTTTGATATAAACTTGCATTCAAATATTTAAATTGGAGAACATGTTGTCTACAATCCACACATGAACGGATATATGCGTATATCAAACAAGTTCATTAATTTGACTTTCAACATGTTCATGGAGTACTATAATATTGTACAACATGCTACTCGATTGAGGTGTTCAATGATTTAGTTCACTATTTTGACCTACTAAACGAGCTATTTCATTGAATCGAGATATTTCTTTTTGGGTTTGATTCGCGTTTTTGAGTTGGTCAACTATTTGTCATATAGTAAATCACTAGCAATGAGCATGTAAAAACACATTACTCCCGAGCATCATCTCTCCATCTAAAAAAGAAGTGGCAAGCTAATATTTCAAAATTTAATTCGAATCGACTTGGTAAGGTAGACATGGATGCTCGTTCTCCCAAAATTTGAACGAACCATTAAACATCCTCTCTGCTTGGTGGAATTTGCCCGAGCAAATAAATGGGAGACGCGAAATTACCGTCCTATGTGGGACACGCATCAATTGGCCTGTTGTACATCGAGGGTAGGTTCGTAACTTCATCCAAGCGTGCATTCTCCTCGGCCAAAATGACATGTGCCGAATAATTCATAAACCATGGTCGGCAAAACACGCTCTCCTCGCCCGAAATAGCTCGCGCCCACTATTTCAAAACACGCTATCCTCGCCCGAAATCGCTCGCGCCCACTATAGTTCAAAACACGCCCTCCTCGCCCGAAATCGCTCCCGCCCAGTATTTGGGGAGAAGAAAAGTTACTCCACTATCCCCGACCCTCAGTACACAGACCCAAGCCGAGAAGCCTATAGGCAAGGGTAGAACTGTAACTCCCCCTCACATTTCAGACAAATGCGTCCGTAAGACACGGTTCCCCTCCCCTCCCAATCCCCCCCCCCACCCGCCCCCATTCATACCTCGTGGGCGCCAAATCACCTTCTCCCCGGGAAGCTCCCTTCTCCCGAGCCACAAAACCTCAGCCCCACCTCCATGGCGCCCCCACCGCACCAATTTCACAGCCGCCCTCCTCCCTAATGCCGGAGACGCTATCCAATTTCCGTCGTGCACTGGTCCGTGTGCATCTTACTCCGTGCTGCTGGTGCTGCCTCGACGACGGCCGTGTGAACCGTACCGGAGCCGACTCGCCCCCGCCGTTGTTCACGGCGCCGGAGCGGCTCCAACTTCGGATCCGTCCAGAGTCCTCGCGCTGCTTCCGCATAGCCGTCGACCGTCGCGACATTGCTCTTTCCCTGTCGCCGGTCGCCACCGCAACTGCGCCGGCCTCACCGACTCGGCAGCTGGACCTACCTACTTCACCATGCCACCAGATATGTCGCACCCTCATCTCAAATAACTATATTTAGGCGTCAGTTGTCTGATTTTTTATTCTGGGCCAATCGATTCCCAATGGGAAGCAGCACCTCTCGAGGCGGCAGAGCTCCTAGGCTGCCGGTTGGCTGGTGTCTAACGTAAGGGTGCGGGGCCGCAAGTTCACCACGGAAGTAGCGCTTAGATGGCTATCTTTTAGAGTTGCGTGGGTTGAAGGTACTGCCGCCGCCGGATCTGGATGACGGGGAGTCTTTGTGGATTGGCCCGGGGGAGGCGCAACCACGGCAGTGCAGTGGGGTTTTGGCCGGGGCCACAGACGGTGGAGGCAGGCTGCTCTGCCGTTGGTCGCTGGCTCTTCGGGGAAGATTCCAAACAGTGTCAGCCGATAGGCACAAGACGGCCATCAAGCCATCCGGCGTAGATCGGACAGTACCAAAATAAAATAAAATCGTGTGACCCCAATTTAGTCTTCAGTCAACAGACGTGTGACCACTCTCGTACCTTGCTGTTGATCTCTTAGTGTATTTCTTTAGATCAAAGAGATATGTCGTTCTTCACATTATGCGTTATCTGCATCTTCAGACACACCGTCTTCCGACTCACCGCAGCTGCTCCAACAAGGGAAGCATACACCAGAAGGGAGCTATAGCCCCCACTCAACAGTTCCCTGCATCGAATGCGCGTGCCCGACATGGACAGCCACAACAACTGCAGGGCTATCGACAAGTCAGCACATGATGCTCACTCCTATGGATGGCATCCAGATAGGTTGTACCCTCATCTTACTTGTGTGCAACATTTATGGCTTTGTTATTCATCTAAGCATGGAAAATAGATCATCACATTTCACTGTATATTCATGATGATCTCTTACGGGTCTTGTTCAGGAGTTCACGTTGTTCCATAGTTCAGCTAAGATACTTGTTCTTTAGGTAACGTTGTTCCATAGTTATCATCCATCAGCACATGCTATCCAATAGGCTGGTGATTATAGTATTATACCACTTCTAGTATTACCTATGTTGTTCTTTAATACTTTTGTGTGCCATCTAGTTAATCTCAAGTACAAACGATACATATTTTGTAGCTTTCATCTGTGTTCTCCCTTTAGTTTATGAGACCTGTTGTTGCTAGTTAACCCCAGTCCTACTATTTATGTCGTCTCCTACAGGCATTCATTACATAAATCTAACTACTAGTAGTCTTCCATGCATGTCAGATATAATTGCACACACTGATATATCCACAAGAACCTCATGGAGCAATGTAAAGGCCAATAAACTTGATGTCAATGATACCCAATATGATGGAACATGTAAAGGCAGTTCTTCAGAAGACTTGCAGAAAGATGATGAATCCTCTTCACCCCACAAGTTCCTTGTTCTAACTTGGCATGTGATATGGGTACAACATCCATATAATGTCCTGGAGTGTATCTACTCTGTTGCAATGCCATGTGCTTAGCATGCTGATCATGCATGTAAATATGTCATGCCTTCCTGTTTTTCCGTATCTATTCCATTCATGATAACATGTTTTCAAATTCAAGTACTGACATTCTACTCCATCGCAATGCCATCTGCTTAATTTCGACATCATGCTTCTAAACATCTTATGCATTGTTATTCATCAGTATGTACTTCATCTGTCTGCCATACCATGTTTTTTTACGTTGAAGTGCTGTTCTGGTGCTCTGTTGCAATGCCATCTTATTTTCCCAATCATACACGTGTATGTTGCCTTAGTTATTTCTGTACGTATTGCGCTAGCATATAGTTTTACATTCAACTAGTGTTTTTTTTTGTTGTGTTGTCCTGTCGTATCCCTAGCTCTTACACCATACACCCTCTGTTCGGATTACATGTTGCTGAAATGGATAAAAAGGGATGTATCTAGAACTGAAATACGCCTAGACCCATCTATTTTTTCCTGGATGGAGGGAATACATGTCAATATGTCATGCCTTTCTATTCTTCAGTACCTATTCCATCTCTCTGCTGTCGCATGTTTTATAATTAAAGCACCATTCTTCTATACAAGGCATGCAAGGGGAAGACGACTATGTTAGAATCTGAAGGGTTACAAACAAGGCCTTTGCAAAAGATCCAAATGCCAGGAGATAATAAACCAACTCCAGTTTTTATAGATACTACTCCACCACAGAGAAACCTGAAAGTGCAACTATCCCTAGGATGGTTTTGGTAATTCCTAACAACATATAGCTCATTGGGCTAATACTATTCCAAGACAAATATTTCAGGAAAGCTCAACGAATGGCATGGCATGGATGAGGAAAGTGGATCCCTCAAAATACTAAGGACAAAAGGATTGGCTCAAGCTCAAAAGCTCAAGACTCTGCATTTATATTTTAGTGATCCAAGATCACATTGAGTCTATAGGATAAGCCAATACTATCAAGGAGGGATGAGGTTTTGCTTAATGAGTTTCTTGCTCCACATTGCTTAGTGATATGCTCCAAAAACCCTCAACTACTTTCTCATATCCACATATGACCCAAACCAAAAGTCAAACTCGGCCCCACCGATTCTTTCTATCCGGCGCCACCGAGTTTAGATGTCATAGCCACTGCCACAAACCCTAGGCAAATCGGTCTCACTGATAGGGATCTTGGTCTCACTGAGATGGGATTGTAATCTCTCCGTTTCCCTTCGTAATGTTTCGGTCTAACCGAAGTGAGCTCTCGGTCCCACCGAGACTGCAATGTAAACTCTCTGTTTCCTTTTTGTAACATTTCGGTCTCACCGAAATGAGCGAATCGGTCCCACCGAGTTTACCTGACCAACTCTCTGGTTAGCTTATTACCAAAGTCGGTCTCACCAAGTTTGTGTAATCGGTCTCACCGAGATTATGTTATGCCCTAACCCTAACCATATCGGTCCTACCGAGTTGCATGTCGGTCCCACCAAAAACCCTAACGGTCACTAGGTTTACTAAATCGGTCCGACCGAGTTTTTTGATTCAGTCCCACCGAGATTGGTAAATTGTGTGTAATAGTTAGATTTTGTGTGGAGGCTATATATACCCCTCCACCTCCTCTTCATTCGTGGAGAGAGCCATCAGAACAAACCTACACTTCCAACTTACCATTTCTGAGAGAGAACCACCTACTCATGTGTTGAGGCCAAGATATTCCATTCCAACCATATGAATCTTTATCTCTAGCATTCCCAAGTTGCTTTCCACTCAAATCTTCTTTCCACCAAATCCAAATCCTGTGAGAGAGAGTTGAGTGTTGCGGAGACTATCATTTGAAGCACAAGAGCAAGGAGTTCATCATCAACACACCATTTGTTACTTCTTGGAGAGTGGTGTCTCCTAAATTGGCTAGGTGTCACTTGGGAGCCTCCGACAAGATTGTGGAGTTGAACCAAGGAGTTTGTAAGGGCAAGGAGATCGCCTACTTCGTGAAGATCTACCGCTAGTGAGGCAAGTCCTTCGTGGGCGACGGCCATGGTGGGATAGACAAGGTTTCTTCTTCGTGGACCCTTCTTGGGTGGAGCCCTCCGTGAACTCACGCAGCCGTTACCCTTCGTGGGTTGAAGTCTCCATCAACGTGGATATACAATAGCACCACCTATCGGAACCACGACAAAAACATCCTGTCTCCAATTGCGTTTGAATTCTCCAAACCCTTCCCCTTTACATTCTTGCAAGTTGCATGCTTTACTTTTCGCTGCCCATATACTCTTTGCATGCTTGCTTGAATTGTGTGAAGATTGCTTGACTTGTGCTACAATAGCTAAAATCTGCCAAAAAGTAAAATTGGGAAAAGGTTAAGTTTTTAATTGGTCAAGTAGTCTAATCACCCCCCCCCTCTAGACATACTTCAAGATCCTACAAGTGGTATCAGAGCTTTGGTCTCCATTTGCTTTGATTTCCATAGCTTTTGGTGGTCATAGCCTTGGTTTCACAACCTAGGAGAGTATGGCATCTAGTGAGGGAAATTATCACCGTAGAGGTCCTTACTTTGATGGTACTAATTTTGCTAGTTGGAAGCATAAGATGAAAACGCATATTCTCGGACATAACCCCGCCGTTTGGGCTATTGCGTGTATTGGCTTGCAAGGTGAATTCTTTGATGGGAGAGAACCAAACTGTGAAGCTAGCGCGGATGAGTTGAAGATGCTGCAATACAACGCTCAAGCTTGTGATATCCTCTTCAACGGATTGTGCCCCAAAGAATTCAACAAAATCAGCCGTCTTGAGAATGCAAAGGAAATTTGGGATACTTTGATTGATATGCACGAAGGTACCGACTCCGTCAAGGAATCCAAATTGGATGTGCTCCAAAGTCAACTTGACTAGTTCAAAATGAAGGATGGTGAAGGTGTCGCTGAAATGTACTCTAGCCTTGCTCTTATCACAAATGAGATTGTGGGCTTAGGAAGTGAAGGGATGACCGATAGATTCATCATCAAGAAGATCCTAAGAGCATTGGATGGAAAATATGATACCGTGTGCACATTGATCCAAATGATGCCAAACTACAAGAATCTCAAGCCAACGGAAGTCATTGGAAGAATTGTTGCTCATGAGATGTCACTCAAGGACAAAGAGGAACTTCACAACAAGTCAAGTGGTGCTTACAAAGCCTCGTGTGAAGCCCCTACATCATCAAGTGAGAAACAAACCTTCAATGAAGAATTGAGCTTAATGGTGAAGAACTTTAACAAATTCTACAAGAGTAGAAGCAAATAGAGAAGCTCTAAGTCAAGGTCCTACAATGACAAAAGATCTTCTAGTCGAGAGCGCAATTGCTACAATTGTGGGAGACCCGGACACTATTCCAATGAGTGTACGGCACCCTACAAAAGAAGAGAAGATTCTCCCAAGAGAATAAGTAGAAGAGAAGACTCACCGCCAAGAGAGAGGAGTAGAGATGATCGTTATGAACGAAGAACATCCCGGAGAAGCAAGGATTAGGAAAGGAAGGACAAGTCATCAAGGAGCTACACAAAACGAAGACATCAAGCTCATGTTGGTGAATGGGTATCCGGTTCCGACTCTGAACATCACTCCGAGAGAAGTCATCACTCCGACTTCGAACATACTCAAGATGAAGGTGTTGCTGGTCTAGCACTTGTGTCAACCAACTCCTACGACATATTTGATTCACCAAATGAAGGACTTGGAAGATGCTTCATGGCTAAAGGCCCTAAGGTAACACACCCCGAGTATGTTGATTTCAATAGTGATGAAGATGACTTGTTAGGTGATGATGATTTACTTGTTGACAACTCTAGTGATGAATACTATGATGAAACATCAATTAATCATGCTAAAACGAATGACAATGATAAGGAGAAGATTGAGTTTCTAACTAAAGAACTAAACACTCTTAAGTTAGCTCATGAAACTATCTTCGAAGATCATCGAGAACTTTTAAGGGCTCATGAGAAGTTACGCTTTGAAAAGCTCAACCTTGAGCAAGAGCATGAGTTCTTAAAAGCAATCAATGATGATCTTCGCAAGAAAATATCTTCTTACATTGCCAAGCGTTTACTCTTATCTACTTACATGCCTCAAGTCAAGTCTAGTAACAAAAACAAGAAGGATTCTTCCTCTAGTAGTAACAATCATCATGTTAAATCCAATATTGTTGCTTCTAGTAGTTCTCTTGATTCCACTAATGATTCTCTTAGCCAAGTTACACTTGAGCAAGAAAATAGCTTATTGAAGGGAATTATAGAGAAAGGTGTTTACAAGAGCCTTGCCGGGAGTAAGCAATTTGAGGAAATTGTACGCAAGCAAGGAAGGCACCGGAAGAACCAATGTGGTGGTTTTGAACGAAAGTTCAATGCCAATGGAGTTGAGTGGGAAGAAGATCAATACCCCAAGACGAAGTTTGTTCCTTAACAAGAGAAGTATGATCCTACTTCCTTTAAGGGGACACAAGCTCAAGATGATCTTCCACCACAAGACCACAAGCAAAAAGGCAAGGACAAGGTTCAAGAGGAGATTGATGCATTTGAAGAAGCTCCTAAGTCCTTGGTCAAGTGGGTTCCCAAGACTACGTCAAGTAATACTTCATCAAGTACGACTACAACACCAAGGATTCCCATCAAGATGATGTGGATCCCGAAGAATATGAACTAGAGAGTTCTTGAGGGTGACTCCGCCAACATTCTTCACTCATATCATTATGGCGAGGACAAGTGCAATCAACTTTCACATCTTACACTAGTTCAAGTAGTCACAAACCCTCTTGTTGGTAAGACAAGGGACAAGGTAACCTAATGCTTTCATGGACATCATCTTGTGTGTGCATCACTCTATGTCTATGGATATCCTTTTTTGTTCCTTGTGGGACTAACCCGTGTAGGTATTGAAAGTGCAACTCACTCCAAAGGATTGCTCCAAATGATCTTCATCAACATTGAGCATCCACATCTTCAACACCTACATGAAGTCATCATCGACAAAACCCAAGGTTAGTTCATCCCTCTAAGGGGGGATCTCACATCTAGGGGGAGCTTAACTCTAAGAATTGAGTCAAAGCAACTCTAATGGTGTGAACACATTAATGCATTATGTAAAAGTGGTAACCCCACTTGAGCTTAAACGATGAGTATGACCTATGATCAAATGTTCTCATTTCACTCCTAAGTCAATATACTCATATATAGATGACCTAGTCATCGCCAATTGTTTGATAGATGCTAGAATTGGTTTGTGCATGCTTTGCCACATATTTCATTTGCCATTTTATTGTGTGAGCATGTTGGTTGCATATTTAACTCATTCGAGGACATCCACTTGTTGCTTTGATTGATTGGTTTCTTTTTCATTTTCCAAGTGGATGAACAAGAATGCCTAAGAACCTTCTCTAGCTATCTATGCTTTTCTTGTCTCAAACTCTATTCATGCTACATCACAAAATTTTGATCAAGTCAGATTCGAACCACTCTGTGTGAGGAGCACTCGGCGTCCCCGATTCGTCATGGACTTAAACTTCCAAAACTTCTTTGTGCGTTTTGGTCTGACCGATTCCTCCATTTCAGTCATACCGAGATCACTCAGTCGATCTAGGTTTTCAATCTCGGTGCAACCGATTTGAACTTTTCGGTCTCACCGAGTTTCTGTAACTGTCAACAGTTATGCATCTCGGTGCCACCGAGTTGTTCCACTCGGTCACGCTGACAGGGTCGGGCTATATATACTCACGGGCAAAATTTCGGAAACTTTCTCCAAACCCCTTCGCCTGCGCATAGCTCGCTCTGCCACCTGGGTCTCCGGATCGTCGACTTCGTCGCCAGTCGCCTCCTGTCGCTGGTCTCCGCTGCCGTCAACAGAATTCAACCCCGCCGTTGCCGCCGTAGCGAGTTCATCGCCAAGCTAGGGTATGGACTCAATCACAGTGCGATCCCCGTCCAATTCCTAGCACATTGTGTTCATAATGATTCTTGCCATGATTGAAACGACTCTATCCACTCAAAACAATCATTAGAATAGATGCAATTTGGAAATTTAGGGTTAGGTTTCTGCCGAAACCATCTCAGACCCACCGAGTTGTAGAACTCGGTTCCACCGATTCGGCTAAGGCCATTGCACAAGTGATTCTCGGTCTGACCGAGAATTACAAATCGGTGTGACCGAGTTCAGGACTTTGTGAAACCCTAGCAGCCTCAGTGCACCAAACTGTGACTCGGTCTGACCGAGTTCACTATTTTCGGTTCCAAAAGCTGCTTAGGTATCACCTAGTTTGCAAATCGGTTGATCCGAAATGCTTTCTGTGGAAAACTAAAACTAAGTTTTTGAGTCATTCTTTTGCAAAAACCTCTGTATTTTGTGATGCTCATCCATTCTATCTCATCTATAACTATTCATAGGGTCAGTAGTCAGAGTTTGCAGCATGTCAGACCAAAGTGATAGCCAGAACAAGTCAGAAGAGCAGATTCACATGAGTGAGGGCGCTAGTCCCTCAAGCACTTCAGATGATGGCAGCAGGAGAACCCCAAGCAATTTGCCCAAAGCTGCCACCAGGGCCAGAAAGAAGAAGACCTCAGAATCTGAGGATGAAGATTATGTGGCAGCTGAGGATGAGGCTACTTCTAAGAAGAAAGTGCTCAGAAAGGAGTATGGCACAGCTGCAACTATCAAGCCTGGCATGAAGATCAAGGTGCCTGCTAAGAGGACTCCCATATCCAAATCCAGAGCCTCCACTCAAGTCCCAGAGACATCTAATCCCAAAGAGGCTACTGCAGAAGGGAAGAAGAAGAAGGAAAGGGTCAAGAAGACCATGGCCAGAGTTGTTGGACAACCTTCCATGATGGAAGAGGAGGAGGAAGAAGAGGTTGCTGCACCAGCACCCAAGGCTCAAAATCTTATGGGTGATGCTATAAGGTCAGGGGCTGCATAATCAAAGCCCAAAGAAGCACCCAAAGCTACCTCCAAGCCAAAGACATCACCTAAGAGGAATACCAGGAGCATACCAGCTGCTGAGAAGAAGAAGGCCCCAATGCCTGAAGTTGTTGCTGAAGAAGAAGTTGAAGGACAAGTTCTGAGGAAGCTGAAACCCAAGATTCCAGACCACAATGATGCTCATCCAGTGGTTGAGAACATGAAGCTGAGGAAGGATGCAGGGCTTAGACAATGGGGATTGTATGATCCATATGCAATCAGGAGAAGGAGTACTATTGATTATAGGTTCCACACTAAGGAACAGCCGGATTTCTGAGACTGTGCTATTGGACAAGAAGCCAATTGTTTGTGACATGAGGTGGGTGGATTGGAAATTCATCAAGGAGAATGAGGAACACTATCCTGGAGTGTATGACAGCTTCAGTGCTTGTGGAGTTGCAGACATTGTGGGACAGAAGTTCACAAAGTGGAATGACGAGCTCATAATGCAATTCTACTCCACAGCACATTTCTATCCAGATGGGAGGATAGTATGGATGTCTGAAGGTACAAGGTACCAATCAACTATTGAGGAATGGGCAAATCTGATCAATGCCCCTAAGGAGAGTGAAGATGAGTTGGATGTCTATGCCAAGAAGAAGAAGGATCACAATTCCATGGCACACATGTACAAGGAGATCCCGGATAAAGCTCTTGAGACTCATCAGTTTGGATCTGTACACTTTCTTCTGTCAGGACTGCCAACGATCAACTCGATCCTTAGGCACACCCTCTTGCCCAGGTCAGGTGACTACAACATGACCAGAGGCCATGCTATCAACTTGCTTCACATATTTGATGTGCCTCAGAAGTTCAAGGTCATGAGCCTCATAGTTGAGACTATCAAGAGGACAACAGCAGACCAGAAGAGAAGTTGTGGTTATGCCCCACAAATCCAGGAGCTGATCAACTTGAAGATGGTTACAGGCACATATCAGTTGGATAAGGAAAATTTTCCTATCTATCCAGACTTTGAGGACAATGAAGTTGTGATGAATGAGGATGAACCATCATCAGTGCAAGCACAGGAGAAGAAGGAGAAGGCCAGGACAGAAAAAGCTACCAAGATGCTAACCATGGAAGAGGCATCTCAGTACTTTTTGAAGAGCAAACAAGATCAACTAGGCTACTTGATTGCATCCACTCTGAGGATTGAGAAAAGGCTGGCCACCCTGACTCAAAACCAGGAGAGCCTGGAGAGGATCATGGAGCAGAAGTTCTATGACTTGGACGTGAAAGTTACTGAGATCCAATCTATTGTTGAGCAACTTCAGGATGACATGCAGGAGAGGAAGGGCAGGACAACCACAGATGCATTTGCCAGAGTGCCTCAAGCTCACAGATCAGCTGCAGTGCCAGTGACAGACACCAGAGCCACTTCATCTGCACCAGCTACAGGTCCTACAGCTCCAGTGCAACCAGCTCCAGCACCTACACCTCCAGCTCCATCCACATCAATAGAAGCTTTCGTCCGAGGAACCATTTCTACACCACCTCACCAAGACCAAGCCTGAGAGACGATCTAGCACTATGCATTTTCTATGAACTTTTTGGTAACTTGTTGCCAAAGGGGGAGAAAAATGTATAGATCATAGGCTTCGAGAGAGAGAGAGAGTTTGCTTTTGTTCTCTCTTGTTTTGGTGGTTGAACTTTATTTGCTTTTGCTTGCTTGAGATACTACGTTATTGCCTGTGTGAGACATTGATGATCATGTGTTTGATCATAAGCTACACTTATGCTTGTTGGATGACATTATCCCATTTATCTCTATATGATCATTCACTTTGCTTGGTGATGAGTGCATGTATTCAATCTTTATTATTTTGAGCGCTCCACCAAGATGTATGTGACATGGAAGAGTAACCCATGAGCCTAATTCCTTGTGCATTTGCAGTCCAAAGCAAATCTTAAATCTATGCACAAATTTAGGGGGAGCTCTTGCTAATCACATACTTCTCAAAGCGATGATGTTTTTCAATCTTATTATCATCTGTCGAAGCTTTGATCTATATGTTGTCATCAATTACCAAAAAGGGGGAGATTGAAAGTGCAACTATCCCTAGGTGGTTTTGGTAATTCCTAACAACATATAGCTCATTGGGCTAATACTATTCCAAGACAAATATTTCAGGAAAGCTCAATGAATGGCATGGCATGGATGAGGAAAGTGGATCCCTCAAAATACTAAGGACAAAAGGATTGGCTCAAGCTCAAAAGCTCAAGACTCTGCATTTATATTTTAGTGATCCAAGATCACATTGAGTCTATAGGATAAGCCAATATTATCAAGGAGGGATGAGGTGTTGCTTAATGAGTTTCTTGCTCCACAGTGCTTAGTGATATGCTCCAAAAACCCTCAACTACTTTCTCATATCCACATATGACCCAAACCAAAAGTCAAACTCGGCCCCACCGATTCTTTCTATCCGGCGCCACCGAGTTTAGATGTCATAGCCACTGCCACAAACCCTAGGCAAATCGGTCTCACCGATAGGGATCTCGATCTCACCGAGATGGGGTTGTAATCTCTCTGTTTTCCTTCGTAACGTTTCGATCTAACCGAAGTGAGCGATCGGTCCCACCAAGACTGCAATGTAAACTCTATGTTTCCTTTTTGTAACATTTCGGTCTCACCAAAATGAGTGAATCGGTCCCATCGAGTTTACCTGACCAACTCTCTGGTTAGCTTATTTCCAAAGTTGGTCTCACCGAGTTTGTGTAATTGGTCTCATCGATATAACGTTATGCCCTAACCCTAACCATATCGGTCCTACTGAGTTGCATGTCGGTCCCATCGAAAACCATAACGGTCACTAGGTTTACTAGATCGGTCCGACCGAGTTTGTTGATTCGGTCCCACCGAGATTGGTAAATTGTGTGTAACGGTTAGATTTTGTGTGGAGGCTATATATACCCCTCCACCTCCTCTTCATTCATGGAGAGAGCCATCAGAACAAACCTACACTTCCAACTTACCATTTCTAAGAGAGAACCACCTACTCATGTGTCGAGGCCAAGATATTCCATTCCTACCATATGAATCTTGATCTCTAGCCTTCCCAAGTTGCTTTCCACTCAAATCTTCTTTCCACCAAATCCAAATCCTGTGAGAGAGAGTTGAGTGTTGGGGACACTATCATTTGAAGCACAAGAGCAAGGAGTTCATCATCAACGCACCATTTGTTACTTCTTGGAGAGTGGTGTCTCCTAGATTGGCTAGGTGTCACTTGGGAGCCTCCGACAAGATTGTGGAGTTGAACCAAGGAGTTTGTAAGGGCAAGGAGATCGCCTACTTCGTGAAGATCTACCGCTAGTGAGGGAAGTCCTTCGTGGGCGACGGCCATGGTGGGATAGACAAGGTTGCTTCTTCGTGGACTCTTCTTGGGTGGAGCCCTCCGTGGACTCGCGCAGCCGTTACCCTTCGTGGGTTGAAGTCTCCATCAACTTGGATGTACAATAGCACCACCTATCAGAACCATGACAAAAACATCTGTGTCTCCAATTTCGTTTGAATTCTCCAAACCCTTCCCCTTTACATTCTTACAAGTTGCATGCTTTACTTTCCGCTGCCCATATACTCTTTGCATGCTTGCTTGAATTGTGTGAAGATTGCTTGACTTGTGCTAGAATAGCTAAAATCTGCCAAAGACTAAAATTGGGAAAAGGTTAAGTTTTTAATTGGTCAAGTAGTCTAATCACCCCCCTCTAGACATACTTCAAGATCCTACAAAACCCAACTCCTACTGATAATAAGCAGATTCCAGTGGCCAAAGAACTAGTCCGTTCCAGTCCAGCAAAAATATGTCAACTCAATTCTAAGAAGCGTGTGCGTATCCTTGCATCATGAAATTTTATAGCATGTTGATCATATTTTATACATGTTTCTTACCCATCTCTCTTTTAGAAAATAAGATTAATAGATAGAAGAATTTCTACAATGGTATCGTATATGAGGAAAGATTCTTGCAGGAATTCTCTGTGCTCCAATGTAGATGTAAGTACCTGTTGTATATCACTATATTTTTACATGAACATGTATTTTGTTAATTGGCGTGAATCCAACCTTTATCTGATCTAAGTTTAGTTGTAGCAAAATGTATGATTAAAGGCCACAATGTTGATTTTTGTAAGGAAAACTGCCTGGTAGTTTTTCATCCTGAGCTGCATGAGTGTACTATCTCATATCAGTGGGTTTGAATACTTTGGTTCTGCAGTGGGTTTTTCAGTGTTTTTTACTGTGTTGTCCTGTCGTATCCCTAGCTCTTACATCATACTCCCTCCGTTCGGATTAAATGTCACAGAAATAGATAAAACTAGATGTATCTAGAACTGAAATATGCCTAGACCCATCCATTTATTTCCGGATGGAGGGAATACATGTCAATATGTCATGCCTTTCTATTCTTCAGTACCTATTCTATCTCTATTGTAGCATGTTTTATAACTGAATCACCATTCTTCTATATAAGGCATGCAAGGGGAAGACGGCTATGTTAGAATCTGAAGGGTTACAAACCAGGTCTTTGCAAAAGATCCAAATGCCAGGAGATAATAAACCAACTCCATTTTTCATAGATACTGCTCCAGCATAGAGAAATCCAACTCCCACTGATAATAAGCAGATTCCAGTGGCCAAAGAACTAGTCCGCTCCAGTCCAGCAAAAGAATGTCAACTCCATTCTAAGAAGCGTGTGCGTATCCTTGCATCATGAAATTTTATAGCATTTTGATCATATTTTCTACATGTTTCTTACCCATCTCTCTTTTATAAAATAAGGTTAAACGATAAAAGACTTCCTCCATTGGGATCGTATTAGAGGAAAATATCTTGCGGGAATTCTCTGTGCTCCAATGCTGATGTAAGTACCTGTTGTATATCACTATATTTTTACATCAACATGTATTTTGTTAATCAGCGTGAATCTAACCTTTATCTAATCTAAAATTAGTTGTAGCAAAATGTTAAAGGCGCCAATGTTGATTTTTGTAAGCAAAACTGCCTGGTAGTTTTGCATACTGAGCTGCATGAATGTAATATCTCATATCACGCACATTACTGAATTGTAGTGCTTCTCTGGTTGCCCATTCATTCATTGTGTCAATGTTGCTTTCGTACTACCTTACCTAGCTGATGATAGCTGTGTCATATTGTGTTAATTTGGTGTAGGCTAGTTGCCCAAACGTTCGTTGTGTCAATGTTGCTTTCCTATTATCTGACTTGGCCAATGATAGCAATGCTAGTGTGTTAATTTTGTGCAGGCTGCTGAAGATAAGAAGACAAACTCTGAAAACACCAAGGCAACCCCATTATTTCTTTCCAGTAAACTAGGCTAGGTAATATGGCAATAACTCATGATTAATCTGTTTGGTTCCCGTCCTAATTTATGTTATGATGCAGTGGTCGAGACACTCTCCACTATCAATAATACAGCCTGCCAAAATCGCCATTTGAATCTGTTTAGTATCCTCTGTCTCGAATGCAATGGAATAAATGTATGTTTGTGAACTAATTAATGGCTAAAGCAATGATGGAAATTGTGGATGAATCAGAGGTGCAGAGTCGTGCGACACAACAACTGATCAATGTTTTCAGAGACAGTGTAGCAAAGCAGCAAGAACTTGCCCACATGCTTATGGGCGCCATCTGTGGTGAGGTTGCAGATTGTGACATTGTAGATGGTTAGGTTCTGCTCATTTATTTTCACTGGCATCAATCTTTGATTGCCCAGTGGATGTAATTTCCTGTAATATATGCTGGATGTGCAACGTTATTCCCTGTATGCCGTACTTTGCTTGATCGGTTTTGGTCCTGTGCATAATTGCTCGTCATAATGGGCTCAAATTATCTAATTTGTCCTAAAGACATGTACGAACTTTAGTGGGCCCATTAAGTTAATGGGCCGTTACTAGGCCGAAAGTTAATGGTCGGCCCTCTTACCTCCCGGGTCGTTAACAGGCCGACATCGAAGCGGGCAACAGGTGGCCCCAATTTATTTCACGGGCCATTAACAGGCCGTTACTAAGTTTGGGCTACATATGGCCCAACTATACTGTAGGCCTTTAGCAGGCCGAAAGAGACAGCGGGCTTGTACTGGACCATGAAGACCATGGGCCGCTAAGAGGCCGAAAGTCAGGTCGTATTGTAAACGGCCCAACTGTGTTGTGGGCCTTTAGCAGGCCGAAAGATTAAACCGGGCTGGTATTGGACTATGAAGGGCATGGGACGTTAAAAGGCCAAAACTAAGGTCCGACTACAAATGGCCCAACTCATTTATGCTTCGTTAACAGGCCGAAAGGCACACAGGGCCGGGAATTGGCCCAATGCTTAAATGGGTCGCTAAAAGGCCAAAACTCAGGTCCGACTACAAATGGCCCAACTGATTTATGGGCCGTCAACAGGCTGAAAGTGACACCGGGCCAGAAATTGACCCAACACTTAAATGGGCCGCTAAAAGGCCGAAACTCAGGTCCGACAACAAATGGCCCGTCAGATTTATGGTCGTCAACAGGCTGAAAGACACACCGGGCCGGAAATTAGCCCGTCAGATTTATGGTCGTCAGCGGATGTAGTTGTGAGGGTGCTCGGTGAGGCCCTCCAACGCCCTCTCCAGCGTAAATATCTTCTGCCACCGCCTGATATTCCTGCGACCCACCGAGGGCATTTGTGAGATTTCACCTAATCTTGTTTCAAGTGGCTTCTTACCATTGATTGCTTCCTCCCCAATCAGTGAGACAACCAGGGTTGCGCCTCTCCCTTGCATCTCTCTCGCGTTGATGCCGCCCCCCTCCCTTCTCTTCGTTGCCTCTTCTCGCGCCGCCGCCCTCCGAGAAGTACCGTGGCCGCTGCGGCTCCGCGTCACACTGAGCTTGCCACCACCGCTGCTCTCCCCGTCGAGCACGCCCCTTGCCATCGGCCCTCAAGTTGTGGAGGGGCAACAGGTAGTGGTGGACAAGGAGATCCACGACCAGTCGTCGCGGCCCATTGACGTGGCTTACAATTGCATTGTTATTTCCCCAAGGTGGAAGGGATGATGTAGTGATACGTCTTCAACGTATCTATAATTTTTAATTTTTCCATGTTGTTATATTATCATTCTTGGATGTTTTACAATCATTTTATAGCAACTTTATATCATTTTTTTGGGACTAACCTATTGACATAGTGCCCAGTGCCAATTGCTGTTTTTTGCTTGTTTTTTACTTCCCAAGAAATCAATACCAAACGGAGTCCAAACGCAGCAAAACTTTTTGGTGATTTTTTCCGGACCAGAAGACACACGATGGGCCAAAAAAGTGCCCGAGGGGGGCTCCGAAGGGAGCACAACCCACCAGGGCACGCCTGGGGGCCCAGGCGCGCCCAGGTGGGTTGTGCCCACCTCGATGGCCTCCTGCACCGCCTCTTTGCTCTATAAATACCCCAATATTGCAGAAACCCTAGGGGAGTCAACGAAAATCAATTCCAACCGTCGCAAGTTCCAGAAACCACAGATCCAATCTAGACATCATCATGGAGGGGTTCATCATCCTCATTGGTGTCTCTCTGATGATGCGTGAGTAGTTCATTGTAGACGTACGGGTCCGTAGTTAGTAGCTAGATGGCTTCTGATACGTCTCCAACGTATCTATAATTTTTTATTGTTCCATGTTGTTATATTATCATTCTTGGATGTTTTACAATCATTTTATAGAAATTTTATATCAATTTTGTGACTAACCTATTGACATAGTGCCAAGTGCCAGTTGCTATTTTCTGCTTGTTTTTTACATCGTGGGAAATCAATATCAAACGGAGTCCAAACGCAGCGAAATTTTTTGTGGATTTTTTTGGACCAGAAGACATCCAGTGGGCCAAAGAAGTACCAAAGAGGGGGCCCTAGGTGAGCACAAGACACCAAGGCGCGCCTGGAGGCCCAGGCGCGCCCTGATGGGTTGTGCCCACCTCGGTGGCCTCCCGCACCACCTCTTTGCTCTATAAATACCCAAATATTCCAGAAACCCTAGGGGAGTCGAAGAAAATCAATTCCAGCCGCCGCATGTTCTATAAATACCCCAACGTATCTATATTTTTTGCTATAAAGTTGGTCAAACATAGACACCATTTGAATTTTTATATTTAAGAACGAAAGTAATATTTTTTCAAGTTAGTGTTCTTTAGTGTTATTATTGCCGCTTAGTTTTAGCCCCAGGCTTCGTCAAATCCTGGCTCCGCCTCTGAAGACGATAGCCCTCTTCTTGGACAACGACGGAACACTATCGCCAATAGTAGATAATCCTGACATGGCATACATGTTCAGCGAGGTAAGTATAATGAAAAGAAAAAATTCTTGCATGTTACTTGATATTTGTAGATCTTTCTTATCCCTGATCCATATAATCATATGCGTGAAGTTGTTTAAGAAACTGCCTCCTTGTGCCCCACTTCAGTCGTCAGTGGAAGGGCTCGCGATAAGGTATTACCGACTAATGGGTATCTAGTAGCCTTTTAATTTGGATGTTCTATACATTTGTAATTAGCGACTAACTTGTTTTGATATTCACCTGTGTTGGCAGAAAATTTCATAACGATTGAAAACCTGCACTATGCAGGGGGCCATGGAGCAGAAATCAAACTCGTAAGCCATTATTAAATTTAGCAATGCCTATATGTAGTTTATCCTTTCTCTTTGACGCGCATTTAAGTAAATGTTTAACCTGCAGAGTGACGAAACGGAAACCCACGAGCCTACCAGCGAGTACGTACCTGTTATAAATCAGCTATAAAATATATCGAACTATAATAATCCGCATATCTATTATTCAATTTTTAAAGCTGCAACACCGATTATGCGGTGGGGGGGGGGGGGGCAATGGCCCCCTCAGCTATATACGGTTATCTGTTGGAATAATATCGATTCTTCAAGGCTTCAAACGGTGAGTCAAGCATGAGACGCGTAATTGATTAAAATGACACCATATCTCACTCTGATCAAAGGGGTGGTTCCTTCTGGCAGCTATATGTTATCAAGCTTTACAACAACTATTTTTCTGCTTCCTACCGTTCTGTCCATAAGTAAAACTCAGTTTTGCCTAGCCCTTGCCTTTGTCAACTCTTCCCCATGCTCCATTCTTTTTGCCAACGATGATACTATCTCTAATATTTGTTTTATTGCAGGTTAAACGTCCTTTTGCTATTTATTCCTTTCATGAAATCACAACCAACTGGCGGGGCAAGACGATCAAAGGCGGAATTGGACCTGGGGCAGCTGGGGCTAGAGCTCCAGGCGTGGCCCAACTAGTGTTGTACATCTAATAGGAATTTTGATCAGATTTGGAGCCCTATATAGGCCCATCCATAGGCGTGCTAACCTAGCCCCATGCCTCCGCCCATATAGCTTCTTTTTCTCAAATATCAGAAGGCGCACATAGCTTCTCTACACGAATCGCCAAAGGAATCAATCGCTGGTGTTTTCCTTTTTAGGACAAAATCGCTAGCGTTTTCGTCTCTCCCCGTGTCGCTGATGACCCGATCCATCAGAAACGTTCCTGCGCCGCCCCACGCATTTCCTGCGTTTCCTGATGACCCGTTCCATTTGGTAAGAGACAAAATCAACAAATTGATGATGTTAAATTGAATTACTTTAGTCAATTTTTGTTTTGTTTTCATTTGTTAAGAGGGGAATTTTTTTTAGAAATCCAAGATGTGTGGTGTTTGGCCATTTTTATGTACTCCCCCCGTTCCTAAATATAAGATGTATTATTTTTTCAAAAATTCAAACTTCTTTAACTCTGACCAAGTTTATAGACAAAATTAACAATATCAGTAGAATATTAATTCATTAATACTAGATTCACAATGAAATACATTTTTTATGTGATATATATTTTGTATGGTAAATCTTTATATCTTTTGCTATCAAGTTGGTCAAACATAGACAACATTTGACTTTTTATATTTGAGAATGGAGGGAGTATTTTTTTTTCATGTTAGTGTTCTTTAGTGTTATTATAGCCGCTTAGTTTTAGCCCTAGGCTTCGTCAAATCCTGG
The DNA here is from genome assembly GCF_002162155.2 of Triticum dicoccoides. Classification (NCBI taxonomy): domain Eukaryota; kingdom Viridiplantae; phylum Streptophyta; class Magnoliopsida; order Poales; family Poaceae; genus Triticum; species Triticum dicoccoides. Next base: position 650,100,321 of record NC_041389.1, read on the forward strand.
CTCTGCCTCTGAAGACGATAGCCCTCTTCTTGGACAACGACGGAACACTATCGCCAATAGTAGATAATCCTGACATGGCATACATGTTCAGCGAGGTAAGTATAATGAAAATAAAAAATTCTTGCATGTTACTTGATATTTGTAGATCTTTCTTATCCCTGATCCATATAATCAGATGCCTGAAGTTGTTCAAGAAATTGCCTCCTTGTGCCCCACTTCAGTCGTGAGTGGAAGGGCCCGCGATAAGGTATTACCGACTAACGGGTATCTAGTAGCCTTTTAATTTGGATGTTCTATACATTTGTAATTAGCGAATCACTTGTTTTGCTATTCATTTGTTGGCAGAAAATTTCATAATGATCGAAAACCTGCACTATGCAGGGGGCCACGGAGCAGAAATCAAACTCGTAAGCCATTATTAAATTTAGCAATGCCTATATGTAGTTTATCCTTTCTCTTTGACGCGCTCAGAATTTACGTAAATATTTAACTTGCAGAGTGACGAAACGGAAACCCACGAGCCTACCAGCGAGTACATACCTGTTATAAATCAGGTATAAAATATAACGAACTATAATAATCTGCATACCTATTATTCAATATTTAAAACCGCAACACCGATTATGCGGTGGGGTGGGGCAATGGCCCCCTGAGCTATATACGGTTATCTGTTGGAATAATATCGATTCTTCAAGCCTTCAAATGGTGAGTTAAGCATGAGACGCGTAATTGATTAAAATGACATCATATCTCACTCTGATCAAAGGGGTGGTTCCTTCTGGCGTCTATATGTTATCATGCTTTACACCAACTATTTTTCTGCTTCCTACCATTTTTTCCATAAGTAAAACTCAGTTCTGCCTAGCCCTTGCCTTTGTCAACTCTTCCCAATACTCCATTCTTTTGCCAACGATGATACTACGTCTAATGTTTGTTTTATTGCAGGCTAAACGTCCTTCTGTTATTGATTCCTTTCATGAAATCACAACCAACTGGCAGGGCAAGACGATCAGAGGCGGAATTGGACTTGGGGCAGCTGGGGCTATGTGGCCCAACTAGTCTTGTACATCTAATAGGAATTTTGATTCGATTTGGAGCTCTATATAGGCCCATCCATATGCGTGCTAACCCAGCCCCATGCCTCCGCCCACATAGCTTCTTTTTCTCAAATATCAGAAGGCGCACATAGCTTCTCAACCCACCGTGCTCCGAGGATACACGAATCGCCAAAGGAATCAATCGCCGGTGTTTTCCTTTTTAGGGCAAAATCGCTAGCGTTTTCGTCTCTCCCCTGTCGTTGATGACCCGATCCATCAAAAACGTTCCTGCGCCGCCCCACGCATTTCCTGCATTTCTTGATAACCCGTTCCATTTCGTAAGAGACAAAATCAACGAATTGATGATGTTAAATTGAATTACTTTAGTCAACTTTTGTTTTGTTTTGATTTGTTAAGAGGGGAATTTTTTTTAGAAATCCAAGATGTGTGGTGTTTGGCCATGTTTATTTACTCCCTCCGTTCCTAAATATAAGATGTATTATTTTTTTCAAAAATTCAAACTTCTTTAACTCTGACCAAGTTTATAGACAAAACTAACAATATCAGTAGAATATTAATTCATTATTACTAGATTCACCATGAAATACATTTTTATGTGATATATATCACTAGTAGAAAAGGGGGGATTTGTCCCGGTTCATAAGGGCCTTTAGTCCCGGTTCATGAACCGGGACTAATAGGTCGTTACTAATACCTCCCCCCTTTAGTCCCGGTTCTAACACGAACTGGGACATAAGGGCCTCCACGTGGCCGGTGCGCCGAGCCCAGGCAGGGGGGCCTTTGGTCCCGGTTGGTGTCACCAACTGGGACCAAAAAACATCCACGCGTCAGCATTCCAGTGGCTGGGGTTTT
>NC_041389.1:650102651-650107915 GCF_002162155.2 Triticum dicoccoides
ATTTAGGTGTTTCATATATTGTGTTAGCTAGCTAATTAATAGAGAGAAGTGTCCTCTCTTATGTCCGTGCTTGGTCGACGCTACTTCCTATACATAGAGAGGCCCTCGACACGCTAGCTAGTAAGAAAATGAAGGGAACCATTAAGTACATAAGTTCGTCATGCATACCGAGAGAAGTGATCGATCGACCTCTCCTTTTCCGAGAGATTGGTCGAACAACAAGTTTTCGTATTATCTATCCGACGCTAGTGGCTACATACATATACAATATGTAAGATCTCTTAATTACAATCCCCTAGCAATTGAAATCAACTTCCACATGGTATTCTACGGCTTTATTAATGACGTGGTCAAGAAAGAATCCCGCCAATTCCTCCTGAATTGCTTTCATGCAATCTGGTTCTAGGAGTTCATTTCGCATCTGCCACGTCTAATTTGAAGAAGGGGGTTAATTAATACATATATATGAATGAAACTCAACAGAAATGATGGTGTAATAAAATGAAATTGTGAATATTATTGCTTACGCACTTCATATTGTCTTTTAGAGTAGCCCCGCTTATTTTTCAAAGTCGCGTTGTAGATGAACTCACACACGTAGTATCCACGGAAATCATTCCCTTGTTCCTGCCACAAGCACTTTACGAGAAATAGAGGTCAATCAAACTGATAATGAAGCATTATAAATGGCATTTATGAAAGTATAGCTATAGAATAAATGGGAGAGACGCGCAACTAGCTAGCCAGTAGTACTTACTTTCGGGTATGTATATCGCAGCTCCTTCGGCAGTCCAGGAGCTTCTGCGATGAACTGTTTCCAAACCCTGCAAGACAAAAAATGATTATTATTACTTGAGATATTAGGAAATGAACAAAAAGTTGCCGATATGGTGCGATAATGATCAATTGAACTTACTTGTTGAGCAATTTAGTCATGTCCGCATAGGTTTCGGGATCTTTTCGTCTCGAGTCTAAGATGGTTACTAGTCCCCGCTCAAGCTTAATCTCCAAAATAACATACTGGAAGCTGCGCACGCATGCATCACTCAACAATTACATTACTATAACCTCGCTCGAGTAATAAGGGAAACCGAATATGCACACGGCAGTAACACTCACTCGAAGTTGTAAGGAAAGCGTATGGTATCTTTGTTTTGATTTTTGATCAACGATTGTAGCAAGTTGGCCACGGCCTCTTCAGCGTGCTTTTTAACCAGAAATTCATCTATGATATTTGTGTTAATGTACCCAATATCATAAATTTCTTGTTTTCTGTACTCGACGATCTTCAATCTGCATAATATATTGAGGATAATTAATTATAAATACATGCAATGAAAGAGCCGAGCTATATATAGAGACTTAATGACAGAAATAGTACTTACAGGCAGTAGCAAAAGACCGTTAATTTATCGAGGGACTTTTGATTGAAGAACACGAAGAACTCCTCAAATGGAATACACAACAGATCAGTTCCAACGAGGTCGTGCTCCTCTTTAATGTTCAGATACAAACTATTCGTCCCCCCAGACTCTCTGCAGGTTTTCATGTACCAATTATAGAATCTTCGCATCATCGTTGTTAGAGATTTTTCATCTTTGACGAGAGGCTTCCCGTACTCGTATCTGTGTTCGTCCACCTCCATGAAATCAGGAAGTTGCCGCTAGACACATTGAGCGGGGGGCACGATTGGTTTGCTTGTTCGTCGAGCTGGTCAATTTTTTTCGCAGCTGCTCGTTCTCTTGACCTTTGATGTCTGACAGAACTTCCCGGATGCTCCGCTTGGAGATATGTCTGTTTAGTAATGCGCTCATAGTTGGTTCTCGGCGGAGACTTTGCCAGTTTCCTCAGGGCATCGAGAGTGTGCTTTGCTTTCACCGGATCTACCTTCTCCTCCGGAGGTGGATGTCTCTTTGCTTTCATCCCTTCAAAGAAGTCCTTCACGTGGGTCCGCACGATCGTCGCGTTTTCCTCCTCGGTCCTCTCGTACGGTAACTTCTCTAGAGGCTTGAGAGGTGGACCGTATTTGTACTGCCTCCCGCCTCTGGTTGTGCTGCTAGACACCAGAGCAGACGGAGCGGCTGCGGCGTCTGTCTTCTTTCGTGCTTGCTTACGAGGCAGAGGAGAAGGACTACGACGCGCCGAAGCAGCCGGGGCGGCGGCGGGTCTCTTCTGCCCTTGCCGGCGAGGCGGAGAAGGAGGAGGCTGCTAGCTGCTCGGGCGCGCCGGCGCAGGCGGAGAAGGAGGCGAGTGCAGCCACGCGCCGGAGAAGGAGGCCTAGTGCCCTGATCGTCACTCGTCGGAGGAGGAGGCAGTGGAGGAGGCGGAGTGCCCTGACTCACCGGAGGAGGAGGAGGAGGCGGAGGCGTCCAGTTCGGAAGGTTGATGAGCTCCTTCCGCCTTAGGCATGAAGTCTTCAGAGCACAACCCAGTCTAGTCTCCCCTTCACCGGTAGGGTGGTCAAGCAAGAGGTACTCAAATCCCTTCGTTATTTCATCCACCATCACCCTAGCATATCCTTCTGGAATCGGCCGGCAGTGAAAAGTTGCACCGGGTTCAGTAGGATAAACAAAGCCAACTGCCGCCTTGACCTTCAAATTCATCCATCGCGTCATAATGTGGCAATTTTGAAACTCCGTGATAGCATCCACGGGATAGCTGGCAGGAGCCGTCAAGACATTCTCCGGCTGAAACAGCTCGGTGGAAGCCACACTGCTTCTCCGCTGAGATGGCGGGGTAGCTTCGGGGGAAGCTTCGGCAAGTCGTTTGCTGTGATCAGCTGCTTCTCGTTCCTCTTCTCGTTCCTCTAGCCCCATTACCCTGTCGTGCAGCGCCTGCAGTTGGCCCTGCTCCAGTTTCTTCCTCCTCTCGTGGGTTTTGTAACCCCCTGCATCTGGAAAACCAACCTTCCACGAATGGAGCCTGGCGTGCCTCGTGTCCGTCCAGGGTGCTCAGGATTCTCGAGGGCCATTGTGAGCTCGTCCTTCTCCCTGTCTAGAACGAACGTCCCTTGTTGTGCTGCATTGATATAGTGTCGAAGCCTCTCGACTGGTATTTTCAGTTGCTCGTCCGTCCAACGGCACTTCCCTGATACAGGGTCCAAGGTTCCGCCAGCCCCGAAGAACCAAGTCCGGCAACGGTCTGGCCAGTTCAATGTCTCCAGTTCGATCCCTTTATCAAGCAGATCATTTTCAGCCTTGGACCATTTAGGCCGGGCTTTGAGGTAGCCACCTGACCCCGTGCGATGATGAAACTGCTTCTTTGCAGCATTTTGCTTGTTTGTCGCCGACATCTTCTTACTCTTTTCCGATGTCTTGTGGCCCACAAATACGGGCCAGTGATCTTTGATCTTCTCATATTTGCCGATGAATTCTGGTGTCTCTTCTTTGTCGACAAACTTGTTCAGCTCTTTCCTCCACCTCCTGAATAGGGTTGCCATCTTCTTAAGAGCACAAGACTTGATTAATTGCTCTTTAACTGGCTTCTCCGGATCCTCCTCTGGTGGTAGGGTGAAATTTGCCTTCAGCTGAGTCCAAAGATCATTTTTCTGCATATCACTGACATAAGACACCTCAGGGTCCTCCTCCTTAGGCTTATACCATTGCTGGATGCTGATCGGCATCTTGTCCCTAACAAGAACCCCGCACTGAGCAGAAAATGCATTCTTTGTCCGGATGGGTTCAATCGGTTCGTCGTCGGGCGTGATTGCTGTGATCTCAAACTTTTCATCCGAGCTCAACTTTTTCTTCGAGCCTCGTCTCCTTACCGAAGTTGTGCTCGATCCGGAGGGCTAGAAAAAGGAAGAAAGACGAGAGTTAATTAATATGTGTACATATACCAAAACAATGGATGCATCAATCAACTAGTCAGCACGAACTTAACTAATATATATATACCTGGCCGGACTCGGTTTGGTCACCTGAGCAGTCAGCACGGTCTCCTTCTTGTACCTCCATTGTGTCACCGGAGCCATCATGAACATAGCCCTCTTCTTGTACCGGCATTAATGGGCTGGAGCCATCATGAACATAGCCCTCTTCTTCACCCAGTCCTTCCAACTGACCATCGGTGTCGTTGAGAAATGACGCAACTTCATCACTTCCTTGTGCGATTATGTCCCCCCACATCGCTTATGTTGCTTCGTCTCGAGAGTGCTCCATAGTTTCTACAAATATTTACAACATGTCAATTATTATTCAAACATGGTACAGATGGATATATATTAGTGGCAAACGTAGAACTAGCTAGCTAATCACAATAAGGAATCATGTTAGTGGCCTCGATGCTGCTTCTCTAGGGTTTGGGGTGGCCTCGACACAACGCTTCAAGGGTTTGGGGTGGCCTCAACGACAACGCTCTTTTAACTTGGTAAATTTGGGTGGCCCCGAGAGAGTTAATTTGTCGGGTAGGGGCACGGTGGGAGGGGGTAGTAGGAGACCAACATCGTTTTCTCTCTAGGGTTTGGGTGTCCTCGAGAGTTTTGGTCGAGCGAGAGGGCCGAGGCGGTTATCACGGTCGAGAGAGGGTATATATATCGACCTTCCCTCATGTCGAAGTTATCCGGGAGGGGGTTATATCGACAACGACGCAACATACATATACATGGGAAAATAATGTTATCGGGGAGGGGGTATCGGTACCCCCCCTCGTGTTGAAGTTTCTTCTTTCTCCTCTATTCCTTTCTTCTTCTTCTTCTCTTATTCCTCTCCTCTTCTTCTCCTTTCTTCCTCTTCTTATTTTCCTTTTTCCTCTCCTCTTTTTCTTCTTCTTCTTCCTTCTTCCTTCTTCCTCTTTTCTTCCTTTTCCTTATTTTACTTTTTCCTCTACACTAACCTAAAATGCACTAACCTAAAATCGATATCTACTAACAACCTAAATAAAAAATTAATACATATATGAAAAAACATATATAAACAAAAAAATGCTATGAACATTATATTCATACATACATAGCCACATCCATTCATCATATAGCTACCACATACATATATACATTATATATATGAAAAAAATGCAATGAACAAAAAAATACACATGTATGTATGAAAAAAAAGCACTGAACACAGAGCCTCGACAGCGGCGGCTCACAACGGGGGCGGCCGGCGAGGGCAACGGCGGGGGCGGCGAGGGCGTCGGTGACGACCACGGTGGGGGGCACGGGCCGGGGCAGGGGCGTGGCCGGGGACGACGGCGACAGTGGGGACGGGTCGTGGGGCAGGGGCGCGACCGGGCGCGCTCGGGGGCGACGGCGACGATGGGCGCGG
>NC_041389.1:650108266-650109204 GCF_002162155.2 Triticum dicoccoides
GGTGGGCGGCGTCGGGGCAGCGGACGGCGTCGATCTGGGCAGCCTGGCGGCGTCGATGAGCTCGGCGTCGTCGGGCGGGCCGGGGGGCAACTGGCGATGTGTTCGTCAAATTTTCCTAAGTGCTGTATATAGCAAGAGCATTGGTCCCGGTTCGTGAAACCAACCGGGACTAATGCCCCCTTTAGTCCCGGTTGGTGCCACCAACCGGGACCAAAGGCCTCTTTTCAGCAGCCCAGCCTTTGGTCCCGGTTGGTGGCACCAAGCGGGACTAAAGGGTGGGCATTGGTCCCGGTTAGTCGCACCAACCGGTACCAATGCCCCCCCCCCCTTAGTCCCGGTTGGTGCCACCAACCGGGACCAAAGGCCCCTGTGCTGCCCGCAGCGCGGCGAAAGTTTAGTCTCACCTCGCTAGTTGAGAGGGCTCGAGTGTGGTTTATAATAGCGCCCACCATCTCGAGCTCCTCTCAACTGCAGGCTTTCGGGCCTAATCTGACACTATGCTGCGGTGGGCCTATTGGGCCTTCTGCGGGCCTGAATCGTGGTCCAGGTTGGGTTTCTAGTCGTATTCAGACCGTAGTGGCCCAATAGGTGGCAGTTTTTTTTTTGCATTATTTATTTTCTTTTGTTTTTTGCTTTATTTTTTAATTCTTTTTGCTTTTAGTTTTAGAAAAATTATAAACTTTCTGTTAGTGCCATTAGTTTTCAAATTTGAAAACACTTTTTTTGTTTTCTTTCTTGCTTTATTTATTTTATGTTGTTTCTAACTACAACAAAATACTTATTGTTGCTATTTTTATTTTTTTTCCTGTTTTTTTGTTTTGTTTTCTGCATTATTTATTGCCTTTTGTTTTTTGCTCTATTTTTTAATTCTTTTTTGCTTTTAGTTTTAGAAAAATTATAAACTTTCTGTTAGTGACATTAGTTTTCAAATTTGAAAA
>NC_041389.1:650109654-650115351 GCF_002162155.2 Triticum dicoccoides
GTTTCTAATTACAACAAAATACTTATTGTTGCTATTTTTATTTTTATTTTCCTGTTTTTTTGTTTTGTTTTCTGCATTATTTATTTTCTTTTGTTTTTTGCTCTATTTTTTTATTCTTTTTTTCTTTTAGTTTTAGAAAAATTATAAAAACTTTCAGTTAGTGCCATTAGTTTTTAAATGAACTCTGAAAAAGTTGAAAGCTGGCATGGTATCATAAATTCACCCACATAGCATGTGCATGTACAAAACGGACAATGGTATCATACTCGTCTGTTACAAAGTTGGCATGGTATCATCATAATAGTTGCGGAAGAAAGTCATCACTTTTTATTCGCTTGTGTCATTTGCTTATTGCACCGTAACCATGGATAATCTTCATCGTTTATCAGGATGCTGGGGTCAGCCTTGACTTTGAAGGGAGGAATTTCATGAAACTTTTCATAATCTTCAGACATGTCTGTCTTGCCCTCCACTCCCACGATGTCCCTTTTTCCTGAAAGAACTATGTGGCACTTTGGCTCATTGTATGATGTATTCGCTTCCTTATCTTTTCTTTTTCTCGGTCTGGTAGACATGTCCTTCACATAGATAACTTGTGCCACATCATTGGCTAGGACGAACGGATCGTCAGTGTACCCAAGATTTTTCAGATCCACTGTTGTCATTCCGTACTGTGGGTCTACCTGTACCCCGCCTCCTCACAGATTGACCCATTTGCACTTAAACAAAGGGACCTTAAAATCATGTCCGTAGTCAAGTTCCCATATGTCCACTATGTAACCATAATATGTGTCCTATCCCCTCTCGGTTGTTGCATCAAAGCGGACACCGCTGTTTTGGTTGGTGCTCTTTTGATCTTGGTCAATCGTGTAAAATGTATTCCCATTTATCTCGTATCCTTTCCAAATCGTAACAGTCGAAGATGGTCCCCTGGACAACAAGTACAGCTCATCACAAATAGTGTTGTCACCTCTGAGACGTGTTTCCAACCAACTGCTGAAAGTCCTGATGTGTTCACATGTAATCCAATCGTCGCACTGCTCCGGGTGTTTGGAGCGCAGACTATTCTTGTGTTCATCGACATACGGGGTCACCAAGGTAGAGTTATGTAGAACGGTGTAGTGTGCTTGAGACCAAGAATATCCGTCCCTGTATATTATTGAGTCCCTTCCAAGCATGACTTTTCCAGTCAGTCTTCCCTCATACCGCGATTTAGGGATACCTATCTTCTTAAGGCCAGGAATGAAGTCAACACAAAACCCGATGACATCCTCTGTTTGATGGCCCATGGAGATGCTTCCTTCTGGCCTAGCGCGGTTACGGACATATTTCTTTAGGACTCCCATGAACCTCTCAAAGGGGTACATATTGTGTAGAAATACGAGGCCCAGAATGACAATCTCGTCAACTAGATGAACTAGGACGTGTGTCATGATATTGAAGAAGGATGGTGGGAACACCAGCTCGAAACTGACAAGACATTGCACCACATCACTCCTTAGCCTTGGTATGATTTCTGGATCGATCACCTTCTGAGAGATTGCATTGAGGAATGCACATAGCTTCACAATGGCTAATCGTATGTTTTCCGGTAGAAGCCCCCTCAATGCAACCGGAAGCAGTTGCGTCATAATCACGTGGCAGTCATGAGACTTTAGGTTCTGAAACTTTTTCTCTGCCATATTTATTATTCCTTTTATATTCGACGAGAAGCCAGTCGGGACCTTCATACTAAGCAGGCATTCAAAGAAGATTTCCTTCTCTTCTTTGGTAAGAGCATAGCTGGCAGGACCTTCATACTGCTTTGGGGGCATGCCGTCTTTTTCGTGCAAACGTTGCGGGTCCTCCCGTGCCTCAGCTGTATCTTTTGTCTTCCCATACACGCCCAAGAAGCCTAGCAGATTCACGCAAAGGTTCTTCGTCACGTGCATCACGTCGATCGAAGAGCGGACCTCTAGGCTTTCCAGTAGGGTAGGTCCCAAAATATAGATTTCTTCTTCCACATGGGTGCGTGTCCCCCAGCGTCACTCGGAACAGCTAGTCCGCCGGGACCCTTTCCAAAGATTACGTGTAAATCATTGACCATAGCAAGTACGTGATCACCGGTACGCATGGCGGGCTTCTTCCGGTGATCTTCCTCGCCTTTGAAATGCTTGCCTTTCTTTCGACATTGATGGTTGGTCGGAAGAAATCGACGATGGCCTAGGTACACATTCTTCCTGCAGCTTCCTAGGTATATACTATCGGTGTCAAGTAAACAGTGCGTGCATGCGTGGTATCCCGTGTTTGTCTGTCCTGAAAGGTTACTGGGAGCGGGCCAATCGTTGATGGTCACGAACATCAACGCCTTTAGGTCAAATTCCTCCTGTTTGTGCTCATCCCATGTACATACACCGTTTTCATTCCACAGTTGTAAAAGTTCTTCAACTAATGGCCTTAGGTACACATCAATGTCGTTGCCAGGTTGCTTAGGGCCTTGGATGATAACTGGCATCATAATGAACCTCCGCTTCGTGCACATCCAATGAGGAAGGTTATACATACATAGAGTCACGGGCCAGGTGCTGTGATTGCTGCTCTGCTCCCTGAAAGGATTAATGACATCCGTGCTTAATGCAAAGCATACGTTCCTTGGGTCACTTGCAAAATCATCCCAGTACTTTCTCTCGATTTTTCTCCACTGCGACCCGTCAGCGGGTGCTCTCAACTTCCCATCTTTCTTACGGTCCTCACTGTGCCATCGCATCAACTTGGCATGCTCTCCGTTTCTGAACAGACGTTTCAACCGTGGTATTATATGAGCATACCACATCACCTTCGCAGGAACCCTCTTCCCGGGAGCTCGTCGTCAACATCACCAGGGTCATCTCGTTTGATCTTATACTGTAATGCACTGCATACCGGGCATGCGTTCAGATCCTTGTACACACAACGGTAGAGGATACAGTCATTAGGGCATGCATGTATCTTCTGCACCTCCAATCCTAGAGGGCATACGACCTTCTTTGTTGCGTATGTACTGTCGGGCAATTCGTTATCCTTTGGAAGCTTCTTCTTCAATATTTTCAGTAGCTTCTCAAATCCTTTGTCAGGCACAGCATTCTCTGCCTTCCACTGCAGCAATTCCAGTACAGTACCGAGCTTTGTGTTGCCATCTTCGCAATTGGGGTACAACCCTTTTTGTGGTCCTCTAACATGCGATCGAACTTCAGCTTCTCCTTTTGACTTTCGCATTGCGTCCTTGCATCGACAATGACCCGGCGGAGATCATCATCATCGGGCACATCGTCTAGTTCCTCTTGATCTTCAGCAGCTTCGCCCGTTGCAGCATCATCGTGCACATCGTCTGGTTCCTCTTGATGTTTAGTAGCATCACCGTATTCAGGGGGCACATAGTTGTCATCGTACTCTTCTTCTTCGCCGTCTTCCATCATAACCCCTATTTCTCCGTGCCTCGTCCAAACATTATAGTGTGGCATGAAACCCTTGTAAAGCAGGTGGGTGTGAAGGATTTTCCGGTCAGAGTAAAACTTCGTATTCCCACATATAGGGCATGGACAACACATAAAACCATTCTGCTTGTTTGCCTCAGCCACTTCGAGAAAATCATGCACTCCCTTAATGTACTCGGAGGTGTGTCTTAAACCATACACCCATTGCCGGTTCATCTGCGTGCATTATATATATATATATATATATAAGTGTGTCAAAAATCATTACAGAACATCATGAATAGATAATTAAGTGACCAAATTAATAGAAGTTCATCATCACATTAAAACCAAAGTACATACATAGTTCTCATCTCACAACATAAAGCTCTGCAGAGCATCTAAATTAATTAAACCATACATTGAAACTATGTAAAACATTTCAATGCGAAAACAAATGCAATCATAATCGCAACCAATGTAACAACTGATCCAACGGCATAATGATACCAAGCCTCGGTATGAATGGCATATTTTCTAATCTTTCTAATCTTCAAGCGCATTGCATCCATATTGATCTTGTGATCATCGACGACATCCACAACATGCAACTCCAATATCATCTTCTCCTCCTCAATTTTTCTTATTTCTTCCTTCAAGAAATTGTTTTCTTCTTCAACTAAATTTAACCTCTCAACAATAGGGTCGGTTGGAATTTTTGGTTCAACAACCTCCTAGATAAATAAAATCTATGTCACGTTGGTCGGCATAATTGTCATAAACAATAAATGAACCAATAGTTATGAAAAGATAATATATATACCACATCTGAATCATAGACAGGACGAGGGCCGACGGGGGCGGATACCAAAACCATCGCATTATATAAGATGCAATAATAAAGTAAGAAAATTATACAAGTATCTATATAAACATACAAGTAAGAATTTTTTTTCCTTCAGAAAGAAGATAAGAACAAGAGGCTCACCACGATAGTGCCGGCGACGAGATCGGCGCGGGCGATCGACGGCGGTGAAGACGGGGAAGGGACGTGACGGACCGCTAAACCTAGACAAATATTGAGGAAAATGGAGTTTGGAGGTCGAGCTTGGAGAGGAGAAAGCTTAAGTAGTGTGCCTCGGGTATTCCATCGAACACCTCGTGTGCATAGGAGGTGAGCTAGAGCACCACAAAGCTCTCTCCTCGCCGGCCAGGAAAAACAGAGCAGTGGGAGTGCTCTGCTCGCGGGCGAGGGGTATATATAGGCAATTAATTGGTCCGGTTCGTGGCACGAACCGGGACTAAAGGGCGGCCTTTGGTCCCGGTTCAGGCCACCAACCGGGACCAATGGTGGTGGGCCAGGAGCGAGGCACATTTGTCCCGGTTCGTCCCACCAACCGGGACCAAAAGGTCCAGACGAACCGGGACCAATGGCCCACGTGGCCCGACCGGGCCCCGGGGCTCACGAACCGGTTCCAATGCCCCCATGGGTCCCGGTTCTGGATTGAACCGGGACTAATGGGCTGACCTGGCCTGGACCATTGCCCCCTTTTCTACTAGTGTATTTAGTATGGTAAATCTTTATATCTTTTGCTATCAAGTTGGTCAAACATAGACAACATTTGACTTTTTATATTTAAGAATGGAGGGAGTATTTTTTTCAAGTTAGTGTTCTTTAGTGTTATTATAGCCGCTTAGTTTTAGCCCTAGGCTTCGTCAAATCCTGGCTCTGGCTCTGAAGACGATAGCCCTCTTCTTGGACAACGACGGAACACTATCGCCAGTAGTAGATAATCCTGACATGGCATACATGTGCAGCGAGGTAAGTATAATGAAAATAAAAAAATTCTTGCATGTTACTTGATATTTGTAGATCTTTCTTATCCCTGATCCATATAATCAGATGTGTGAAGTTGTTCAAGAAATTGCCTCCTTGTGCCCCACTTCAGTCGTCAGTGGAAGGACCCGCGATAAGGTCTTACCGACTAATGGGTATCTAGTAGCCTTTTAATTTGGATGTTCTATACATTTGTAATTAGCGACTCACTTGTTTTGCTATTCATTTGTTGGCAGAAAATTTCATAATGATTGAAAACCTGCACTATGTAGGGGGCCACGGAGCAGAAATCAAACTCGTAAGCCATTTGCAGAGTGACGAAACGGAAACCCACGAGCCTACCAGCGAGTACTTACCTGTTATAAATCAGGTATAAAATATAACGAACTATAATAATCCGCATATCTATTATTCAATTTTTAAAACCGC
>NC_041389.1:650115549-650125895 GCF_002162155.2 Triticum dicoccoides
ATTGGAATAATATCGATTCTTCAAGGCTTCAAACGGTGAGTTAAGCATGAGACGTGTAATTGATTAAAATGACACCATATCTCACTCTGATCAAAGGGGTGGTTCCTTCTGGCGTCTATATGTTATCATGCTTTACACCAACTATTTTTCTGCTTCCTACCGTTTTGTCCATAAGTAAAACTCAGTTCTGCCAAGCCCTTGCCTTTGTCAACTCTTCCCCATGCTCCATTCTTTTGCCAACAATGATACTATGTCTAATGTTTGTTTTATTGCAGGCTAAACGTCCTTCTGCTATTGATTCCTTTCATGAAATCACAACCAACTAGCAGGGCAAGACGATCAGAGGCGGAATTGGACCTGGGGCAGCTGGGGTTATAGCTCCAGGCGTGGCCCAACTAGTGTTGTACATCTAATAGGAATTTTGATCAGATTTGGAGCCCTATATAGGCCCATCCATATGCGTGCTAACCCAGCCCCATGCCTCCGCCCACATAGCTTCTTTTTCTCAAATATCAGAAGGCGCACATAGCTTCTCAACCCACCATGCTCCGAGGATACACGAATCGCCAAAGGAATCAATCGCCGGTATTTTCCTTTTTAGGGCAAAATCGCTAGCATTTCATCTCTCTCCCTGTCGCTGGTGACCCGCCCCACGATTTTCCTGCGTATCCTGATGACCCGTTCCATTACGTAAGAGACGAAATCAACGAATTGATGATGTTAAATTGAATTACTTTAGTCAACTTTTGTTTCGTTTTCATTTGTTAAGAGGGAAAAGAATTTAGAAATCCAAGATGTGTGGTGTTTGGCCATTTTTAGGTACTCCCTCCGTTCCTAAATATAAGGTGTATTATTTTTTTCAAAAATTCAAACTTCTCTAACTCTGACCAAGTTTATAGACAAAATAACAATATCTAGTAGAATATTAATTCATTATTACTAGATTCATCACCATGAAATACATTTTTATGTGATATATATTTAGTATGGTAAATCTTCATATTTTTTATATAAATTTGGTCAAATATAGACAACGTTTGACTTTTTATATTTAAGAATGGAGGGAGTATTTTTTTTTCAAGTTAGTGTTCTCTAGTGTTATTATAGCCGCTTAGTTTTAGCCCTAGGCTTCGTCAAATCCTGGCTCCGCCTCTGGTTTGGAAGCATCAGGACGAAGGGATTAGCAATAAGGGATTAGCAATATGGACGCAAGGGACTAGCGACATGTTAGGAAAACATTAAGCATGATACCTATATGCCATTTTTCATGCATCAATTACGCCATTTCTCCTTGGTTTATGGAATTCTAGACGTGCTTCACGGGAACAGTTATCAGGAAGTACGTAACTAGTGCAAAGAGCCAATTAACTCTGTATGACCGACGTACATAATCGGACCTCTCCTATTCATCTAATCCAAGGGCTATGGGCTAGTCTGATAAAAGGCTAGGCCAATCAATCTGATTCCTGGAAAGAGTTAAGAAAAAAACACCTTCGACCTAGTGGTTCCCAGCACGAACTAGATGCTTTTTCACTGACACTTCGCCGTCCTCTAATGATTTCCCGGCGGACTCCGACAGAGACTTCGCAATCACACAACCGTGAAACTGATCGAATCGCCGATACCCAACGCTTTAGTCAGTTATAAATAAACTAGAGGTTGGTGAGACGCGTGGCCCACAAGCAGACCCAATGCGTGCTGTCATGTCAAGCTTTCCATGCCGATTCTGCTGTCAAAGGAGCACCTAATCTCCCTTTGGTTTAACTAATTAAGCCTGCGTTCGCCTTTGCTTCTCTTTTGCCTCAAGCCCTATCCTTTTCATCCCTCTTTTCCGTTGTTTAGACCAGTGGCTTAATCATGCACCATCATGGATGGATTTGGTTTTTTTTTTTCGATTCTTCCTTGTGATTAAACGCCGTCTGGTCCATGGAAATCCAGCGAGAAATTAGTTTCCTATAGCAAGTGTTCTAGTAAAATATCAATCCTTTAAATATTTTCGCTCAAAAGAAAGTGAGATATCAATGACATTTTAATGTACGGAGGAGGGAGTATTATTGTAAGAAACTTCCTCTCTAAATGGAATCGTATATTATTGCTAGCCCTCCTTTCCACACGCATTCCCACACCACACACTCTCGACCTACAAGACAGAGAGGGCACTGAAGACTGAACCACAAGTGTTGGACACGAACACGTAGCTGAATCTGAGAGAGAATAAGATGGGCGTGGCGACGGTGACGGAGATGAAGCAGAGCGTGAGCGTCTCCGGGAAAAAGATGTTCCGGACGAGCCTCAACAATCGGCACGCCAATGAATGGTAGCAGTCCTCCTCCCCCGGCCCCTCTCTGGATTCATTCATCCTCATTCTTCTCCTACGGCCCACGGAACATGTCCAATTCACACGCCGCCTGCTCCTGTTTGTCTTTGTAGGCCTCCCACCGACGTCTCCAGCGACCTCACCGTCGAGGTCGGCACGTCCAGCTTCGCCCTCCACAAGGTGAGAGAAACCACCATGTCCATCAGCTGCAACAGAGCTTCAAAATGACGTCCTGATGCCCATGGCATAGCTGCTCGCGCAGTTCCCGCTGGTCTCCCGGAGCGGCAAGATCCGGCGGCTCGTGGCCGAGGCCAAGGACGCCAAGCTCGCGCGCCTCACCCTCCACGCCACGCCCGGGGGCGCCCCGGCGTTCGAGCTCGCCGCCAAGTTCTGCTACGGCGTCCACGTCGACATCACGGTCGCCAACGTCGCCATGCTCCGCTGCGCCGCGCGCTACCTGCAGATGACCGACGACTTCTCCGACAAGAACCTCGAGCTCCGCGCCGAGGCCTTCCTCCGCGACGCCGTCCTCCCCAGCATCGCCAGCTCCGTCGCCGTGCTCCGCACCTGCGAGGCGCTGCTCCCGGCCGCCGAGGACGTCAACCTTGTCGCCCGCCTCATCGCCGCCATCGCCAACAACGTCTGCAAGGAGCAGCTCGCCTCCGGGCTGCTCTCCAGGTTGGACCAGACTGGCGCGCAGCTCAAGCCGGCGGCGCTTGACTCGCCGGGGGAGGGGGACTGGTGGGGCAAGTCGGTGGCCGGCCTCGGACTCGACTTGTTCCAGCGACTGCTCTCCGCCGTCAAGTCCAAGGGCCTCAGGCAGGAGACGGTCACCCGGATCCTCATCAACTATGCCCACAACTCGCTGTACGGGCTCATGGCCTGCAGGGACATGGACAAATGCGGCGGCGTCACGGACACGGACACGGACACGGACGCCGTCAAGAAACAGCGCGCCGTCGTCGAGACCATCGTCGGCTTGCTACCGGCGCAGTCCAAGAAGAGCCCCGTGCCAATGGCCTTCCTCTCGGGGCTCCTCAGGACGGCAATGGCGCTGTCCGCTTCCAACATATGCAAGGCCGACCTCGAGAAGCGGATCGGCATGCAGCTTGAGCAGGCTATCCTGGAGGACATCCTGATCGCCACCGGGTCCGGCGAGGCCTCGACGCTGTACGACACGGACGTGGTGGCGAGGATCTTCTCGGTGTTCCTCAACCTTGACGAGGACAAGGAGGAGGACGGCGGCGGCGGCTTCGACTACGACAGCCCGCGGTCCCCGAAGCAGAGCTGCATAGTCAAGGCTTCCAAGCTGCTGGACAGCTACCTGGCCGAGATCGCGCTGGATTCGAACCTCGTCCCGGCCAAGTTCATCTCCCTCGCCGAGATCCTCCCTGACCACGCCCGCCTCGTCACCGACGGCATCTACCGCGCCGTCGACATCTTCCTCAAGGCACGCCGCCACCTTTTCTTTTCCTCTTTTATTATCCCTTCAATTATTATTACGTATTAATGTTGCTACCATGAACGTTCATGGAACCTGCCTGCAGGTGCACCCGAACATCAAGGAGGCGGAAAGGTACCGGATGTGCAAGGCGATCGACTGCCAACGGCTTACGCCGGACGCGTGCAGCCACGCGGCCCAAAACGAGCGGCTGCCGGTGCAGATGGCGGTGCAGGTGCTCTACTTCGAGCAGATCCGCCTGCGGAGCGCGATCCAGTCCGGCGGCGGCGGCGGCCATGACGGGGCTCTCTTCTTCGGCGGCGGCGCGGTGTCGTCCGCATCGACGGTGCAGGGCGGCGGCGGCGGCAACAACATGCGGTCCGGGAGCGGGGTGGGGAGCGGCGCCATGTCGCCGCGGGACAACTACGCGTCGGTGCGGCGGGAGAACCGGGAGCTGAAGCTGGAGGTGTCGCGGATGCGGATGCGGCTGACGGACCTGGAGAAGGACCACGTGAGCATGAAGCGGGAGCTGGTGCGCGTCAACCCGGCGAACCGGCTGCTACGGAGCTTCGCGCGCAGCTTCGGCAGGCTCAACACGCTCTTCCGGATGCGCCCGGCCGCCGAGCCCGGGTTGCAGCAGCTCGGCGCCAAGGCTACCGCCGACGCCAAGGTGCTCTTCCAGCGCCGCCGCCGCCATTCCATCTCGTAAATACACCCACCACCGCCTCACGATCAAGCGTGTTGGAATCTTGCGCCTTCTCCTATGTGTGCATAGCAAGTGATAAAACGCCGTGACCGTGATTCATCTGCCCGCTTTTCAGCACTTGTACCCGACTATTTTGTGGGGATTGCATGATATTCTGTTGATAATAGTTTGTGGGGATTGCTTGCATGATATCTATCTATCTATTATATTGTAGTCCGATCGGACACATAAATGTGTGTCATTGCACACGCACATAAGGGTGTGGCTAGGTCTTAGTCGACTGATATTTAACCAAGTCTCAGTCAAGTGAAATAACATGCAAGACAGAAAAATACTGAGAAGAACATTTTGCACGGATCTTAATATAACATCTCACGGATGCAACGTCGACTGTCGACTGAGACTTAACGAAGTCTTGGTCGATTGAGACTTAGCAAGACCGTAAAAGAAATCCCTCAAAAAGAAAGCACGTGTTGGAGTCCGACCGCAATACATATACACTAGATAGGAAGTGCGGCCTGCCACGCCCCTCCAGGTGCGATCATTCCCAACCCGGTAACGAGGCCGTCAATTCAAATATGAAGAACATCAGCAAGCAACAATGCAATGAACATTCTTTATCAGAGTTAAAAAGCTCAAAGCAAGGTACACAATAACTTTCACGGTTACATCAAACCCGGCAGGACATATTTCATACAGTAGTACTCTATAGAGACACCTGCCAGGTTATAGTTTATCTACTACCCCTATACTAGCAAGCATGCACGTGCAAATGCACGTCTCGACTAATATACAAGTG
Source organism: Triticum dicoccoides (assembly GCF_002162155.2). NCBI lineage: Eukaryota > Viridiplantae > Streptophyta > Magnoliopsida > Poales > Poaceae > Triticum > Triticum dicoccoides. The sequence goes on from NC_041389.1 coordinate 650,120,813, forward strand.
TATATGAGAATAATATGCATATAAAGATAGTTTGGTTGCACCGAAAAATATTACAAATCAAGAAAAGACAAACAAGCCTGCCTTTGCATATATAGCCTTTTTTATTTAGAGATAGAAGACAAACACATCAATTTTTGTGTACATTCCCTTGTCCAGACCCTAACATGAATTGCACATGCATTATTAAGTAGCATGCAAATCCATATAGGTCGGTTTTGGTCAAATATTGCGGCTGAAAATGTACTTTAAAGTTATTTTTATATCTGTGAATTAAAAATATCTGAAACTTTCACACATTCATAAGTATATTACTGTTGAGCTTACAAAGAAAAAAATTGAATATTTGTGAACACTTGGTCACAATTTCACACAAAATGGGGCTGGAAAAGAAATTCGAGGCTCACATTACAGAATTGTCACATAAATTTGGTCTAACCACAATCCATAACTCCGACGCATCATTATCACACAGTTCAAAGTAAAAGGCTCACAATACATTAGCCTCGCACGATCCAGGGCTCACAATACATTATATATATACAGGAAGTGTTGCTTCAGTTGATGTTGTTCTTGGTGCATTGAGCCCAGGTCCCGCTTGGAGAAGATCCTCATATTTTCCGGCTTGGGTGAATGAAACAGAGGCACCTTTAAAGAAAATATGCCTTTGTCACCAATGATCCATGAATCTTCTCCATGATCCTCACCAACGATTACGTGGCTATGGCCGTATGCTCCTCTTGCTCTTCCAGGCATCGAGGTAAGAATCTGCTTTGCTCGAGATATAGAATCAGCACTGCAACAAGATGAAACATCAGGCACCATATGAAACAAGTTCATGCACATGCAAATGAATTATTTGCAGGTAAATTTTGAATTCAACCAAAAGTGGTGACACACAGCAAGAAGACCTCAACAGAACTATTATGACTTTTAGTGGAAATCCCACCTTTTTTCTTCAGAAAATACATACCCAAAGAATTCAAAAGTTTTATCATGTGAAAGCAATCATCTATTCATCCGTAAAATTACTTGTTGCATTTTTGTCGATAGACTGTCATAGAAGTAGCAAACTTGTTGCATTTTAATTAATGAAAAGGATGAAGCTGATAAAGCTGCAATCAAGGCTGTGGAATTATATGTTACTCTTGGTGGACGTGGTGTTTAATATTGTGAAGTACATGGAAATGAGACCGAGAAATTTATTTCCTACTTTTCCAGTTTTGTACCAGAGGAAGGTGGAGTTGCATCTGTTTTCAGGCATGCTGAAATCAATGAGCGGAAACATAAAACACGATTTTTTGTTTGCAGAGAAAAGCATACAGACCATGTACAAAGGTGAATACTTTTTCTTGTGCTCCCTGTCTTTTTTTTAATGTATTTGCCACTCTGTTCTTTATAACATATTAGGCACTTCTCCTACTATTTTCAGCTTAAAATTCCAAGGAATAAACAAAATGGTTAATCATTATAGGAAAAAAAGATGTCCCGAGCTTTACCTCTGTGTCCAACACGACCAAGTTTAGTCTCTTCCTCCCAAAGCCAATTCGTTCAATGTGGAATTTGTGGTATACTCTGAGACATAAACTCCATTTCGTGTGTGGATGCACATCCCTCAGAGTTGGAACGCGGCGAGCATCAACTCTCTTGCGCATCATACTAAACATAAGCAAGAAATTTAAGCATGAGAGAAGAGAGGAAAGTAAAATTCAGTCAAGTTGAATTAATTTCGAAAGGCTTATGCGTCAAACCTGCAAACTCCATACAGCAAGCATCATGCTGAAACCACAGTGACTACTTACAACAGCTAGCATTAAAACATTGTCCGCAAAAACTCATCAATGTTAGAATCAGTACAAGGGATGAACAGAAGATCACATTGACGTGCAGATGCATTCAGATTTCCTAGACTGTTTACTAATGGTTACTTTGCTCCTAAACTGACGGTACATCAAAACAGTTTACACATTCTGTATGTTTTTGGCTTTCAAACACGATTACTGCTCGTGGTGTTATCAAATTACCAAAAAAGCTATAGCTCCAATCAAGAATAGTAATACATGAACATATGCCCAAAATGTAATTCACCTCTTTGCAAGGTAACAGGAGAAATCAAGCTCAGTAGTGTTGCTTCTTGAACTCCAGTTCCTATGATATAAAGCAAGTAAATGAACGTCACCCAACAAAGCATATGCCCTTGTGTTCATTCTCACTGAAAATTTAAAAGGAAACAGTGAAATAGTACTTAGTGTCGCAGTAGGTGTCCAGAAAAGACCAATCTCCTAGATTTGTATCAGTATGTGAGGCAATAATAAGTGGCTATGGCCGTATGCTCCTCTTGCTCTTCCATGCATCGAGGTAAGAATCTGCTTTGCTCGAGATATAGAATCAGCACTAAAACAAGATGAAACATCAAGCACCATATGCAAAAAGTTCATGCACATGCAAATGAATTACTTGCAGGTAAATTTTAAATTCAACCAAAAGTGGTGACACACAGCAAGAAGACCTCAACAGAACTATTATGGCTTTTAGTGGAAATCCCACCTTTTTTCTTCAGAAAATACATACCCAAACAATTCAACAGTTTTATCGTGTGAAAGCAATCATCTATTCATCCATAAATGTTTTCTTCGAACGACCCGCCATCATGGTTGCATTCAGAGGTGCATGCTAATTGATAGTCAATCAAAGGAACTCCAATGTAGAGCTCAAACTTACAGTAGGCAGAGGTTGATGATTATAGGCTTAGTTCAAAAGTTGCATTATTTTCTCATAAAAAATAATACTGTAACAGGCAGGTCCGTGAGGAAGAATGTCAAAAAAACTGCTAAAAATAATTCTGAGCCTAAATAGTACATGAACATATGCCCAAAATGTAATTCACCTCTTTGCATATGCCCTTGTGTTCATTCTCACTGAAAATTTAGAAGGGAAAAGTGAAATAGTACTTAGTGTCGCAGCAGGTGTCCACAGAAGACCAATCTCCTAGATTTATATCAGTATGTGAGGCAATAATAAAGCGGAAGTGAAACTGCTCCAAATGAAAGAAAAAGTTGGACCTAATTATCATTAATAGCTGGAAAAAAATCTATTGAAACCAGTACTATTTCAAGCATAGTATGAAGAAAATTTATATAAAGACCTTAAATAGAAAAAACAAACTGGTGTTATATTGGCATCTCTCAACTGAATAAACATTTAAGAACTATATTATTTTTCAGTTCAACTGCAAAATAACAGAATCAGGCACAATACCATACTCTTTTGTATCCGGGCAAGGATATTCGTAATCAAGATACTCTAGTCCCTTATGGTACTCCAAATGAAAGAAAAAGTTGGACCTAATTATCACTAATAGCTGACATAGTAGTGTAGCATAGAATATTGAAATAGTAGTTAGAATATTAAAAATGCAGCATGTAAAGATAAAGAACGAACCGGTTGTGTTTGAGTTGGCTATGTTGCTCAAAGGGGTTCGTGGCACATCCGGCGATGAAGAAGCATGTGTTTGAGAGACCTCCTTAGGGTTAATACTAATGACAGATGCAGCCTTCTTGTGTGCTCGGGCCATACGCCGCTTCTGGTTGTACTCCGCTCTCTTCTCATCGGACATTCGTGCATACCAATTTTTACCACTTTTTGGTTTTTCAACATCTTGATTTACAACTGAGTTGGTTATGTTGCTCAAAGGGGTTCGTGGCACATGCAGTGACGAAGAAGAATCTGCTTGATTTGCAGTCTCCTGAGTAGGTGTATTCGTCGAATCTTTACATGGGGAACGATCCCCTGATTGTAATGCATGCGGACAATGATTCCTCATCTGTGGCATGAATGGGAAACATCATACATCATTAGAAATATTCATGCAATATTGAGAAGCTCAATTCTTGAATGTTGCAAACAAAGTAAGCAGAATCTCAAGTAAATATGAATATGTGACGAAAAGGACCTGTGGCTTGAATGGGAAACATCGTACATCATTGAAATATTCATGCAATATTGAGAAGCTCAATTCTTAAATGTTGCAAACAAAGTAAGCAGAATCTCAAGTATATATGAATATGTGACAAAAAGGACCTTAGATGCTGCAGATGCTGATGAGTGGCAATATTCTGTACCTGTAGAAATATGTGACAAAAAGGACCTTAGAATCTTGAAACATATTAGCTTGCACAAATGTCAGAAAAAAAGAACTAAAATTCAAGAAAGCGACTGGTTAAGAGTAGAGGCTTCGGAAGATGTTGCGGAGGTGTGGAAGAAGGTAATACTCAAAAATAGAATTTTTTAGGTCAAATCAAGTTGCATATCTAACTGGAGATGAAAGGTTTAATGTCACGAGTGTACCACGCAGAGCGCATCTATTTTGCAAGCAGAGAGGCTGCAGGGTGCCTTTTATGCATTCAATAGAAGGACTATGTAGATGCATCATTTTTCACGTCCTATATTCACCATCCGCCTCTTCCATTTTGTCTCTCCATTGCCTCCTCTCAACCCATCCCGGTAAGCCCCACCTTCGCCTCACGGTGCGCAAACCTTCATGATCTACCATTCATTTGAAAATAGATCTACCTTTCATGTCAAAATATAATGCTTGCTCACAGCCCATGACTCAATCTCTTGAAACAACAAAACACGTGGTTTTTTATTTATTTGAGTAGTTGTCACAAAACAAAACATCGCTGCCGATACTATTGTGGATAACCCAATATAGCAAAACTTAGGCAACTTCAGGAGCATAGCAACACAATGGGATGGGAAGGTAAGCAACAAAACTTCAAAATATGAGTTGCTTGGACTACAAATTTCCGAAATCCTCACTAATTCAATATGTCCTCATAAATTTCAGGAATCCTGATGGCAGAATATGAAATTGGTTTGCTTGGTCTTTTGAGTATAGAAGCTTACTTGCGACTCCGGCGGAGTGGCAGCATGGCGGTGTGGCGGCGTGGCGGAGGCGGAGTGGCCGCTTGGCTGCGGCGGCGACCCGCGGCGGGGCGGCTCCGGCGGCTGGGAGGCTCCCGCGCGACCCGCAGCGGGGCGGGCTCCCGGCGACCCGCGGCCGCTTCCCGTGGCTCCGGCGGCG
>NC_041389.1:650126248-650132623 GCF_002162155.2 Triticum dicoccoides
GGCTGCGGGGAGGAGGAGGAGGTCGGGGGGGGGGGTCTGTAGGAGGAGGAGGAGGTCGTGCGGGGGGCGGTTTTTATTTTTTCTTTTTGACTGCGGGACGATTTTTAGTGCGGGGCGATTAGCGATCGATCGTGGCTTGTTGCGTGGTTGGTAGCGTTAAACACAGAATGATTAAGGGCCATTAAATTTTGATGATGGATGGGTGGGATTGTTTGGATCTGCCCCTCTCTTTCTTTTATAGTGGTAGTAGATAAAAGAAAGAGAGGGCGGAGAACCAAACAATCATACCCATCCATCAACCAGATCTTACGGCCCTTAATCCTCTGATGTTTAACGCAACAAACCACGCATTAAGCCAATTCATCGATCCCTAATCTGCCCCTCGTTTAGGGGGAAAAAAGCCCGGTGCCCACGCACGACCACACGACCTCTCCCCTCCTCCCCGCACGAACTCTCTCTCCCCTCCTCCGCGCACGTCTCTCGCCCCCTCCTCCTCCCGCGCCGTTCGCCGCCCCGCCGTTCCTCGCGCCGCCGTCAGCCGCAGGAGCCGCCTCCCGCAGCCGCCGACGTAGTAACCTCCCCTGCCTCTTCTCCGCCTCGCCCCTGTGCCTCCCAACCGCCAAGCCGCCGCCGTCTCATCTTCTCGCTGCATGGCCGGGCGACGTGGCGAGGCGCGCGGAAGCGAGCTCTTCGACCGGCAACACGGCGAGGCGCATGTCCGAGCGACGTGGCGAGGCGCGCGGGAGCTCTTCGGCCGGCGACACGGCGAGGCGCGCGGCTGGGCGTTGCGGTGAGGCGCGCGGGACGGCCGCTGGCGAATGTGGCCGAACCTGAGACCGTGGCGCACGCTGCCACCTCCGTCCTCCTCCGGCCTTATCTCCTACGGAACAGGCTACTCATGCATCGGTACCTAGCCACCATGGCGTCTCTTTCCCTCTCAATCCATTCTTCATCAGGTTTTGCCCTTCGACCATAATCTCCATCATCCTGTTGAAATTGCATTTTTGGACCAAACATCCAATGTCGACGCTGGGTTCGCCGGAGGAAGAAGCGCCGAGTTTGCCGGAGGAAAAAGAACGTCTGTCGAGCCGTGCATTGTCTCCTGTGGCGGCTACACAAGAGGTATCTTTCCCCTCGAAAGCTAATCAATGGATGGTATCCCCTGTTGTAGTTATTGTTTCTATCCCTTTGCTCGATTATGCTTTTTCTTCAGTGAACAATTAGCTTTGCAGAATATAGATATGCTAGCTGCACCTAGGTTATGCTTTTTCTCCAGTTAAGAATTAGCTTTGCAGAATAGATATGCTAGCTGCACCTAGCAAAACAGGATTAGGATGTGTAAACAACTTTCCTCCCTGTAGTTTCTGGGGTTGCAGACCCATGTTCCCATATTTTTTTGCTCAAAGCAATGGCCAAAACATCTTTGTATCACGCAGAATATATTGTTCCACTGCTGTCCTGCTAGCATGTTTATAAGTGTTGGATCTTTAGAGCAGTGGCCAGTGGGCTATTTCACAATAATGTCTGTAATTTTACTTCAAAAAAATGTCTGTAATTTAATTCTGTTGTACTACATTTTCTATTTGGAATAAAGGGGTGCTTCAATTTGGCTGTGTTCATAACTAGCTCATCAATCAAATCAGTGATCCAATAACTTTTTACAAAATTAACAAAAGAAAACAACTGAACCATCATCGTACTCCTATATGTACAACAAAGCGGAAACATGGTTTAATTGGTCATTAATTTCAGATGAATATTGCTCAGCAGTGATTATATGTCTACAATAGTAACACTTATTGTTTTGCCCTGGTAGCATGTTTATAAGTGCCTCAATCTGTCAAAACTGCATTACAGTTGCACATGACCTGATGTGCAAATTTTTGTGTGGAGCTAACTTCTTTGAGCATGTGGCCCAGTGTGTATCTGCATATTTTTCAGTAGAATTAAGTGCCTGGTGCCACTTGAGAGAATAAAAGAATGATCAGCTATTTTTTGTCACACTTATGATTTAGTCAACATTGATGCCCGTCTGCAAAAAGCTTATTCTGATTTGGAATTGATTTTTTAGGCCCTTAAGATGAGTGATGAACATCTGTCGAGCCGTCCAATGTTGTATATGGCAGCTACACCAGAGGTATGAATCCCCTTCATATTAGTTTGCATATGTGAGCCCTGGTACATGTACAATGCGTCTATTATCGTGACACTTTTCTCCATATATACCTTGTAATACTTTGTCTTATCTAATAGAAGCTGGGTGTTTTCCCTTAATTTAGAAGAGCATATGAAGTACATGTTCATTTTCGTATGTATTTTGGGGTCATTGCATAGTGAGCAAGATTAAGGTTATAATTAAAAGATGAAAGCATATTCTTCAAGCTCAGAAGTAAACTAATTAAAATTGGCAAGAATCACAATCATCACAATTATCAGCCATGCAAGAAATCAAATGCCAGGTCTTAACACCACCTGATCAGAACAAAAGTAACCTCTTTATTAGTAGGTAAAAGATAAGCCCAGACAACGGTCTGTATTTCAGGAAACTTGGTTTTGGAATGATTGATCTCCATGTAATTCAAATATATAGTGGCAAAATTTGCATTACTATTCCCTGATCTTCCTCCTTGCCGAATTTATGATTGTCTTATACTATATCAGTCGACTTTGCAGCCGTTGTCTCCTTAGACCTCACCGCCATCGTCTCCGCCGACTTCGCCGCAAGACAATCTGCCATCGCCTCCGCTGACTTTGCCGGAAGACCATCAACCGTCGCCTAGACCTACTTTGGTTCAGGTACTTTTGAAGCATCTGATGGGTCTCATATATTTGTCAAATCGTCACTTTACTGTAGCAAATATAGCCGTTGCCGACAGTAGACTATATTTCACTGACAATCAACACATCATGCACTGATACATAGATGGATTCTGCTTGTACTTGACAGAAGCAGAGTAAATTCGTAAGGAGTGTTTAGTAGTTTAGTACATAGGTGAACATAAAAAAGTAGTTCACAAATAAGTGATGGACGGGTCTCAATTATTTTCAAGAGGGCATTATGTTTACGGAAAATTGCTGCTCACCGTATTTTGACAACTAGAAAAATGCAGTTCTGCTTGAAAAAGTAAATGTAGGATTTTTCTTTAGGTTCTGCGCTGAGTCTGCGGGTCTCACAAAGATGTAGGATAAATAAAATGTCAAAAAGATCAGATTACTTCCCATGTAATATATCATAGCGTGTGTCTTGGTCTTTCCTATTTTTTCCGGTTTTGCAGCCTAGAATTTTTTAACATGCGCATATATAGCTACTTAATCAACTGAGTTCCTTCATGCTGTGTGGCAGACCACATTTACTGATATGATTTACTTTCTCATTCTAGAATTTTGCTTCTACACATGTCTAGCAGTACTCTCACCCCTTTGTGTGGTATTTTGCTCTTGGATTTTTGACGTAGATGTGAAATTTGAGCCGACTATTCTCACTGTTATGCAAATTCATCCGTGTACTATGATTTCTTGAAATAGATAGCCAAAATAAAAGAAAATTGTGGAAGATGGTGCTCCTGAATTTGGGGTTTAGATATGTGCAGCAGGTTACTATTCAGGCTGAACCTGTCAACTCCCCAAGTGATTTTCTTGTTCTCATAACTTCGAAACTTGTCCAGCTACTCAAAAGGTCCCAAATCCATTGTAGAATTGGAGGTTGTCGATCTTCTGAAAGTATAGTTTGACCAATTTCTTGTGTAGAAGAACTACTTCAGTCCTGATCCTAAACTCATATGGAGTCTATCTGGTTGTACACAATGCGTGACTGTCCAGGTCCATTAGTTAATCAATTATTTTATTTCTATAAGGCTAGAAAGCCTTTATTTGCAGATATCATTGCTAGCTTCCGTCATAGCTGGGATCAATGAAAGAATATGTACTTACAACTTGTTAACCAAAATAGCAATGTGTTGTGATTTTGAGGTCAGTCGCTAAAACAATTATGTACTTACAACCTGCACGATGGTTTCTATGGCCCTCCTCCGGTCAGAGCACTACTATGCAATAAACATAGCCTTTGCACAATTCTAGCTGTCAATTTTGCAAACACCTTGGATACAGTGTGTATCTATTGCCGAGAATGCCAGGAGTCCCATTAGTAAGAAATGATGGCTCTAATACTACTCTTGACACACACATAATTAGGAATTGTCATTTTAAGATGGTTACTATTTGGAGTACTTTGGCCAGTATTCAGCGGTGTTCAACATCAACGAGATTATTATTCAGCTTCAGAGTATGATTGCATGTATTGCTCATTATCTCTTTTTCCGTGTTGGTAGTACTAAGTGGCTTCGCACTGATGCAAGACGAACAACATCCGGCTTAGATGAGTCACTTCAGTGGTGTCTTGAAAACTACATGAGCAAGACTGGAGTTGATGGGCATTCGAGACTATCCCTTTTTGATGAAAATGTTCTTCAGCTGAATGAATCTCACATTGTCAAGCAAAAGAACAGTGATCTCGTGCAAGGTCCAAATGTTACCGGTGATCATGGCTCTACAGAAATGAACAACTGCGACCAGTCAGGTTACGAAATGTTCAGCCAAGTTGACCATGTCAGATGCAGTTTTGCTTGGAGGAAACATAATTTGTGCATTCAACTACAGTTGTTGTTGCGCTCACAGGAGAAAGGACTTAGTTTTGTATGTCAGGCATTGAGACAGTCCACTTTCTAAAAGAGGTGGTATATTTGTAACCTAACTGTGCCCACGATCAGCAAGAAAATCAGTACATTGAAGTTTTTATTTGTTCGATGTACCCCTGAAATTTGCTGTCAAACAACTGTTATAGTAGGATAGCTAAGTGGATGTTTTTTTTTGGCTTTACATCATCTCATGACTACTGACCTTAAATGTTCTCTGCCACACTAGCTTTCCTTTCAAGAGAAATTTGTAGCCTAACTGTTGTAGCAATTTTTCATGCATTTTGAATGTTAATCAAGACCAGTGATGTACATGACTCCTGTTGTTATGCATCCGTTCTGACAACTACTTTTCCCCCACAAATTTGCATGAATATATATATAGACATATATATGTGGACTAAACTATTTCCCTTAATTATTACTATTTGCTTGATTAATACATATATTTGATAATATGTTATTCTAAAACATATGCTAATATAATTATTGGCGGTATGATAGTGGTTCAGAATCAACTATACCATTTACAATGTTGAAATATATTTAGTTTGGTACATCCAAAATGTTTACAGCTTGTTAAGAGTGATAAAAAAATTATGTGTCTAACTATGCAAGCACTCGTGACTATCATTTGTTTTTTAAATTTCCAAACATTTTTCGCAACAATAGTCCTGTCATCTCGATGTGATATATTGATATGTTTGGAAATAATTTACACGTGTATCCATTTTTCCTAATATGTTTCTAATTCCTATAAACACAAAAATATCCTTTAAAAAGTTGTTTCTGTATTTAATACTAGCATGACCTCTTCTACATTATCAAACATGTTATGATGTAAAGATCGTGCCTCTTAGCAACCGCTTCAAAACACACTTAGCATTGACCATGAATGAGTCTCACTAAGTAGTGTCCGACTTGCATTTTACACAAGTGCCCTTTAGTGGGAGGGTGCAGGTTTTTGCTCCCATGACAGTAGGGATTTTTTTACCCGGTGCAACGCACGGACACTTTTACTAGTAAGAGAGAAAAGAAGTGATGCTCACCATTATACTGTAGATATGCACAGTAGTGTCGTAAAATATTACTACCACCAATTCACTTTTCCGCGTAAAATGATGTCCTCACTATCGAACCTAGCAGCAAGGTTCCCCCATGACTTGACGCTGATTTCATGCCACTAAAACACCGAAGGGATCAGAATGTCCAATGCACACATACTGCCCAAACCATATAGAGATAGAGATAGATAGAACTACCTCCAATTCATAATAAGTGTCAAAATTTTGAATTAAGGTTGATCGGAGGTAGTAGAAACCTGAGATCACTAATGACACTACTAGGAAAATGACTATAGATGAAATGGATAATAATGGCGCACCTGTCGTGTGGTGCGCCACTACTATATAGCAGTGGCGCACCATGTGCAGGTGCGTCATTAGTGTGGAACACACTAATGGTGCACCAGACACATGGTGCGTCACTAGTAACAATTTTTTTCCAAACATACTAATGGCGCATCATGGCACGGTGCGCCATTACTAGTGCTAACTAGTAATGGCGCACCGGCCACACAGTGCGCCACTACTGTTGTTTTTTTATTCTTTTTTTTTGCAAAACTACTAATGGCGCACCGTAGCATAGTGCGCCATTACTAGTTTAAACTAGTAATGACGCATTA
>NC_041389.1:650133037-650188220 GCF_002162155.2 Triticum dicoccoides
ATATTAATATATTATTTTTTTGCAAAATAACTAATGGCGCACCAGCAGCAGATGCGTCACTAATGACGCATTTGCAGGTGGTGCGCCTGAAGGAAATATGCCCTAGAGGCAATAATAAAGTTATTATTTATTTCCTCATATCATGATAAATGTTTATTATTCATGCTAGAATTGTATTAACCGGAAACATGATACATGTGTGAATACATAGACAAACATATAGTCACTAATATGCCTCTACTTGACTAGCTCATTAATCAAAGATGGTTATTTTTCCTAACCATAGACATGTATTGTCATTTGATTAATGAGATCACATCATTAGGAGAATGATGTGATTGACATGACCCATTCCGTTAGCCTAGCACTTGATCGTTTAGTATATTGCTATTGCTTTCTTCATGACTTATACATGTTCCTGTAACTATGAGATTATGCAACTCCCGTTTACCGGAGGAACACTTTGGGTACTACCAAACGTCACAACGTAACTGGGTGATTATAAAGGAGTACTACAGGTGTCTCCGAAGGTACATGTTGAGTTGGCGTATTTTGGGATTAGGTTTTGTCACTCCGATTGTCGGAGAGGTATCTCTGGGCCCTCTCGGTAATGCACATCACTATAAGCCTTGCAAGCAATGTGACCAATGAGTTGGTTACGGATGATGCATTACGTAACGAGTAAAGAGACTTGCAGGTAACGAGATTGAACTAGGTATTGGATACCGATGATCAAATCTCGGGCAAGTAACATACCGATGACAAAGGGAACAACGTGTGTTGTTATGCGGTTCGACCGATAAAGATCTTCGTAGAATACGTAGGAACCAATATGGGCATCCAGGTTCCGCTATTGGTTATTGACCGAGAATAGTTCTAGGTTATGTCTACATAGTTCTCGAACCCGTAGGGTCCGCACGCTTAATGTTACGATGACAGTTTTATTATGAGTTTGTAAGTTTTGATGTGCTGAAGTTTGTTCGGAGTCCCGGATGTGATCACGGACATGACGAGGAGTCTCGAAATGGTCGAGACATAAAGATTGATATATTGGACGACTATATTTGGACACCAGAAGTGTTCCGGGTGATTTCGGAGAAAACCGGAGTGCCGGAGGGTTACCGGAACCCCCCAGGAGAGTTAATGGGCCACATGGGCCTTGGTGGGAAGAGAGAGGGGCGGCCAGGGTGGGCCGCGCGCCCCCTCTCCCTCTGGTCCGAATTGGACTAGGAGGGGGGGCGGCGCCCCCTTCTTTCCTTCCCCCTCTCCCCCTTCCTTTCCCCCTCCTAGTAGGAGTAGGAAAGGGGGAGTCCTACTCCTACTAGGAGGAGGACTCCTCCTCCTTGGCGCGCCCCAAGGGGCCGGCTGGCCTCCCCCCTTGCTCCTTTATATACGGGGGCAGGGGGGCACCCTAGAACACACAAGTTGATCTACGGATCGTTCCTTAGCCGTGTGCGGTGCCCCCCTCCACCATATTCCACCTCTGTCATATCGTCGCGGAGTTTAGGCGAAGCCCTGCACCGGTAGAGCATCATCATCGTCACCACGCTGTCGTGCTGACGGAACTCATCCCCGAAGCTTTGCTGGATCGGAGCCCGGGGATCGTCATCGAGCTGAACATGTGCTGAACTCGGAGGTGCCGTACGTTCGGTACTTGGATCGGTCGGATCGTGAAGACGTACGACTACATCAACCGCGTTGTCATAACGCTTCCGCTTATGGTCTACGAGGGTACATGGACAACACTCTCTCCCCTTGTTGCTATGCCATCACCATGATCTTGCGTGTACGTAGGAAATTTTTTGAAATTACTATGTTCCCCAACAGTGGCATCCGAGCCTGGTTTTATGCGTAGATGTCATATGCACGAGTAGAACACAAGTGAGTTGTGGGCGATACAAGTCATACTGCTTACCAGCATGTCATACTTTGCTTCGGCGGTATTGTGAGATGAAGCGGCCCGGACCGACATTACGCGTACGCTTACGCGAGACTGGTTTCACCGTTACGAGCGCTCGTGCTTAAAGGTGGCTGGCGGGTGTCTGTCTCTCTCACTTTAGCTGAATCGAGTGTGGCTACGCCCAGTCCTTGCGAAGGTTAAAACAGCACTAACTTGACGAACTATCGTTGTGGTTTTGATGCGTAGATAAGAACGGTTCTTGCTAAGCCCGTAGCAGCCACGTAAAATTTGCAACAACAAAGTAGAGGACGTCTAACTTATTTTTGCAGGGCATGTTGTGATGTGATATGGTCAAGACGTGATGCTATATTTTATTGTATGAGATGATCATGTTTTGTAACCGAAGTTATCGGCAACTGGCAGGAGCCATATGGTTGTCGCTTTATTGTATGAAATGCAAACGCCCTATAATTGCTTTACTTTATCACTAAGCGGTAGCGATAGTCGTAGAAGCAATAGATGGCGTAACGACAACGATGCTACGATGGAGATCAAGGTGTCGCGCCGGTGACGATGGTGATCACGACGGTGCTTCGAAGATGGAGATCACAAGCACAAGATGATGATGGCCATATCATATCACTTATATTGATTGCATGTGATGTTTATCCTTTATGCATCTTATCTTGCTTTGATTGACGGTAGCATTTTAAGATGATCTCTCACTAATTATCAAGAAGTGTTCTCCCTGAGTATGCACCGTTGCGAAAGTTCTTCATGCTGAGACACCACGTGATGATCGGGTGTGATAGGCTCTACGTTCAAATACAACGGGTGCAAAACAGTTGCACACGCGGAATACTCGGGTTAAACTTGACAAGCCTAGCATATACATATATGGCCTCGGAACACGGAGACCGAAAGGTCGAGCGTGAATCATATAGTAGATATGATCAACATAATGATGTTCACCATTGAAACTACTCCATCTCACGTGATGATCAGACATGGTTTAGTTGATTTGGATCACGTGATCACTTAGATGACTAGAGAGATGTCTGTCTAAGTGGGAGTTCTTAACTAATATGATTAATTGAACTTAAATTTATCATGAACTTAGTACCTGATAGTATTTTGCTTGTCTATGTTTGTTGTAGATAGATGGCTCGTGCTGTTGTTCCGTTGAATATTAATGCGTTCCTTGAGAAAGCAAAGTTGAAAGATGATGGTAGCAATTACACGGACTGGGTCCGTAACCTGAGGATTATCCTCATTGCTGCACAGAAGAATTACGTCCTGGAAGCACCGCTGGGTGCCAGGCCTGCTGCTGATGCAACTGACGACGTTAAGAACGTCTGGCAGAGCAAAGCTAATGACTACTCGATAGTTCAGTGTGCCATGCTTTACGGCTTAGAACCGGGTCTTCAACGATGTTTTGAATGTCATGGGGCATATGAGATGTTCCAGGAGTTGAAGTTAATATTTCAAGCAAATGCCCGGATTGAGAGATATGAAGTATCCAATAAGTTCTATAGCTGCAAGATGGAAGAGAATAGTTCTGTCAGTGAACACATACTCAAAATGTCTGGGTATAATAATCACTTGATTCAACTGGGAGTTAATCTTCCTGATGATACTGTCATTGACAGAATTTTCCAATCACTGCCACCAAGCTACAAGAGCTTCGTGATGAACTATAATATGCAAGGGATGGACAAGACTATTCCCGAGCTCTTCGCAATGCTAAAAGCCGCGGAGGTAGAAATCAAGAAGGAGCATCAAGTGTTGATGGTTAACAAGACCACCAGTTTCAAGAAAAAGGGCAAAGGGAAGAAGAAGGGGAACTTCAAGAAGAACAGCAAACAAGTTGCTGCTCAAGAGAAGAAACCCAAGTCTGGACCAAAGCCTGAAACTGAGTGCTTCTACTGCAAGCAGACTGGGCACTGGAAGCGGAACTGCCCCAAGTATTTGGCGGATAAGAAGGATGGCAAAGTGAACAAAGGTATATGTGATATACATGTTATTGATGTGTACCTTACTAATGCTCGCAGTAGTACCTGGGTATTTGATACTGGTTCTGTTGCTAATATTTGCAACTTGAAACGGGGACTACGAATTAAGCGAAGATTGGCTAAGGACGAGGTGACGATGCGCATGGGAAATGGTTCCAAAGTCGATGTGATCGCGGTCGGCACGCTACCTCTACATCTACCATCGGGATTAGTTTTAGACCTAAATAATTGTTATTGGTGACAGCGTTAAGCATGAACATTAGATCTTGTTTGATGCGAGACGGTTATTCATTTAAATCAGAGAATAATGGTTGTTCTATTTATATGAGTAATATCTTTTATGGTCATGCACCCTTGAAGAGTGGTCTATTTTTATTGAATCTCGATAGTAGTGATACACATATTCATAGTGTTGAAACCAAAAGATGCAGGGTTGATAATTATAGTGCAACTTATTTATGGCACTGCCGTTTAGGTCATATCGGTGTAAAGCGCATGAAGAAACTCCATACTGATGGGCTTTTGGAATCACTTGATTATGAATCACTTGGTACTTGCGAACCGTGCCTTATGGGCAAGATGACTAAAACGCCATTCTCCGGAACTATGGAGTGAGCAACTGATTTGTTGGAAATCATTCATACTGATGTTTGTGGGCCAATGAATGTTGAACTCGCGGCGGGTATCGTTATTTTCTCACCTTCACAGATGACTTGAGCAGATATGGGTATATCTACTTGATGAAACACAAGTCTGAAACATTTGAAAAATTCAAAGAATTTCAGAGTGAAGTGGAAAATCATCGTAACAAGAAAATAAAGTTTCTACGATCTGATCGTGGAGGAGAATATTTGAGTTACGAGTTTGGTTTACATTTGAAACAATGCGGAATAGTTTCGCAACTCACGCCACCCGGAACACCACAATGAAATGGTTTGTCCGAACGTCGTAATCGTACTTTACTAGATATGGTGCGATCTATGATGTCTCTTACTGATTTACCGCTATCGTTTTGGGGTTATGCTTTAGAGACGGCCGCATTCACGTTAAATAGGGCACCATCAAAATCCGTTGAGACGACGCCTTATGAACTGTGGTTTGGCAAGAAACCAAAGTTGTCATTTCTTAAAGTTTGGGGCTGCGATGCTTTTGTGAAGAAACTTCAACCAGATAAGCTTGAACCTAAATCGGAGAAATGTGTCTTCATAGGATACCCAAAAGAGACCATTGGGTACACCTTCTATCACAGATCTGAGGGCAAGATTTTTATTGCTAAAATCGGATCCTTTCTAGAGAAGGAGTTTCTCTCGAAAGAAGTGAGTGGGAGGAAAGTAGAACTTGATGAGATAACTGTATCTACTCCCTTGTTGGAAAGTAGTTCATCACAAGAACCGGTTCCTGTGACAACTACACCAATTAGTGAGGAAGCTACTGATATTGATCATCAAACTTCAGATCAAGTTTCTACTGAACCTCATAGGTCTACCAGAGTAAGATCCGCACCAGAGTGGTACGGTAATCCTATTTTGGAAGTCATGTTACTTGACCATGATGAACCTACGAACTATGAGGAAGTGATGATGAGCCCAGATTCCGCAAAATGGCTAGAGGCCATGAAATCTGAGATGGGATCCATGTATGAGAGCAAAGTATGGACTTTGGTTGACTTGCCTGATGATCGGCAAGCCATTGAGAATAAATGGATCTTTAAGAAGAAGACTGACGCTGATGGTAATGTAACTGTCTATAAAGCTCGACTTGTTGCGAAAGGTTTTCGACAAGTTCAAGGGGTTGACTACGATGAGACTTTCTCACCCGTAGCGATGCTTAAGTCTGTCCGAATCATGTTAGCTATTGCTGCATTTCATGATTATGAAATCTGGCAAATGGATGTCAAAACTGCATTCTTGAATGGATTTCTGGAAGAAGAGTTGTATATGATGCAGCCAGAAGGTTTTGTTGATCCAAAAGGTGCTAACAAAGTGTGCAAGCTCCAGCGATCCATTTATGGACTGGTGCAAGCATCTCGGAGTTGGAATAAACGCTTTGATAGTGTGATCAAAGCATATGGTTTTATACAGACTTTTGGAGAAGCCTGTATTTACAAGAAAGTGAGTGGGAGCTCTGTAGCATTTCTGATATTATATGTAGATGACATATTATTAATTGGAAATGATATAGAATTTCTGGATAGCATAAAGGGATACTTGAATAAAAGTTTTTCAATGAAAGATCTAGGTGAAGCTGCTTACATATTGGGCATCAAGATCTATAGAGATAGATCAAGACGCTTAATAGGACTTTCACAAAGCACATACCTTGATAAAATTTTGAAAAAGTTCAAAATGGATCAGGCAAAGAAAGGGTTCTTGCCCGTGCTTCAAGGTGTGAAGTTGAGTCAAACCCAATGCCCGACCACAGCAGAAGATAGAGAGAAAATGAAAGATATTCCCTATGCTTCAGCCATAGGCTCTATCATGTATGCAATGCTGTGTACCAGACCTGACGTATGCTTAGCAATAAGTTTGGCAGGGAGGTACCAAAGTAATCCAGGAGTGGATCACTAGACAGCGGTCAAGAACATCCTGAAATACCTGAAAAGGACTAAGGATATGTTTCTCGTATATGGAGGTGACAAAGAGCTAGTCGTAAATGGTTACGTCGATGCAAGCTTTGACACTGATCCGGACGATTCTAAATCGCAAACCGGATACGTGTTTTTATTAAACGGTGGAGCTGTAAGTTGGTGCAGTTCTAAACAAAGCGTCGTGGCGGGATCTACATGTGAAGCTGAGTACATAGCTGCTTCGGAAGCAGCAAATGAAGGAGTCTGGATGAAGGAGTTCATTTCCGATCTAGGTGTCATACCTAGTGCATCGGGACCAATGAAGATCTTCTGTGACAATACCGGTGCAATTGCTTTGGCAAAGGAATCCAGATTTCACAAGAGGCCAAGCACATCAAGAGACGCTTCAATTCCATCCAGGACCAAGTACAAGTGGGAGACATAGAAATTTGCAAGATACATACGGATCTGAATGTTGCAGACCCATTGACTAAGCCTCTCTCACGTGCAAAACATGATCAGCACCAAGACTCCATGGGTGTTAGAATCATTACTATGTAATCTAGATTATTGACTCTAGTGCAAGTGGGAGACTGAAGGAAATATGCCCTAGAGGCAATACTAAAGTTATTATTTATTTCCTCATATCATGATAAATGTTTATTATTCATGCTAGAATTGTATTAACCGGAAACATGATACATGTGTGAATACATAAACAAACATATAGTCACTAGTATGCCTCTACTTGACTAGCTCATTAATCAAAGATGGTTATGTTTCCTAACCATAGACATGTGTTGTCATTTGATTAATGGGATCACATCATTAGGAGAATGATGTGATTGACATGACCCATTCCATTAGCCTAGCACTTGATCGTTTAGTATATTGCTATTGCTTTCTTCATGACTTATACATGTTCCTGTAACTATGAGATTATGCAACTCCCGTTTATCGGAAGAACACTTTGGGTACTACCAAACGTCACAACGTAATTGGGTGATTATAAAGGAGTACTACAGGTGTCTCCGAAGGTACATGTTGAGTTGGCATATTTCAAGATTAGGTTTTGTCACTTTGATTGTCGGAGAGGTATCTCTGGGCCCTCTCGGTAATGCACATCACTATAAGCCTTGCAAGCAATGTGACCAATGAGTTGGTTACGGGATGATGAATTACGTAACGAGTAAAGAGACTTGCCGGTAACGAGATTGAACTAGGTATTGGATACCGACGATCAAATCTCGGGCAAGTAACATACCGATGACAAAGGGAACAACGTGTGTTGTTATGCGGTTTGACCGATAAAGATCTTCGTAGAATATGTAGGAACCAATATGGGCATCCAGGTTCCGCTATTGGTTATTGACCGAGAATAGTTCTAGGTCATGTCTACATAGTTCTCGAACCCGTAGGGTCCGCATGCTTAACGTTACGATGACAGTTTTATTATGAGTTTATAAGTTTTGATGTACCGAAGTTTGTTGGGAGTCCCGAATGTGATCACGGACATGACGAGGAGTCTCGAAATGGTCGAGACATAAAGATTGATATATTGGACGACTATATTCGGACACCGGAAGTGTTCCGGGTGATTTCGGAGAAAACCGGAGTGCCGGAGGGTTACCGGAACCCCCCCAGGAGAGTTAATGGGCCACATGGGCCTTGGTGGGAAGAGAGAGGGGCGGCCAGGGTGGGCCGCGCGCCCCCTCTCCCTCTGGTCCAAACTGGACTAGGAGGGGGGGGCGGCGCCCCCCTCTTTCCTTCCCCCTCTCCCCCTTCCTTTCCCCCTCCTAGTAGGAGTAGGAAAGGGGGAGTCCTACTCCTACTAGGAGGAGGACTCCTCCTCCTGGGCGCGCCCCAAGGGGCCGGCCGGTCTCCCCCCTTGCTCCTTTATATACGGGGGCAGGGGGGCACCGTAGAACACACAAGTTGATCTACGGATCGTTCCTTAGCCGTGTGCGGTGCCCCCCTCCACCATATTCCACCTCTGTCATATCGTCGCGGAGTTTAGGCGAAGTCCTGCGCCGGTAGAGCATCATCATCATCACCACGCCGTCGTGCTAACGGAACTCATCCCCGAAGCTTTGCTGGATCGGAGCCCGGGGATCGTCATCGAGCTGAACGTGTGCTGAACTCAGAGGTGCCGTACGTTCGGTACTTGGATCGGTCGGATCGTGAAGACGTACGACTACATCAACCGCGTTGTCATAACGCTTCCGCTTACGGTCTACGAGGGTACATGGACAACACTCTCTCCCCTTGTTTCTATGCCATCACCATGATCTTGCGTGTACGTAGGAATTTTTTTGAAATTACTACATTCCCCAACAGCGCCATTAGTAACCTGGGACCAACAAGATATTTTGGACAGCCCACCTACTCACTCACTTTCCCCACTTATTCTCCGCCTCCTCCTCCAAGCTTGTCTCGGCTGCCTCCTCCTCCTCACCTCATTTGCACCATAGATTCATCCAAATCAAGTGGTTAAATTACCTTTTTTGATAGGTAAGTAAGGGGGGAAGCTATCTTTATGTTGTTCTCCCTCTCCAACAACGTGCACATGCACTTTTTGTGGCCTAGCTAGATCTATGTATGTTCGTGGTGTTGCATATGTTTATGGTGTTGCATATATGTTTGTGTTTGCAGGTACCGGTATTTGAAATGCGATAGTTGCCAATATTTTGCCGGATGTTGATTCATTTCCGTTTCGGCGAGAATTTTGGCAATATGCATTTTTTTGGTCCTATTTTTATGGGAAGTCATGCCAAATTTTTTCTTGGTTCTAAAATATCGTTTTTCTCTACCCCGCAGGCGACCATGATCCGCACGATGACCGAAGGCATCGTGAATAGGTTTTTGAGCTCCACGAAGGCCGAGATGCTTCAAAAGAACGAGACAGAGATAAGATGTCCGTGTCGAAGATGCAAGCTGAAGAGCCTTATTGCGGACCCGGATTCCGGGCAGGTGCGGGACCACCTGCTCTTGCGTGGTTTCATGGATGGCTATCGGTGGCAAGGTGATGAAAATGACTATGAAGTCGTCCATGGGGGTCGGGCAAGAAATGAGGAAGGGCAGCAAGACAACACTGCGGCTCGGGCGGGCGAGAAGACGAAGAATCTACAGGACAGGATCACGACGGTGATGTTGTACAAAGTCATCATGTAGAAGATGTCAGACATGATGATGAGGAAGATGCCGGAGCAGACGAAGGGCATGATCATGAAGATGAAGATGCCGGCGGAGCAGACGACGATGGACCATCGATGGGCTGGGTGCAGGACCCTCATATTCAAGAGCTGCTTCTCAAGCAGACGGATAACACAAGAGCTGCCGCCCGAGAGAAAGCCAAGCTGGATCAACTAGAGATAGACGCGGTTACTCCATTCTATGAAGGATGCATGCCCGAGGATACCCGCCTGAAAGTAATGCTCATGGCTCTGGAGATGAAGGTAAAACACAAAATGACCAACGCATGCTTCGACGAGAACATGTCATTCTGGCACGAACGTCTTCCCAAGGGGAACAAGTGCCCGACCAGTTTCGAGGAGGCGAAGAAAATCGTGTGTCCTCTGGATTTACCGCACGTGAAATACCATGTGTGCATGAACAATTGCATCATTTATCGGGACGAGCACACGGAGTCTACCATATGTCCGGTGTGTGGCGTCACTCGATACAAGAAGAGGAAGAAAGCTCCTCGAAAACTGGTGTGGTACTTTCCGATCACTCCTCGTCTTCAACGGTATTTCACGGACCCTAAGGTAGCAAAGCTCCTGCGTTGGCACGCGGATAGGGAGGAGAAGAAGCGAGAAGATGACGCAAATGATCCGGAGATAAATAAAAAAGACAAGATGCTGAGTCACCCAAAGGATGCGAGCCAGTGGCAAGCGTTGAACTTCGAACACCCAGGATTTGGGAAGGATCCAAGGAACATCGTGCTGGGCGCGAGCACCGATGGAGTCAATCCGTTTGGCAGCCAGAGAAGCACACATAGCACCTGGCCTGTGTTTGTGTGGATGTACAACCTTCCCCCCTAGTTGTGCATGAAGAGGAAGTACAATCACATGAGTATGCTAATTGAAGGGCCGAAACAACCAGGGAACAACATCAATCTGTATCTGGGGCTGCTGAAAGAGGAGCTAGACACGTTGTGGAAAACGCTAGCCAATACGTGGGACGCCGCAGAGAAAGAATATTTCCCTATGAGAGCCGCACTGCTCACGACGGTGCACGACTATCTCGGTTACGGATATCTCGCAGGGCAGGTGATCCACGGATTTTCTGGATGCGTCAAGTGCATGGATGACACAACGTATCGCCAGCTAGATAGAGATCCCGGGTCTTTGAAAACCGTGTTCATGGGACATCGAAGGTGGCTTCGCGACGATGACCCGTGGAGGAAACACAAGGATCTGTTCGATGGTGAAAGCGAACCCCGAAGACGCCCGCGTACGAGGAGCGGCGAGGAAATAGACCAGCTATTGAAAAATTGGAAAGATTGCCCACTGCCGGGAAAGAAGCAAAAGGCGCCAGAGCCGGGAAAGAAGTGAAAGGCGCCAGAGCCGCTACTGAAGGTATGGAAAACAAGGTCTGTTTTCTGGGACTTGCCGTACTGGAAGATCCACCTTGTGCCTCACAGCCTTGATGTCATGCATATCACGAAGAACGTGTGCGAGAGTCTGCTTGGTACCCTGCTCCACATGCCAAAGAGGACCAAAGATGGGCCGAAAGAAAGGGTAGACTTGAAATCAATGGGCATCAGGAAGGAGCTTCACGCTAATGATGATGATGATGAGGCGAAGCAGGACACGGAAAGTCGCTGCAAAGGCAAAAAGGCCAAGAAGACCGGAAATGACTACCCTCCCGCATGCTTCACTCTAAGGCAGGAGGAGATCGAGCAGTTTTTCACCTGCCTCGTAGGAGTAAAACTTCCTTACGGTTACGCGGGGAAGATAAGCAGATACCTAGACCCAGCAAAGCAGAAGTTCAGCGGGATGAAGTCTCACGACTGTCACGTGCTGATGACGCAGATACTTCTAGTTGCAATCCGTGGTATCATGGATGCGCACGTCCGTGAAATGCTATTTGGCCTATGAAACTTTTTCGATGTCATCTCTCGGAAGTCGGTTGGTGTGAGGCAACTCAGAAGGCTACAGGAAGAGATCATGGTGATACTATGCGAGCTTGAGATGTACTTCCCGCCCGCATTCTTTGACGTTATGGTGCATCTGCTGGTCCATATCGTGGAGGATATCATCCAACTCGGGCCGACGTTCCTGCACAGCATGATGTCGTTCGAAAGGATGAATGGTGTCATCAAAGGATACGTTCGCAACATGTCATGTCCAGAGGGAAGCATAGCCAGGGGCTTTCTGACCGAAGAGTGCATCTCCTACTGCATGAATTATCTAGGCATCAAGGATCCTATTGGTCTGCCCGTCAACAGGCACCTCGGCAGGCTCGGTGGATGGGGTCACCGTGAGGGTTGCCGCGAAATGCATGTCGACTTCGAGAGTCGACTTGCCGACTTTGAAAGAGCAAACCTAGTCGCGCTACAACACATAGACGTGGTCGATCCTTGGGTGGTAGAGCACAAAACCTTTATTGAGAAGACGTACAATGACCGAGGCCAACAGAGGACGGACGGAGATATAATAAAAGAGCACAACTCATGTTTCACGCGTTGCTTCAAGCAGAAGCTTCTGTCGTACCCTTTACATGAGGATTCTTCCGTGGAAGAACAACTCATATTTGCCTTCTCAGAGGGCGCCGAGCACAACCTGATGACCTATGAGGCGTACGATATCAATGGCTACACATTCTACACCGAGGACAAGGACATGAAGAGCGATGGTTATCAGAACTCCGGGGTAACGATGGAATCCTACACCGGTAACGACAAGGACAGATACTACGGAAGGATCGAGGAGATCTGGGAGCTGAGCTACGCTGGAGAGAAGATCCCGATGTTCCGTGTCAGATGGGCCAAGAGCGTCCTAAAAGAAGACCTGTATTCTAGGGTTGGTGGTTGGAGAATTAAGTAGCTAGGGTTAGCACCCGAGTCGCTTCCCCCTCTTCCCCCTCTTGATTTCCTTCTGATGTGTTCTAGGGTTGGGGGTTGGAGAAATTTGGACAAGGAAAGGGGGTTGGAGAATTAAGTAGCTAGGGTTTGCCAAATGTTCAAATCTCTGAGCTTGCTGCAGTGCAACCAAGATGATATTTAGATGCATTTTAGAGGATACTAGTCTCAACTAAGCATCCACCTAGAGATTCTTTCTTTAAGTAGCTAGGCTCAATTAGCGAATTTTCCAGTGAGTTTGGATTCATGTAGTGAATTTGGATTCCTGCTTGCTTGGTCCATCTTTTGGTTCTTGTTAATGAGAACACTTGGTCCATATTCATTTGCAGTGAACATACATTTTCACTGTTCTTATAATATTTGCTTGATGTCAGATTATGCTATGAGGATATTAGTCTAAGCCCAGTCTTGGATGCATTGTTTTATCCTACGGTGGTTAAATCGGTTCTGAAAATTATCTAGTTTGACCTGTACTTGTCCATCTATCATAATCTATTCTTTGACCATGGCAGTAGCTGGTATTTTGTTATGATAATTTTAGTATATATCTTACTGTCGTTTGCTGATCTCGTTGTATTTTCAATCCAGAGGCAACTCTCCGACGAAGTCTCCTCCAGGTAATATATGTCTCATGCTTTCTAAAGAGTACTAGTATACTGACTAAACTAGCTACTTGCTATGCTTAGTTGCTCCGTTGTCTGAATCGTGACACTTTGCCAGCTGAAACTTGCCTGTCACACTGTCGCTGTATTGCTCAACTAAAAACACAAATATTTGTAGTTTTTGCCTGTCATAATGCAACTAAGCATACTAGTCTCAACTAAGCATACTAGTTTTTTGTTCAGCCATTGCACTAGATAACCAGTGTAAATAGGATCTTCTGGCCTGTCAACATCGACAAAGCGCAGTTTGACTCGACTGTTGCCTCCAATTTCAGGAAAACCTTCCGGTATCTGCCTAAATTTTCAGATAAGATGAGAGTGAGACAGTAACAGAAGGAAACTTCCCAGATTATGTAGAAAGAAAATACTTGGTTTGACAGCAAGTACCATGACATGAATCAAAAAACATATACGGTGGGAAAAATAAAATGGCAGAAACCTGGGAGGTTCAGAAATGCCATTATGAAGCGAGGTTGCTTGTCTTCCCTACATCTATTTCATGACATAGAAAAAAGGAGTTAGGATAGAGTGCATGTATATAAATAAAGGAATATTAAACAGATAAAGATCCAGAAGATATAAGAGGATAAAAATGGCATTTCCCAGAAAGCAAGCCAACACTTGAGTTGTTACTACTAGAGACCATCTCCATATTTTTTGAGCGTTATGATTACTGAAAGAAGAACAAATTCTGTTTTATTAACACAGAACACGCATCCATGATTTATTTACTCACACTCGATGATAACCTGAACCAAAAAAAATACTATGCATGTCAAGCTTCCAAAAATATAAGTTGTTGTGTTGCTGACAAAAGGATGGATGTTCTCTTCCCATGACAGGATAAAAATGGCATCTCCCAGAAAAGCATGCCAGCACTTCACTTGTTACTTTCCTAAGATGTGCATCTCATTTATTTGTGTTTTTATTTGTAGCTGTATTGCTCAACTAAGCATACTAGTGTCGCAATACACTGTTTTGCAGGTAATAGTGTCGCAATATTTGCCTGTCATACCAGCTGAAACTTGACAGTGTTTCCTAAAAACACTGTCACTGCCACTAAAAGCATGACAATATAATTTCTAGTTTGTGTTTTTATTTGTTCACACTATCACTGTATTGCTCAACTAGACAATTAGTGTTTATGAAGAAGAAGAATAAACCTGCTGTTGCTGCTGTTATGCCTGTATTCACTGCTGCTGCTGCTGTACTTGTGACGATGTTGTACTTGTGATGATGCTACTTGTGATCTTCTGAAATGACCCATTGGCGACTTCACTGCTGCTGTTGCTGTACTTGTGATGATGTTGTACTTGGGATAATGATTTTGCAGGTACCCCGAGAGGCCCTTGAGTTTGCCGGAATGTCGATTAACTTCCGTTCCGGCAAATTCAGGTACTCCATATGTCCTATTTTCAGCAAAGGTCATACTGAAATTTTCCATGAATTTTAGCATGACTTTGCTAAAAATAGGACATGGGGTACTTGCAACTAATGCATGGGCCGGGGTATCTTAGTACTTAGTTAAGTAGGATCAACTGCCCCGCCATTCTTGCTGCATAGGTGGCAATAGAGCCAAGTGATTAGTGCCAAGTGATTAGGCCCAACCTAGGGTGCCTCGACATCGATAAACCCTAAATGATGAAAAATTAACTTAGCATTTAGGGTGCCTCGGCGTCGACAAACCCTAAATGATGAAACCTTGGCTTCTATAGGGTGCCTCGGTGTCGATGAGAACCTAAATGATGTACGCTTAGGCTTTTAGGGTGCCTCGGCGTCGACAAACCCTAAATGATAAAAGCTTAGCTTTTAGGATGCCTCGGTGTCGACAAACCCTAAATGATGAGACCATGATCTTGTTCCTTGACAATAACCAACTTTTTGACCTAACTTTTTTCCTATTTAGAGCGAAACATGGCCCACAACGATGAGGCCGGCGGTTCGGGTGGCAAGCAATTCTGGGAGCTGTCCCAGGAGATGGAGGAACAACCTCACCGCTATGAGGACACCGCGGAAGACACCGATCCTGACTACACAAGCCCTAGTCATCGGGGATGACACCATTGATGGTGCCGCCGAGGATGCCACCATTGATGGTGCCGCCGAGGATGCCACCACTGATGATGGCGGCGCACACACAGATGGCAGCCAACCGAAGAGGCAACGGAAGGACCAGCGCCCGAACGCGCTCTACACCGTCAAGGAGGAATTTACTCAAGTGGACTCCGACGGGCATCCAACGGAGCCCAAACATATAGTCAAGGGGTACTCGGTTCAGCTCAGGTACATTCTCCGGAGCACTGTCTCGATCAACACCGAGAACCTTAGGCATAAGGACCGAGGGAATTTGCGCAACCTCCTCTTCACGAAGCTGCACGAACGATACAAGTTCCCCGCTGAATTTGAAAACACACGCCTCTCAGGGAATAAAGTGAACAGTGCCGCCCTCACGAGGATGAGCACGGCCCTATCTACTTGGAGAAGCGCGGTGAAGAGAATGATTGAGAAAGGTGATGGTTATGAGAAGATCAAGGCGAAAAATCCTTCAATCAGTGAAGATGACTACAAGGAGTTCAAGATCAAGTGCGAGAGTAGTGCAACCTCCGAATCAAGTCAGTAGGGGAAAGAAATGTGGGAGTTGAACTTAGGGGAACACAAACTCGGTCCCGGCGGTTACAGAGTGGCGGAGCCTATATGGGACAAGGAGGACGCGGAGCGTGCCGAGCAAGGCCTACCGCCCCGCTTCGAGAAATACAGCAGTGACAAGCAGACCAGGAACTATGTCAGGGCCCGGTACAAGGAGGACCCGATAACAAAGGAGCTTACCACGGATCCGAAGACCAGGGCGCTTGAGCTTGTTCTGGCGAAGGAGACTGAAAAAGCAGTAGCGCGGGGTCATCTCAGAGCACCCATGCTTGGGACAACACTCTAAATAGGGCGTTGATCGTAATGAAAAACAAGGATAAGCTCAGTAAGCCGTCGTCAGCTGGTCGTGTGGCCGGCAAAGGCTTGTCCACAAAATGGCCGTCATACTATACCGCTGGTGGGCGAAAGGAGAAAAAGACCAGCTCGGAAAGCCAGTCGCGCGAGGTTCAAGAACTCAAGGCACAAGTGGCACGGATTTCGGAGATTGTCCAAGAGCAAGTGCAATAGCA
This sequence comes from Triticum dicoccoides, assembly GCF_002162155.2. Taxonomy (NCBI): domain Eukaryota; kingdom Viridiplantae; phylum Streptophyta; class Magnoliopsida; order Poales; family Poaceae; genus Triticum; species Triticum dicoccoides. Next base: position 650,149,418 of record NC_041389.1, read on the forward strand.
ACTGGGGTCGAGGCTCACCAGCATTATGCCTACCTTGATTCATGGGCTGACGACGCGGATTGCGGGTGGCCAACAGGGTCCGCCCTCGATTCCCAGCTTGACGGCCAGCAACTCGCACAACGCGCAGGCGGCGCCATTGGTGTCTCCGGCGGCACCATTGGTGTCTTCGGCGGCGGCGGTATTGGTGTCTCCGATGCCGGCACGGCTAGCATTTGAGCTTAATGCACTCGGGTGTACGCCGGCCGGCACCTCGGCAGCAAGCGGCCCCTCCGTCAGTTGGACGCCCGCCGTTGGCGGTGCCTCGACATTAACCGAGCTCGACGCCATCATCACGGTAACTAATTAAGCCTCTCGGCCGAGGACTTCGTCTCCTTGCCTTTGACTGGGCATCCCTGACACCCTACATGTTTTCGCAGGGCGCCGCCGATGTTCCGTGCACTCTCCTGCACTTCGTGAACGACGAGTTGGTCGATGTTGCCAAGGGCAAAATCGTTCAACCGGGCAACCCCGTTGTCGGTGTCAAAACCGGCGGATCTCGGGTAGGGGGTCCCGAACTGTGCGTCTAGGCGGATGGTAACAGGAGACAAGGGACACGATGTTTTACCCAGGTTCGGGCCCTCTTGATGGAGGTAAAACCCTACGTCCTGCTTGATTGATATTGATGATGTGGGTATTACAAGAGTAGATCTACCACGAGATCAAGGAGGCTAAACCCTAGAAGCTAGCCTATGGTATGATTGTTGTTCGTCCTATGGACTAAAGCCATCCAGTTTATATAGACACTGGAGAGGGCTAGGGTTACACAGAGTCGGTTACAATGGTAGGAGATCTACATATCCGTATTGCCAAGCTTGCCTTCCACGCCAAGGAAAGTCCCATCCGGACACGGGACGAAGTCTTCAATCTTGTATCTTCATAGTCTTGAGGTCCGGCCGATGATGATAGTTCGGCTATCCGGACACCCCCTAGTCCAGGACTCCCTCAGTAGCCCCTGAACCAGGCTTCGATGACGACGAGTCCGGCGCGCATATTGTGTTCGGCATTGCAAGGTGGGTTCCTTCTCCGAATAATTTATAGAAGATTGTGAACACCAGGATAGTGTCCGGCTCTGCAAAATAAATTCCACATACCACCGTAGAGAGAATAATATTTACACAAGTTCAATCTGCTGACATATTTGGTGGTGTGACGTCACACCACTACCAAGCCTTTACTTGAATTGTTTTTATTGTACCACCTCAGCGTGTTTAGTGAAGCGGTTTCCTTGGCACGTCTTTGTCGAAGCAGAGATCGTGTTCCCATATTCCGGGATTCCCATCAATACGGACGTGGGTAACCCAACCACGCCATTGATTGCGGCGCTTGGGAGATAAGCGAGTTTTATCAGGCCGGTGGGGATGCATGTTTTCGTCCGCCCATATAAGGGGATAAAGATCCAACCCTTTTACCTACGCCTTCTTCCTCCTTGGCTTATCCATCTCCGCGAACTCGAGATCCAGCGCCCAAGTCCGCACATCTCACCTCAACCTTCTCCAACTATGTTCGGAGCGGGAGGCAAGTGGATGGCCTCCTCCGTTACAGAGGGGCACATCCAGAAGCTGCGCAGCGCCGGATATCTGTCCAGCAACATCGTGCACCGGCTCCCCGACGAGGGAGAGCTCATCCCCACCCCCAGGCCCCATGAGAGGGTAGTATTTCTTTCCCATTTCCTCCACGGACTGGGCTTCCCACTCCATCCCTTTGTCCGGGGGCTCATGTTCTACTACGGCCTGGATTTCCATGATCTGGCTCCAAATTTCATCCTCAACATCTCGGTGTTTATCGTCGTGTGTGAGGCCTTCCTCTGCATCCAGCCCCACTTCGGCTTGTGGCTCAAGACCTTCAGTGTCAAGCCGAAGGTTGTGAAGGGCAGCCAAGCGGAGTGCGGAGGCGCCATGGTGGGCAAGATGCCCAACGTTAGTTGGCTCGAGGGCACCTTCGTGGAAACCATTAAGGGGTGGCAATCGGGGTGGTTTTACATCACCGAGCCGCGTGACCCTGAATGGGCAGCGGCCCCCGAATTCAGATCTGGCATCCCCATATGGCTCATCTCCTGGAAAGAGAGTGGTCGGACATGGGGTGATTCGGAGGAGCTGACCGGACTTCAAGCCTGCATCCAAAAGCTAGTGAACAAGAAGCTCAAGCTTGTCAACATAGTCCAGGTCATGCTCATCCACCGGATTCTCCCATGCCAACAACGGGACTTCAATATGTGGGAGTTCGATCCGACACAGCACCAGACTTTGAGTGGGCTCTTTGACACTACGTACGAAGAGGCCTGGAGGGTGCTATTTAAGGGTGCCGAGGCTCCCGCATCCGCTACCGAAGATCGCGGATTCATCTCGCAGCGTCTGGCTAGTGAGGTAAGCGATTTTGCCCTTTACGGGACACTTGTTTTCCATGGTTTGACTCTATGCGGGATCTAAACTCCCCCTCCTTTGACAGGACTGGCTGAAGAAGGCTGAACAAACTATCTGTCCGGCCCCATTGCCAGAGGACCCAGCGGACGCCCGCTTAACGGGGCTGCTGGCTCCGGCACCCCACGTGGTGCCAGAGAAGAAGGCCAAGAAGAAGGCCACGGGCACTCGGAAGAGTTCCTGTTTTCAGGTGTCATTGGATGATGACTCCAAGGCATACTCCTCCCACAAAAGCGAGGAGGAGAAGAAGGCCTCTCCCTTAGCGGGGGGAGGGAAGAAAAGGAAGGCCTCCCCAATGAGGGAGGTCGAAGGGTCCAAGAAGGGAAGGACTCTTCCCCCGGACTGCTCTGCCAACGCCGGCGACGACGACGAGGATTGGCCCCCAAGGGCCAAGCCCCTGGCGAGATCGTAAGTATCCGGATTCCCGAATAACTTCATGATTTTTCTAATGCCGCATACAACCCTGCAGTCCGCCCAAGGATGACTTTCCCGTTTCATCGAGCGGGTCCTTGGGTGCCTCGGATATGGATTCCCTTCCGACCGCCTCCACCCCCCGTGATACGGACGATGCCGAGGTGGGATCCCAGGAAGGGACCCGCCAGGAGGAGGACACCTCAAAGGTGCCGCAGGGCAACCTCCCGGACTTTGCACCGGACTCGGCCCCGGAACCCGTAGTGGCTCCGGAGTCCGGCGGGTGGCCCCTTCGTAAGAAGGGCAAGACCGTGACGCCGGCAGCCTCCGTCCAACTGGAGGCGCCGGATAGCTTGCTGGAGGCACTCGACGGCACCTCCATCGAAGAGGAACACCTCACCTTCATGAGTGCGGTGATTCAGAAGGTTCAGCTCGCCAAGAGCGGGCTGACCGAAGCCTGTAGCAGCCTTCTAACAGGCTTTGAGGTAAGAATTTTGATATATGTAAAATAGTACCGCATAGACAGTAGCCCCTGATGGTCGGTTCGGTATTCGGAAAGAAAAGCCCGACTGAGGATCTAAAAAGATATATGCAGGAGTCATAAGAAATATGTCAATATGGGATTGCAGGCTGTGTTGGTGACCTCTGCCGCACTAACTGCGGAGGTCAATACTTTGAAGCAAAGCCTCGAGCGGTTTGAGAACGAGCTCGGTCGTGCCAAGAAGCAGCTCGAGGACAAGGAAGGTGAGTAACACCTTATTAAAATTGTACCTTACAGAAAAGGATTTGGTTGCAAGAAGAATGACAAGGATAACATGGGTATTGCAGGGTCCACGAACAAGGTGGCGACCCTGAAGGAGGCGGTGTCCGCGGCCGAACGTAATGCGGCCGCAGAGCGCACCAAGCGAGAGAAGCAGGAGGCGCGGGTGGCGGAGGTACAGCAAGAGCTCCAGGCTCTCGTGGAAAAACATGAGAGTCTGGAGCGCGACTCGAAGACTCGAGAGTCCGAGCTTGCATCGGCTCTTGAGAGTGCCAAAGCCGCTAAGGCCGAAGCCTACAAGGCCCTCCAAGAAATCAAGGCGTTGAAGAAAATAGCAGCGGGTAAGGCATTTTTCATGCAAAGTAAGCATGTGAGTGTGAATTACCTATCACTTACCCGAATTCGGAGCTCTCCAGGAGCGTTCGCGGATCTGCCCTACAGCGTGTCCGATGCTGCCGCTTTCTATAGGGCCGAGGAGGGGAGCTCGACGGAGAAGGTCTTCTGGTCTCAGTATGCTGAGGCCGGACATCCGGTGCCCCTTAGCGACCAGCTGAAGCAGCTGGTCGAGCTCCACAAGGTGGCTGAACAGGCCATGAAGGGCCTCATAGTTTGGCTGTGGCCTAAGGAGGCCATGCCTGGGAGCTACTTTGGCCTGGTGCGGCGGCTGGTGGATGCGTGTCCATGGGTTGAAGTCATCAAGCACTCCGCCTGCATTGAAGGTGCCCGTCGGGCCCTTGCCCTCGCAAAGGTGCACTGTGGCAAGATGGATGCTCAGAAGCTTGTGACGGACGCGCCACCGCTGGGCAAGGAGTATCGCACGCCCGAGATGTATTATAAGAGTGTCCTAAAGGGTGCCCGCATTATTGCGGGTGAGTGCTCCAAAGATGTAATATTTGAGTAGACTCGCATTTTGTTATCCTGTGCGCTGAAAACTTTGTTCATATGCGCTAAGCAACACTTGTTAATTTAAAATATTACCTTCTGTGCGGTTGTTTATCAAATCTGAGAGATGGAAGTCGTCGGCTTCAGCCCCCATGCCACGAGTGCTGGGGTGTTCGGGATAAATTTGAGCACTCTTGTTCCCATTTTTGGGTCCATCTAGGGAGGCGCTCAACACAACGAACAAGGCAACCGGACTTATAATGCTTGAACACTCTCACTTAGCCATAGAATTCTATAATTTTAAATTTCAGCGAAGCCCCTAGTGTTCGGAAGGCCGAATTTGGGGCGCTATCCACGCCTGGGCCGGACAAAGCCGGCTCCTCGCTCTAAGCGGCATAAGTCTTTAGGGACTCGCAAAAAACCTCTCGAACAGCGACCGGCTCTCGCCTCATCATGACGGTCAGTTTTAGCTTTCTCCACTGAGGCGCTCGCCCAGCTCAACTGGGGCGCAATCGCAGTGGTTCTCCCAGTGCTACCTTAGCCGATACAACGGAACATAAGGTACCAAAACATGGGAGCCGGGCAAACCCAACTATTAACCCAAGACATGATTCGGAGCCGATGCATATAATGCTATAAGTTCGGGGTGCTGCACTTGTGAAAGTGTTCGGACTTATCACACCATGACGCGGGAAGCATAAGCCCCTGGTGTATTTAGCCGTACCAAAGTGTACGGATGCAACATGTCATATATGTATAAGAAAGCAATGCAATTATGAGCAAAAAGGTGATGCATTGTTTATTCAAGAAATACTGCTGTGAATGCAGAATGATACAAATGGTGCGATAAGCAAGGGATGGGACTATTAAACATGTCCCCCTCCAGGGGTAGGCTGCGGAATGGTGTATAAAACAGATTTAATGCTCGTAATGGAGACCACCTGGATATTCGTCGTAGCCTTTCTCCTTCCCTGGCTGTTGCATTGTGAGTTCGGCAGGTCTGCTGCCGGACAGGGCCTCTGATGAACGGAGTCCTGTGGGTAAAAATAAGAAAAAGAGAGAAAGAAAAAAAACGACACACTTGAGAGCCCCTGGTGTGGTTAAGCAGCATTCTGGGCCTATCGTGGTCGTGCCCCTCCCCCCATGCCCATGGCATCTCCAGAGCGTAATGATGTACGCGAAGGACCTGTCTTGAAATTTTGTAGGGGCTGGGGTTGGGGCCGCACTGCTACGCGTGCTCGGAACATGCCAGGTGGTCTTGTTGTAGGTTACTCCGGGCGCGTTTAGCCGTGTCCGGTCGCTTATCGGCCGGACTCGAGAATTGCCTTAGGAGGCTGCACTGTACTTCTGCCGCGAGAGCCGCTGTATGTTCCTCCGTTCGGAGAGAGCGTTCAGTGTTTCCTTTGACCGTGATGACTCCTCGAGGGCCTGGCATCTTGAGCTTGAGGTATGCGTAGTGCGGCACCGCATTGAACTTTGCAAACGCGGTACGTCCGAGCAGAGCATGATAGCCGCTGCGGAATGGAACTATGTCGAAGATTAACTCCTCGCTTCAGAAGTTATCCGGGGATCCGAAGACCACTTCCATTGTAACTGAGCCTGTACAATTGGCTTCTACCCCTGGTATGACGCCTTTAAAGGTCGTCTTGGTAGGTTTAATCCTTGAGGGGTCTATGCCCATTTTGTGCACTGTATCCTGATAAAGTAGGTTCAGGCTGCTGCCGCCGTCCATCAGGACTCTGGTGAGGTGAAATCCATCGACGATTGGGTCTAAAACCAATGCGGCAAATCCGCCGTGGTGGATGCTGGTGGGGTGGTCCCTTCGGTCAAAAGTGATCGGGCAGGAGGACCATGGATTGAACTTTAGGGCAACTGTCTCCATCGCGTATACATCCCTGAGTGCATGCTTCCGCTCCCTTTTGGGTATGTGGGTTGCCTATATCATGTTCACCGTCCGCACTTGTGGGGGAAAACCCTTCTGTACTCTATTGTTTGGCGGTCGGGTCTCTTCCTTGTCATCGCTATGCAGCCCCTTGTCATTGTTTTCGGCAATTAACTTGCCTGCCTGCTTGAATACCCAACAGTCCCTGTTGGTGTGGTTAGCTGGCTTTTCGGGGGTGCCGTGTATCTGGCACGAGCGGTCGAGTATTCTGTCCAAATTGGACGGACCCGGGGTAGTTCTTTTGAATGGCTTTTTCCGCTGACCGGGTTTAGAGCCTCTGAATCCGGCATTGACTGCCGTATCCTCGCTATTGTCGCCGTTAATGCGACATTTGTTTTTGTTGCGACGCGACCTGCCATTGCGGTCCTTGATGTCCGGACTGCCAGAATTTTTGCTGAGGTTGTTGCTGCGGGCTAGCCAGCTGTCCTCACCCGTGCAGAAGTGGGTATGAGTGATGTGAGGGCTGCCATGGATTTCGGCTTTTCTTGTCCTAAGTGCCGGGCAAGCCACTCGTCGCGGATGTTATGTTTGAAGGCCGCGAGGGCCTCCGCATCCGGACAGTCGATGATTTGATTTTTCTTAGTTAGGAACCGTGTCCAGAATTGTCTGGCCGATTCGTCTGGCTGCTGAATTATATGGCTTAGGTCGTCAGCGTCTGGTGGTCGCGCGTACGTGCCTTGGAAGTTATCGAGGAATGCGGCTTCCAGGTCTTCCCAACACCCAATTAACTCTGCTAGCAAGCTGTTGAGCCAATGTCGGGCTGGTCCTTTAAGCTTGAGTGGGAGGTATTTGATGGCGTGGAGATCATCACCGCGGGCCATGTGGATATGAAGGAGATAGTCCTCGATCCAAACCACGGGATCTGTTGTGCCATCATAAGATTCAATGTTCACGGGTTTAAACCCTTAGGGATTTGATGATCCATTACTTCATCTGTGAAGCATAGCGGGTGTGCGGCGCCTCTGTATTGGGTGATATCACGACGAAGTTCAAGAGAGCTTTGTCTACTGTGTTCGGCCCGGCCGGACTTACTGTGTCCGGCGCGACGGTTGTCGTCACGTATCATGGCGCGCCCATGCGATCCATAGATCGATCTTGATTGTCTTGCCTTATCCTCCAATATATCTCGCAAGTCCAGAGCGTTCCCCTGTGGCCTTGTGCTTTTCGAGCGATGCCGGGGTACGGTTCTAGTGGAGGGACTAGAGGCTTCTCTGTCGCGGCCACGGGGTGGTCGGTCAGCCGTATTGTCTGCTGGTGATGCAGGTTCATATGCCTCCTCCTCTAATCAGGGGAGCAGCTTGCGTTTAGGGTAGCTTTTGGAGGGGCGTTCGAGCTCATGCTCTTCGGCCTCGAGGACTTCAGTCCATCTGTCGGCTAGCAGATCTTGATCAGCTCTAAGCTGCTGCTGTTTTTTCTTGAGGCTGTTTGCCGTGGCCATAAGCCTGCGTTTAAAACGCTCTTGTTCGACGGGATCCTCAGGCACGACGAATTCGTCGTCGTCGAGGCTTGCCTCGTCTCCGGAGGGAGGCATGTAATCCTCTACCTCTTCGTCTGCCATTCTCTCATGAGGGCTGGCGTCTCCGTCCTCCTGTGCTGAATCTTGCTGGAGGGGGTTGTCGTTGGCACCGTCTGGGGTGTTATTATCTCCGATGCCGGAATCTTCATTCTTTCTGTGGCGGGATTTAGAGCGGCGCCGCAGACGCCGGCGCTTGGGCTGTTTCTTGGAGGGGTCATCCTCCGCTGTTCCTTCGCCATTCCCATCCTTTGGGATATCCACCATGTGTATGTCATATGACGAGGTGGCTTTCCAGTGCCCAGTAGGCGCTGGTTCTTGGTCGTCTCCGGCATCGTCGTCCATACCGTCGATGTCTTCGGAGTCAAAGTCTAGCATGTCGGTTAGATCGTCGACAGTGGCTACTAAGTGGGTGGTGGGTGGGCTTTGAATTTCTTCGTCGTCCGCATCCCAACCGTCCTGACCGCAGTCCGGCCAGGGCTCTCCTGATAACGAGAGATACTTTAGCGAACTCAAGATGTCGCCGAAAGGTGAGTGTTGAAAGATGTCCGCAGCGGTGAACTCCATGATCGGCGCCCAATCGGATTCAATTGGAGGGGGCGCGGGAGATTCGGAGTCCGGCGAGGAGTCCGGCACCTCGGAGTCACGAGCTTCATGAGGGACAAGGTCAGTGTTCGGCTCTATCGTCGTAGAGGTTGCAGCCCCCGAGGCGGTGTCTAGCCACCCATCCTCGATCTGCGCAGCCGGCTCCGAATTGAAGATCGGAGCGGACTCGTGTGCGGCCTCCAGGGTACTGTCCGGCCGCAGAGATAAATCATGCCCGTCGTGACACTGCGGCGCGCTCGGTTGTGGCTCGAATCCATCGAAGATCAAGTCCCCGCGGATGTCAGCCGTGAAGTTCAAACTTCCAAATCTGACCTGACGGCCAGGGGCGTAGCTTTCGATCTGCTCCAGATGGCCAAGCGAATTGGCCCGCAGTGCAAAGCCGCCGGATACGAAGATCTGTCCGGGAAGGAAGGTCTCACCCTGGACTGCGTCGTTGTTGATGATCGAAGAAGCCATCGAGCCTATCGGTGATGACACAGAGGAACTCTCAATGAAAGCACCAATGTCGGTGTCAAAACTGGCGGATCTCGGGTAGGGGGTCCCGAACTGTGCGTCTAGGCGGATGGTAACAGGAGACAAGGGACACGATGTTTTACCCAGGTTCGGGCCCTCTTGATGGAGGTAAAACCCTACATCCTGCTTGATTGATATTGATTATGTGGGTATTACAAGAGTAGATCTACCACGAGATCAAGGAGGCTAAACCCTAGAAGCTAGCCTATGGTATGATTGTTGTTCGTCCTATGGACTAAAGCCATCCGGTTTATATAGACACCGGAGAGGGCTAGGGTTACACAAAGTCGGTTACAATGGTAGGAGATCTACATATCCGTATTGCCAAGCTTGCCTTCCACACCAAGGAAAGTCCCATCCAGACATGGGACGAAGTCTTCAATCTTGTATCTTCATAGTCTTGGAGTCTGGCCGATGATGATAGTTCGGCTATCTGGACACCCCCTAGTCCAGGACTCCCTCACCCGTGTTCCACGGTAAACCGATGCCACCCACCGTGTATAGGGTTCAACTGGTTCGGGTGCTGCCAGGCTGCGACGAGTTGTTACCTCCGATTCGACCCGTCGGGGCCGACAAAGATGATCTGATGACCCTCAGCGCCTGCCTAAGTTGGCCCCTGCTTTGGCCGAAGAGCCAGATTCGTTTGGGAGCGGGGGACACCACCCCAAAGACAACACCACCAGTTGTGTCGGCGCCAAGCCATGGCAAGACCGCCGCAACGCTACCGGACATGTCGGCCATCCCTATGGCACAGGATCCGAACATGCATATGGCACAGGATCTGGACGACGACGACAATGACGACGACCGTACATTTAGCAACGTCGATAAGTACTTTGCCGAACATGGGTACGATGACGAATTCTGTGGGCCTCTTTCTCAAGAACCCAACCAAGACGACCGCGGTCTAGCTGGTACGGCGGAGAAACCCAATTGCAACAGGCGTCGTCTGGCGTTCAGTTCTTAGGAGACGCCTCCAGCTGCCGACTTCATCGAGCCTCAGATAGCCGAGGTGCCAAATATTATCAGCCCCAACACACTCAAGAAGGCGGTCTGTGAGCAGAACTCGATCCCATTACAACAGAAGAAGAAGGGACGGAAAAGAAAGAGTAACAAGGGTGCGAGCCAGCCGGCACCGAGTACGATCCGTGCTCAGGACGGGCCACCTTCATCTAAGGATATCTCGAGGAGGGTGCATGTGGCGGGTAGGGAGATGCTACCGACAACTATGCTCAATGCTGCAACCGGTGCTATGCGGAGTCTGCATGACAGTGTTCTTTCTTTGGAGAAGCGGCGTCTCAGAGAGAATGATGTGGCATACCCGGTTTTTGTGGCCAAGGTGCCAGAGGGAAAGGGCTTTGTGGATGGCGCCATCGGGGGTACGATCGTCCTGTGGTTTGATGACATCTTTGCTATGTTTAACCTTCATCCGCTGCACTACACCTTCGTTCGGCTGTTTTCGTTGAGTATGGAGAAGCGGATCATTAGAGACAAGACCCCGGACATCGTGATAGTTGACCCCTTCTACATGTGTGCCAAGAACTTGTGCAGCGCTGGGGACCGGCATGTCGCGAATTCTTACCTCGAAGGCGTCATTCTGGCAAACCCAGATAAGGATAACTTCCTCGTGCCTTACTTCCCGAGTAAGTCATCCCCTAACCGCCCCGTAACATATGATTTCTTAGATTTCGATCGTTCTTTTTTTTCTAACATTTCGTGTTCTGTGCAGTGACACACATTGCACACTCATCCTCTTAAGCCCAAAATATTCCATGGACACATATTTCGACCCGGACCGTGACTCCAAGATAGACTACACAAATATCAAGAAAGTTCTTAATGATGTTCTCCCCAGCTACGCCAAATCTGGAGGCACCTTCATGAAGCCAGTTCGTAGGCGGTACGGCACGCACGTGTTCGCCCACAATACAAAGTTCTCCTGCGTCAAGCATCCGCCTGGCGGTCAGAAGGATGCCTACTACGCCCTCCATCACATGCGGGTGATTATACGGGACCATCATCAGCTTCTGCTACCAGATAATCTCAAAGATTGGTCCGCGAGCTTGTCGGCAATCCAGGATGCGGACATCAGACAAGAATTCTTTCGCATCCAGTCGGAGTTTGCGGAAATTATCCATCAAGATGTCCTTCGTACCTTGGGGCAGTTCTACCTCAGATATCAACCGTCCAACAGTGAGATAGACACAACGCTACAAATGCAGGCTGACAACGCCCGCGATTTCATGACCATCACAGTAGACGACGGCTTTATCCACTCTCCGGTCCCATGAGTCGAGTCGAAAGTAGTGATGCTATGTGTAGTTCTGAAACATTGATTTGCTCATGTTGTAATTAAACTTTAATGAACTTGTATGTCTCTTTGGTTTGGACAGTCGTTCAACTTAGATGTAATCGATGCTATTTATTAGTGGGACCATGAATCGTGCTATTAATGTCTTGCTTTTCTCTTCCGATCCTTTTGTTGCATACTTATATATTGCTTATGTATTGTCTGTTGTTTGGCTTGTGCATAGAGATGCCGTCGTATGTCGTGTACAAGGGTAAGGTTCCCGGAGTCTACGACGACTGGGAGGAGTGTCGGAGACAGGTTCACCGTTTCAGCGGTAACAGTTACAAAGGGTACACCACTAGGGTGGAGGTGGAATCTAGATACGCCCGCTATCTAGCGGAAGAGAGGAGGGAGCGTTAGAGGAACCGGATGAAGACCAGTTTCATCGCGATGATGCTCATCGTGATGACCGCAGCTCTCTTCTATGTGATGGTAGTTTAGATGAACGATAACGACTTGTAATGTGAAGACAAACTTGCTACTCGCGGTCTCGAGACTTGTAATGTTCTATCTTTGTTCGGTCTTTTGAATTCGGAGACTAATATGGTGAATTGTATTCGGAGACTAATATGGTGAACTAATCTTCTATTGTATTCGATGAATCTGCTGTTGTTGTGTGGTGTTGTCTAAATTCTGTCCAATAATATATTTTGTAACCTGTGAAAATATCATAAAAGAAAGAAAAAATCCCTAATATTCATACTAGTGGCGCACCACACAAGACACTGACGGCGCACTATGATAATCACACTAATGGCGCATCACCCACTGGTGCGCCATTAGTATGCCAAAGCACATGGGTACATATGGCCCCCTGGGAGGCATACTAATCACGCACTGTGGGCTATACTAATGGCGCACTACGTGGTGCGCCATTAGTACACCAGATACTAATGGCACACCAGTGGTGCGCCATTAGTATTTAATTCTAATGGCATGATGCTAGTGGCGCACCAGTAGTGAGCCATTAGTAGGCAAAACTGGTGCGCCACTAGCATGCCTTTTCCTAGTAGTGTGATAATATCCTTTATAGGTGTAGTTTGCCATGGTTGCCGCTGTAATCGGAGTACATCAACAAACCTTGACTACAATACCGATGACATCTGCATGACCAAGCAATTAATCAGAAATAGAACAATAGTCGAGAATTGAGCGACTTTTCCACCAAAGATATGGTACGACCCCATGTTAAACGCATATGTTACGTGACAACTATTGAAGAGGTCGCACCCTTGATGGCGTATAGCATTAGGAGAGATAGAGTATGTTGTTAGAAGGATATTTCATATTGTGTAACCTCTCTTATCTCTTATTCTCCAAGATGTAATCTTCCTATCTTCCTAGAATATCTCCAACCATAGTGTATGCGCTGTTCACAGGGAGGTGCGCCCTTGGTTCTATAAACACGTAATGCGTCCCTCACATCAAGGCAAGACGCTTCTGCCAAGTCGCACATGGTAATCAGAGCTGCCTCTTACTAAACCCTAGTTTTTCCAGTCTCCAGCAAAGCTCGCCGCCATGTCTTCCTCCGCCACCTCCAACCCAAACCTAAGTGGTCAGGTCATGTAGAAGCTCTCCCGCACAAACTACGTGCTCTGGCGTACTCAAATCACGCCACAACCGAAGAGAGCCAGTGTCTTCGGCTATATCGACGACACCACACCAGAACCGGCTCGGCTTCTCATCACCAAGGACAAGGACGGGAAGGAGACCTCCGAGCTTAATCCTCTCCACCCCATCTGGGTCAGGGAGGACTAGCAGGTGCTCGGCTATCTGCTCAACAACCTCGCAAAAGAGGTGCTCGTCACGGTGACCACGAACACCATCGCGCATGACCTCTGGACGGCGCTGGCAGGTATGTTTTCGTCGCAGTCCTTGAGCCGTGTCAACAACATCTGTACTGCCCTCATCAACGCGCAGAAGGGTAACCAGTCGGTTGCCGCCTACTTCGCCTCCATGCGTGACCTCACCGACGAGCTCGCCGCAGCCGGCAAAGCAATCCAGGATGACGAGCTCATATCCTACATCCTTCACGGGCTGTACATGGACTATTAGCCCCTCGTCTCGGCTCTCGACGCCCACGTCATGCCTGTCTCCCTCGATGAGCTCTTCGCCATGCTGAGCAACTTCGACCAACACGTGCTTAGTTCCAGAACTCCGCCGGCCTTCAAGTCGTCCGCGAACGCGGCCACCCGCGGTCGCGGTGGCTACTTGTCTCGTCACCATGGCCCTCCTCGTCCCAAGGGCTAGGTCTGCTCACCGATCACGTACGCAACATGCAAGAGTGCAAAGGGTGACGGGCCCAACACCCCTGCACGCTTAGGATGTAGACCAGCGTGATGGCCTCTCTGTTGAGCCTAGGTACGGCTACGACATGTTGATCTTCCGATGCCGGGAATGACCCAGGAAAGTGTGTCCGGCCAGAGGATCGGGTGTGTTGGGTAATGTGGTGCACCCTTGCAAGGAAGTTAATCAATTCGAATAACCGTGTCCATGGTAACAGGACGATCTGGAGTTTTATCCCGATCTATACAACTAGAACTGGATACTGGAGATGATATTTGGGTATGGTGGCTCCGGGAGTGCTTTCTCGCAAGGAGTTGAGAAAGGATCTCTGGGCGTTAATACTATAACATGCTTGCTACTTATAATATGCTAATCTGCACTCTTCTAATGCTGCAAGATGCTTCAAGATGCTAGTCTTCGATAGGCTAGGCTTTTCCCCCTCTTTTGGCATTTCTGCAGTTCACTCCAAATATATAGCCCCATCCTTTAGTAGTTAGGAGGCTCCCAGTCAGGAGGCCTCGCCTTTTCGATCATTGTTGATATTTGTGCTAGCCTTCTTAAGGCAGTCTTGTTCTCTTTATGTCTGTACTTCCGCTGACTCGTTTGTATTCAAGCCCTCGAGGCCCCTAGCTTGTAATATAAAGCTTGTATGGCCTTAATTTGTGTCTAGAGTTGTGTTGTGATATCTTCCTGTGAGTCTCTGATCTTGTTCGTACACATTTGTGTGTATGATTAGTGTACGATTGAATCGGGGGTGTCACACACACACAGAGAGAGAGAGAGAGAGAGGGGGAGAGAGAGAGAGAGAGAGAGACGAACCATGGTCGCATCTATGGAGTGAGGAGCAGAAAGGAGAGTGGCAGCTCGGCACGAAAAGGGGTGTGGCACGATGCGGCTGGACGGGAGAAGAAGGTGGTCGCGGCCATCTGGTGGTGCCAGCCGCTGGACATTGGCGGTGGCATGATGCATCTCGCACGCGCATGCAGGAGGAACTGAGATGGAGAGCGACGGCTAGGGTTTGCCGAATCGAGCGTGATGCATCTCATCAAATCGAGAGCTGATCGACTTTACACCGTGAGCAACCAACCACGGACCGCCAAGGAAGAACCACGACTTGAAATGACAAAAGTACCCTCAGCGGGTTGCCAAATTTCATGCGGTGCCATGGCTTCTCCACCAGAAGCACTCAGCGCCTGGTGTTGTGCGCTCCGTGGTCGCTAACGGGCATGGCCCACCACGCCTAGGTCTCGCGTGTCATGGAGAGCCACTACGGTTGTAGCAAGTTTATGTAGTGTTCATTGATTGTCACATCAGAGTCGATCCGACAGTCAGGATCAATCCATCAAAAAAATCAAACGGCCAGAACTTGTTTGGACACCCAATCCGACGGCCCACAGAGCACATGCCCTGAGAAGGTTCAAGTTCTTGCAAGTCTCTCTTAGTGGGATTGGTTGATTGTTGTGTGACAAGTGAGTGGATTCTCAAAAGAAAAGAAAATGATTGCTAGTGAGTGAATTCCCTGTCTGATCAGTTGGTATTGCAACTTGTGATCTAAAAAGAAGTTCATGGTGTAACTAGCAACTGCCCTAAATTTCATGTCATAAAGTTGATTATGGCCAAGCTCAATTTCTTCCCCTTTTCAGCTAAATTTTTTGTACTGTACATTCTTTTTTTAAAAGAAAAGGCCTAAGCCCGACTTTATAAATAAAGCCACAAGGCAGCATCATAAGCCCAACCATCAACAACCAGGGCGATACACCCACCATCCACAGTAACTGAATAAAACCAGGACACACGAGAGTATAAGGGGTACATGGCAACCTGCCAAACACGGCACGCATGCCGGAGTGATAACAGAAACACCAACAGATAGGAGGGATGATAAAACACCAAACAAGTTTAGACGTCATGAGCCTGCCCGGATATGGAGGACGCCGAGGCCCGAATTTTAGAGATTAGCATGTCCATAGCTCTCCGATCGTCCTCTTTAGTCAATGATCTCCACTGTCGCAAGAATATACAGGATTTGAAAAGAACGTCAGCCGCTTTCGAAGGAAAGACGTGTTCAATAGTAAATTTGTTCCTAATCATCCAGAGAGACCAGCAAATCGCACCCAAGCCAACCCAGAAAACCCTCTTAGTGACCCCAACCAACGAGCTGGCAAGGTTTCTCATCTCATGAAAGGAGGAGGGGTTCCAAGTAACCTGAAGCCACGACCGGACACAGCACCAAACAACCTTAGCCAAAACACAATGAAAGAAGATATGCTCCGTGTTTTCCACCACACCGCAAAGAGCACAAAATTCCGAGCCCAGACCATTATGCTTACGGATTTGATCAGCAGCAGGGAGCCGGCCCCTAAAGGCTTGCCAAAGAAAGATTTTAACCTTAGGAGGAACTTTGGCCCTCCAAATGCAAGAGAACCTGTTGGAAGGGACACCACCGATGAGCCTCGCGTACAAAGACTTAACCGAAAACCGACCAGAGGCAGAATGAGGCCAGACAACAGAGTCCAGCGACTCCGAGAGCGTGGGGAAGAAGGCAGTAAGACTTTGCCAATATTCCAACTCTTTAGGAGACAGGGAGCGGCGCAAGGCCAAATCCCAGTTATTGGTTGCCACCTCCGCGATGGAGATGTCAGGGTTAGGACAGAAAGAAAACAAAACAGGAAACCTACTAGCCAAAGGAGCATCACCACACCACCAGTCGTGCCAAAAATGGACCGAGGTGCCATCACCAACAATAAACTTAACATGATCCAAGAAAAGAGGCCTGACTTTAATAAGGTCTTTCCAGAACTAAGAACCCCGTCAGGATCCCGCAAACATATGACTCGAAAGGGGAAAGTATTTAGCCTTAAGAATAGAGTACCAAAGAGAGCCGGCCCCAGTGGTCATAATTTTCCACCACCATTTAATTAACAGGCACTTGTTCATGACCTGGGTATTAATAATGCCTAACTCTCCAAGGTTTTTTGGCCTGCACATCAGCTTCCATTTAATCAGCCTATACTTTCGTTTATTATCAGCAGCGTTCCAATAAAAAGCACCCCTGTGTTTGTCAAAACCAGCATGGGTGCCAACCGAAAGAAGATAGAAGCCCATCAGAAACATTGGGAGGGAGGAGAGGCAAGCATTAATGAGAGCAACTTTGCCTGCATTGGTATTGTATCTACCACGCCAGGGGAGAACCCTTTTTCCAACCTTAGACACAGCCGAAGCAAAGTCCTTGGCATGAAGCACCACGGGAGATATAGGCAGCCCCAAATACTTGAAGGGGAAGGAGCCCAAAGAGCAGTTTAACAGCCTAGCAACTCTCAAGGCATCAGTATCGTCGACGCCAGTGACAAGAACCTCACTTTTGGAAAAGTTGATTTTCAGACCCGAGACAGCCTCAAAGCAAAGCAGGATGAATTTATGGTGGGCAATGCAGGCGTCATTCAGCTCAACCATAATGATGGTATCATCAGCGTACTGCAGGTGGGTAATAACATCCGGAAGTAGGCGAGAGGCCACAGGCAAGATATGCCCATGCTGAGTCGCCCTAAGAAGAATGCGGGAAAAGGCGTCGGCCACAAAATTAAAGAGCGCAGGGGAGGCAGGGTCCCTTGACGCAGGCCTCGGCCGCTAACAAAGAAATTACTAATATGACCATTCACAGAGACTGCAGTGTGCCTGCCCGAGACCAGCTGCATAATATGATGCAGATAAGCCCCATCGAAGCCTTTCGCAAGCAAGACCTGCCTTAAAAAGGCTAGCTAACCGAGTCATAGGCTTTCTCGAAGTCAAGTTTTAAAATGATCACTTTGGAGTTGCGAGCCTGCAAGTCATGCACAATTTCATGTAGATAGAGGACCCCATCTAGAATGTAGCGCCCTTTGATGAAAGAAGACTGCTATGGGCTGATGACTCTATGGGTAACGGGGGATAGACGATTAGCGAAACCCTTCGCAGGGAATTTAGCAAAGTTGTTAATCAAAGCGATGGGTCTAAACTGAGAGATCAATTTAGCACCTTTAACCTTAGGAATCAGGGAAATCACTGCATAATTAAGACGAGAAATATCAACCGTGCCTAGGCAAAACCCTTGGATGACATTACAAACTAACTGCCTCAACTGAGGCCAAAACTTCCGGAAGAAAGGAATAGAAAAACCGTCCGGCCCAGATGCAACGTTTGGGTTGGCAGAGTTAACCACATCCCAAATTTCCTTATCCAAGAAGGGAATCATCAACGCAGCGTTCTCCTCGGCCAAAACCCTCGAACTAAGGTCCCATTGAAGGAAATATGCCCTAGAGGCAATAATAAAGTTATTATTTATTTCCTTATTTCATGATAAATGTTTATTATTTATGCTAGAATTGTATTAACCGGAAACATGATACATGTGTGAATACGTAGACAAACATATAGTCACTAGTATGCCTCTACTTGACTAGCTCATTAATCAAAGATGGTTATGTTTCCTAACCATAAACATGTGTTGTCATTTGATTAATGGGATCACATCATTAGGAGAATGATGTGATTGACATGACCCATTCCGTTAGCTTAGCACTTGAGCGTTTAGTATGTTGCTGTTGCTTTCTTCATGACTTATACATGTTCCTGTAACTATGAGATTATGCAACTCCCGTTTACCGGAGGAACACTTTGGGTGCTACCAAACGTCACAACGTAACTACGTGATTATAAAGGAGTACTACAGGTGTCTCCAAAGGTACATGTTGGGTTGGCGTATTTCGAGATTAGGTTTTGTCACTCCGATTGTCGGAGAGGTATCTCTGGGCCCTCTCGGTAATGCACATCAGTATAAGCCTTGCAAGCAATGTGACTAATGAGTTAGTTGCGGGATGATGCATTATGTAACGAGTAAAGAGACTTGCCGGTAACAAGATTGAACTAGGTATTGGATACCGACGATCGAATCTCGGGCAAGTAACATACCGATGACAAAGGGAACAACGTATGTTGTTATGCGGTTTGACCGATAAAGATCTTCGTAGAATATGTGGGAGCCAATATGAGCATCCAGGTTACTCTATTGGTTATTGACCGAGAATAGTTCTAGGTCATGTCTACATTGTTCTCGAACCCGTAGGGTCCGCACGCTTAAGGTTTCGATGACAGTTATATTATGAGTTTATGAGTTTTGATGTACCGAAGGAGTTCGGAGTCCCGGATGAGATCGGGGACATGACGAGGAGTCTCGAAATGGTCGAGACGTAAAGATCGATATATTGGACGACTATATTCAGAGTTCGGAAAAGTTCCGAGTGATTCGGGTATTTTTCGGAGTACCGGAGAGTTACGGGAATTGGCCGGGGAGTATATGGGCCTTATTGGGCCATACGGGAATAGAGGAGAGAGGCCGAAAGGAAGGAGGCGCGCAGCCCCCCTCTGGTCCGAATTGGACAAGGGGTGTGGCCCCTTTTCCTTCCTCCTCTCCCCCTCTTTCCCCCTTCTCCTACTCCAACAAGGAAGGAGGGAGTCCTACTCCCGGTGGGAGTAGGACTCCCCTTGGCGCGCCCCTACTAGGCCGGCCGCCCCCTCCCCCCTTGCTCCTTTATATACGGGGGCAGGGGGGCACCTCTAGGCGGAACAACAATTGATCCCTTGGATCTCATAGCCGTGTGCGGTGCCCCCCTCCACCATAATCCACCTCGATAATATTGTAGCGGTGCTTAGGTGAAGCCCTGCGTCGGTAGTACATCAAGATCGTCACCACGCCGTCGTGCTGACGGAACTCTCCCTCGACACTCGGCTGGATCGGAGTTCGAGGGACGTCATCGAGCTGAACGTGTGCTAGAACTCGGAGGTGCCGTAGTTTCGGTGCTTGATCGGTCGGGCCATGAAGACGTACGACTACATCAACCGCGTTGTTCTAACGCTTCCGCTTACGGTCTACGAGGGTACGTGGACAACACTCTCCCCTCTCGTTGCTATGCCATCACCATGATCTTGCGTGTACATAGGAAATTTTTTGAAATTACTGCGTTCCCCAACACCCATAGGGAAGGGGAGATGGACAGACCCGAAGGGGGTTTGGCCCCTAACAGTGTAGAAAAGAACTCAACCACGTGCGAAAGAATTAATGATTGGTCCGAAGTACGCACACCATTAATGATCAGGCTATTAATACCACAGCGCCTCCGCCTTCCATTAGCAATGGCAAAGAAGTAAGCCGTGGGGGAGTCCCCTTTTAGGGTCCAGTTAAGAGTGCCCCACTGACGCCAGTAAACTTCAGCCTGATGATGCAACTGCATCAAGGCAGCCTCCAGGTTATACCATAAAGACCAACCATCGTCAGAGAGCCCAGAGGAGTCAGCCGCAAGATCAAGAGACGGGCTTTGGGCTTCGAGAAGATCTTTGGAGCGACGCTCCTCCGCAGCATGGTTACGGGACCACCCTTTCAGAAATTTCCACACAGCGTAAGATCACGAGTGCCAATCATCTAGAGGACCGAAAGAGCGGGCATTGGAGGAGAGGAGGATGGTAATCTTCGAGGCGAGCATGTCACTGAAGCCATCAATCAACAGCCAAGAAGCGTCGAACTGGAAACGGGCAGGTGGTCTATGATGCTGCGATCCATTGTCCATAAGAAGAGGAGTATGGTCTGAACCCACAATACATTTGGCCACGAGGGAGGCCCTGGGAAATAACGAGTCCCACCTAGAGCAAACAAAGACTCTGTCTAGAACCGATCTGATCGGGTTAGTCTGGTGATTAGACCAAGTGAAGCGAGCTCCAACCCTAGGAAGCTCGCGGATGGCATTAGAACTGATAAAGTCATTGAAAGCATTAGCCAGAGGCCAGGAGAAGTTGTTATTATTTTTATCAGAAGGGGAACGAAGGAGATTGAAGTCTCCACCGATAACCATCGGTAGATTACAAGCCTCAATCTTCTCAAAGAGCTCGTCCAGAAATAGAGAGGAGAGAGAATGATCAGCAGGCCCATAAACTACAATGAA
The DNA here is from genome assembly GCF_002162155.2 of Triticum dicoccoides. Lineage (NCBI taxonomy): Eukaryota > Viridiplantae > Streptophyta > Magnoliopsida > Poales > Poaceae > Triticum > Triticum dicoccoides. The sequence goes on from NC_041389.1 coordinate 650,170,108, forward strand.
CTCCCATAACAAATTAAGGGCTTTGTGGCAAACAACAATGCTGGCCCAAAAAAATATCGTGATCAAAGGCAACGAAATCAAAAACATCTCTTTTGGAGCCAATGAGGATGCCACCCGAATGGCCCGACGCGGGTAACGCATGCCAATGAAATCTATCCATACCCGCAATAGATGACAACTCATGAGGGGAAAAAGAAGTTTTGAAAGTCTCCACGAACCCTACCAAATCAACATTATTCCCACGCACCAAATCTTTAATTTGATCCCGGCGCCCCCTAGCACCGAAACCCCTAATGTTCCAGAATAAGGCCCTCATTTATACGACAGGTTTTTAATGCGGAGGCTAGACCTGCTAGGAGCCATGCAGGGTTTGGAGCATTTGGAAGGACCCTTTTTAGAAGTGTTAGGCAGAGGTTGGCCACTGCCAACCTCCACCCCGTCACCCTGAGCCCGGGTACCTACGGAAGCAGCGGCCCGAATAGTAGAAAGAAGAGTAACAGGAGAACAAACTTCAGGATCTACCGACACTCCCACATCCACATAATATTTAACAGGAAATCATCAGATAAAGATGGTAGGACTAGCCGGGGCGGGGAAAAAGAAGGGCAGGGGCCATGTTGATTACCTGGAGGAGGAGGAAGATCCTTAGCAGCAGCCCGCCTTTCCGCCCGCTCCATGATGGAACCACCCGCATCGGCGACCCGCCTTCCTTTGCGAGCCGTGGACGCGGCGACCGAATCGCAGGAGATAGAGCCACAGGAGAAGCCGGGACTGGGCCAAAGCGAGACATCGAGCCGAGATCCTTGTCGAGGCGGCGACAAACGCCAGTCATGGACTGCTTGGAGCCTGAAGAATTTCTGCTCTTGGCCAAAAACTTGCGCACAGAGGATTTATTCTTTATCTTAGACTGGGCTCCCACCACATCACGATCAGAAGAAATAGGCAGGTCCTCAATCCCGGAGCGAGTGGGTGAAATCGGGCGAACCGGGAGGTTGGAGCAGGCACCAGGGGTGGGAGTAGTAGAGATCGGCTGAACCTTCAGGCGCACATCATCAACAGGGGAATCAGGGAGTCATCCTTGGGGATAGCCGCCGGCTCACGCGGAGCCGTACCAGCAGGGGCCTGGGAATGAAACAACTCACGCTCCGACTCAGCCAGCCCATCCCATTCAGACTGGGTAAACCTCAGGTTAGAACCGTCACTAGGATTGTGACCACCAGCAGACCCATCACCCTCCTTGTCATGCTTGTCAGAGGGGTTGGAAGGGGGAGGAGGGGGAGGAGGGGGTTGAAAAGCAGCCGCACCCTCCACCCGAACCCGGAGACGAACACCACTTGGGGAAGGGAAGACATCAATACATCCATGAACATACAACGGATCCACGCACCAAATCTTAATCCGAGCAGGGCCAACTTTGTCTAGAGATTCAAGGTCCACCTCCACAGGTTTCCCGATCAACACCCCGAACGCCATGAGAAAAGCAGACGAGCGAAGCCCCGCTAGCAGATCATCAATCAACACCCAAACCTGAGACAAAGGGCCAACCGTCCTGCCACTGCAAGAGGCCGGCTTGACAGAAACCACCAACTCGTTGAGGGGGAGGGTAAAGCTTGTACATGAAGCAATCATCCGCAAGCATTCTTTGGAGGGGAAGACAACAGAGAATTCAAAGTCCGAGATCTGATTGACTTGCCAGTCCCATTCCTCAATATCCCAAATCCAAAGCCCTTCTAGCAGAGTCTGAGGCGAGATCTTTTGGTCTTTCACAGTCACAATAGCAGCATTAGAGAGGGAGGGCACCGCCGTAAGGACAGGAAGGTCATTGTCCAAGGCAAAGAAAGCGCAACCAGGGAGCCCCAACCCAAACTGAATGACCAACGGGGGTTTCAGGCGGTTCATGCAGTTGATAGTAAGGTGTCCGTCAGAGCGGCAAATCAGGCAAAACAGCGGATTGGTACATCTGGACTGAAAGTGCTCGGGCCTGTGGCACGCGAAACAGGTGAGCGCAGACATATTGCTTCGGGTGGAGGAAGAAGGGCGAAGCTGCGGGAGGGAGGCGGGAGGTGGCAGAAGACCGTCCCCCACCCCCGATGAGGAGGAGGCACCAGGGAAAGGACCACCAGGCCGGCGCACCGGCCCCGCAAAGGAGCGCCGCGGAGGACGAGGCCCCACACCCGCATCACCGGGCAAGGAGGAGGAGGGGGATCCGAGCCGAAGCAGACGCGCCACGCCCCGCACCAAGGGCCGGAGCAGCACCAGAGGAGGAGGAGATCCCCCACCAGCCGCCGCCGCCTCCCAGGGATCCACCGCCGGAGAGAGGGAGACCCCAGATCCAGACCCTTGCGGTCCAGATCCGGACGCACGCTCCCGCTCTGAACGCTGAAGCCACTCCGGGCCAGCATCCCAAGCCGCGCGGTCGTGAGCCACCTCCTCACGAGCCGCCTGCTCCGCCTCCAACTTGGAGCGGAGCGAGGCCTCAAACTCCAGATCCGCAGCGGAGCCCGGCGAGTCCTCCCGCCGCCGCTTGCTACCAGACATGGCCTCATAGGAAGAGCCCCGCGACTTGTCCATGGAGAGCACTGAGGCAAAGGAGAGGAGGAGGGGAGGGGGAGGGCTAGAGCGAACGAGATGGCAGATGGGAGATGGTGGCGACGCAGATCTGCGGCGGAAGCCGGAAACCCAAATAGAGGGAGGGAGGCACCACGGAGGATCCATATATACCCTGACCGCGCCGTGCCCTCCAGGGCCCGACGGGCCAGGCGGGCCGAGGGGAGAGAGGGGGGCAAAGAAGAGAGGGGCTGCACTGGGTCCACAGAAGGGAGGGGGAATCGACACCAGACGCCAAAGGGGGGGAGCGGGCCGACAGGACACCTCACCGCCAGGCGGCCAAACAAGCCCAACAGACGGGCCAGCCCGCGAGCCACTGGTCAAAGAAGAGGAGACCAGATCTAGGGCAAGCGGAACCAGCGCCGCCGCCGGCGTCGGGGAGGCCGAACCAGGGGAAGAGGAGGGGGAGGAGGGGCAAGCCACGCCCGGAGCGGCCCCCAAAATCCCAGGGGAAAGCGAGCAGAAGGAGACCTTACCAGATTTGCGACGGCGATGAGACACCCGAAACCAACCATCAACAGACGGCGGCGACGGCACCGGCCGTCCCCGGCCCCCCGGAGCAAACTTGCGGAGGCGTGGAGCAGCAGCAGGAGCCGGGGCCCGCCCCGACCGACAGGGAGAAGGACGCGGAGACGGAGCATCATCCGACGAGCCGTCCCCATCGAGGGCGAGAGCCCAGAAGCGGGAGCCCAGCGCAGACGACGGAGCCACCGGAGAGCGCCCCACCGCCGAGCGAGCGGGAGAGGAGCATCCAGACGCAGGGGGAAAGGGGAAGCATGGCCCAGAACGGCGTCAGAGGAACAGGGGGCGAGGGAAGAAGGGCCGGGGGAAGGGAGCGACGGCGCCGGGAGGGAGGGAGCGAGAGGAGAGAGCAGAGCCATCCTAATCAAGTACCGTACTGTACATTCTGAGTTCCTGTTACTAATATTTCGCAATGAAATTTCAAACTCAAGCACTGGAACATCCGTCCAGTCCATGGATCCAACTCATCGGTCTAACTACTAAACATCATGCAAGAGCAACACGAATACATATGTGGAATACTTGCTAGCATTCTCATTGATGGGTGTTCAGTTCTACAAAAGAAAGGTCACTCTTCTTGTTTTACATAACTTGGTAATCTATGGTGGAAGCATGAGCAATGGTCTAACAATCCTCAAGACAGTTATATAGCAATCGAACAATGGAAGAATACAGTTATGGATCTTAAGTTTGTCATTTTACGCAACCATTTGGCAATGGCTAAGGTATAGGACGGGTATATCAATCTCATAGACTCGTATCTATGCCCAAGTTGCTCCCATAGTCATGCCAACAGGCACAAAAATCTGCTCATGCCGGTACCCGGATGGGTGCCCATCTGGTAGCTTAGCAGTAAACAAAATTATACTTCATCGATTCCCTCAAAAAAAAAACTTCAACAATAACAAATTCAAGGGAAAACGGTTATTAAAAGTCAGTTTCTTCATAAATCCATAGTGGACAAGCTGACAATCACACATAAGAAATAACATGACTAAGTTAATACAACGGATAGCACATGACATGAAATAGCCAGATTCGAATTTTCGCAAATGGAAGTTCTCTTCTCATTATTGCAACTAAGAAGTGCTAAAGAACAGCAGCTCCAAGTCTCTATAGCACTTCGTAGGTGCAATCTGCAGCAACCCCAGCAGCTCTGAGCCTTTCACTCTTGGTGATCATTGGGATAGAGATTCATGTTAGGTTATGAAGTCGGCTTGGGCATATGCCCCCAGGCATAGAATTGTAGCGATGCCCTACTCATGGGCACAAAAAGTATCTAAACCCTGACCACGGGCAAAATTGCAAGAAAAGTGAGGACCTATGTCGTCGGTGCCTGTGCTGAGGAAAGCGGTTGCTGCTTGCCCCAATCAGACATGGGGCAAATAGTCACAGGAGTAGCGGACACGGGCACGCACAACAGGTTGATATTAGACCATATCGTCACTGTTGTCCACCGAGGCAACGTTATAACTCCAGCTTAACATTTGGATAACTTTTTAACTATGAAAATCACCTGGCGGGCAACGTTCTAACTCCACAAGCTACATGTGGCATAAACTCTATTGCATCTATTCTCAACAGTCAATAAATAAACAATGTCAAGAACTTTCATTCTAAAATAAACTATCTCTAGATTCATAATAAATTAAACTTAAGAGCAGACACAGAGGAAAAAGAATCCAGGAAAATAAATGCATAGGTGCAGAATACGTGGGTGTGGCATATATATATATAGGACCATAGATTCTCTTGCCTGCCAATTTTAGGTTGTCGATCGTTAATTTTGGGAGTTGACACTACTCTTGTCAGCCAAGATATTTACTTATTTTACCACGGGCATCATTTGCACATAATGATAACAAGCCAACATAAATAATAACTTGCAATTCCTAATGACACCAGGATCTGGATATCTTGATTTATACAAAATTGAGTAAATCTAATCAAGACTGGATATATAGAATCGTAGCAAACATACCATCATCAGTTAACAGAAAAGGTAATATCTGCAGCACAGATAAATGGACCGACTTGTAGTTTTCTTATTCCTCTTATTACTACTAGGAAAATGGCCCGTGCGTTGCAACGGGATAAAAATTATATTAAAAACTACACCGTGCCTTGGTTTCAGAGAATTGGCTCTCACATGCCTTTTAATCCCACACGGAGGTAGTATTTGAGAGAATTGATCAAACTGCAATGGTAATAAACAGGCCCATGGTTGGAACGGCAGAAAAAATTGACACGTATTTAATTTTTTTTAGAATTGTATGTGCATCAACATTCCGCACATGTCATATTTTGTTATTTGCTTTGCCCGTCATTTATTGTTAGGCCGAAAGTAATTCAACATGCAAGTGCATGTTAATCCAAGGGCGCTACCAATTATTATTGCATGCAGATCAGAATGTAAATTCGGTGCCAACAAGATACACCTTTGTCGATTCTGCTCTCGTTTGGCCGGTATCTTTCCTTCCTCCTTGTTGTGGAGTGCACCCGATCTGATTCTAATAATCCTCCCCTGCTCCTTTGCGTGGTTCGTTTGGTCAGCATGGTCGACGCGTGTGAAGTCTGGTGGCTTCGTGTGACATCCCCAGCAGTGCTTAGCGACGCGTGCACAAACCCTTCTGGTGTGCTTACACATGGTCTATTTTTATCCTTTGTAAAAGCCTGAATCTCCATCTCGTTTTCAGTTTATCTTGCACAAAGCAAGTCTCCCAGATACCACGCGCCCGAGCGGCGAGAGCGCTCCGCCAGGGATCTGAAGCAGCAGTAGAGCAGCGGGACCTCGCCGGTGAGCCAGCTCCTCTGCGGTTCTCCCTCTCCTTCTACCCTCGGTCTCCTCTCTCTCATCACCCTCTCTTTTCTCTCGAACAGGACGCAGCAGCTCCACCACAACAATGGCGCCGCCCTCATGGAACATGGAAGCAGCGGCTCACTCTTGCGGCGGCGACGTGTCCTTCCAGTGCTCCCCCTTGCGGCCTCCCCGGACTTGGTCTTCGCTTGGTGTTGGCGGACAATCGAGCAGGGGCATCTCCCGCACTGGCCTCCCCCGGATGTGCGCAGCTGGCTGCTCCCTCGAGTCCAGCAGCGGTCGCGAGGCGATGCGAGCAGCAGCTCAGACGCACGCAGTGCCTCCCTGTCAGCCTGAGACGCCGCCCGAGCGGGAGGCACCGGCGGACCGGAGAGGCGAGCAGCAGCACGCCCCAGCAGCAGCACCAGGTGGCAGCAGCATCACGCCCAGGACAGGGGCGCACGGCAGGTGCGGCGCGACGAGGCTGTAGTTAGGGGGGGCAACAGTTCTCGGCCGCATCCATTCGCGGCCGCCGTGGCGTGCTCCTACTCGTGCGGCTGGTCCATGGCCGTCGGCGCATGGCAGGGTAGGGCGGCAGCAGTTCTAGGCCACAACCATGGCCGACGGCGCGCGGCAGGGCGGCATGCTCCTACTGGCGCGGCCGATGCGGGCGAGGGAAGAGAGGAATCGGGAGAGGTGCTCACGGGCGGCGCAACTCATCTCCTCGGTGACCAAGGGGCTCGCCGGGGCGGCGGGGAAGGCCGTCTGCAGGGCAAATCGGTAGAGGGCGCCGAGGGGATCCGTTCTCGTGAGCGGCATCCCGGGGAAGGCGCTAGAGTTGGCCGGAATCGGGCGGTCAATGGAAGGACGGGTTGTCGCCGCCATTGAAGCAAGGGGATCGAAGGTTGAGGAGGTCCTCTATCTAGGATCTAGGACCAGCGCGGACGCAACGGCGACGCTCCCAAGCTCGGGCGCACCACTGCAGGGCGGAGGGCCGACGAGGGCCAGGCGGCGACAGTAACGCCGGGGAGGGCATGAGTGAGTCCTGCGCCGCCGCGGCTGGAGAGGGAGTGTCTGACTAACATAGAGGAAAGGAGCTCGGGTTGAATTCTAATAAATCTAGGGGTTAATTTGTGAAACCGAATCATTTTGTAGATTTCATTTAAAGAGGGAGTGCGGGTACAATTTTCAGAAAATAGGAGGGCGTTTTTGCTAAACAGCCGCAACGACGGACGATTCTTTATTATTAGGTAAAGATAAAGACTAGAGCCACTTCTAGCCGAGAGAGTTCACCTTATTGCCCACCAAAACAGGAGGCCACGCCATGACGTAGGGATAGGAAGAATCAGAGTTGGTGATAGGGCAGACCTCCTTCAGTTCCTCTGTTTCAATGCAGAAGGATAGGAAGCAGCCAGAAGAACTAGGATGCTCTGCCTGGAAGGTAGACAAATACACAATGCCACCGATGATGGCCACAACCTTCAGTCGTGGCTCGTGGGTAATGATCTACAAACTGTAGACGGAGCTTGTCGATATCGTCCAGCAACTCAAATGTCCATTTATCGACACCATTGTCATCTGCCCTCCGGACCCAGACATCAAGAGTGAGTTCAGATGCGCAGGCCAAGCAGAGTTTCCCATAGCTGGTCTCCCCGACCTTGAGACCCACTCGCTGCATACGCCGCGGCAGATCCATCCGGGAGAACTGCAGTGTTGCCGTGTTCAGCAGATGAATAGCGGCTTCGCTCACGGATGCCCAGTAGACATACCCGTTCACTAGCGTACCACTGTCATCGTCCTGCAGCTGCAGGCGCGCCCCTGTTGGGGAGATATGCCACTCCCTGCTGTCCGGGGAGAAGACGCCGACCCGCACTTTCCCACTTTCTTCCTTGCAGACGCAGACGACGCGGAGCGACCGGCGGTCCTCATCGGAGGTGACGACGTGGAACTCAACTTCAGACTCCTCTGGTTCTCCGGGCGGCGCGGGGAGGAGGTGCAGGCCCCGCGTGAGGGGGTCGTAGACGGCCACCCGCTTGATGATCCGGCCGAAAGTCCGGTTGATGAGAACCACGTACCCGTCGCGACACTCCGTCATCGACCACCCGATGTTTTCATCTACGTCTTCCCCTTCCCCTTCCCCTTCATCTTCGGCACCGCCTTCCTCTTCGGCTTCCAGGTCAGGAACACGGGTGAGGAAGACATCGGCGCCGCGGACGGCGGCAGCGTGGTCTGGATCGGACAGGCGGCGGATGGGCGCAAAGGCGGGCATGCCGGGGTCGTAGATGTCGAGGAAGACACCTAGAAGCGGGGCCGGGTGAAGATCGCGGAAGCGGCGGCGGAAATTTTGGGGACGAGCGGACGGCGCGGAGGAAGGCGGGGCAGGTGAGGGCGGCGCGGACGAGGGTAGGGAGGGAGGGCAGGCGGAGGAAAACCTCGCACAGGAGGTCCTCGCCGAGGGAGCTTATGGTGGTGGGACTGGATTTCTTCTTTGACGGCGGCAGCTCGCTGGAGGCCATGGCGATCGGCGGCGGCGGCAGCTCGCTGGGATGCCACGGGAAAGGGTTAGGAGAGGGTTATTGAGGAGTCTGGCGCGGGCCGCCGTCACTATGTCCAGAAGGAATGAGAGCGATCGGCCCAACATGCAAAGAGGGCTCGAGCTTGTTGAAAATCTGGGCTACACGAAAATCATTGTGGAATCGGACTCGCTCGAGGTCACCCAATAAGCAACAAAAAATTCACACGGCCCAGAAGCAAAAGTAAATACTCTACTATCAATCTCTTATATTCGGTAACCCAAACAGAGTAACCATCGACACATACCTATTTTATAAGTTTATATAAGAAATAGCTAGAAAAACTATACTTTATAAGCAAAACATAATCTTATTTTGTCTATTTGCTTTGCATCAAGATTTGTCATGTATGGTCCATGTATTTTGATAAAAAAATATTTGGTATCGTGGCAACGCAAGGGCACATACCTAGTTGCAACTAAAATACCTTTTTTTTGCATAGTTGTAAATTTTTTAACAAGATAAGTAGCATGCATGATGCATGTTAAGGTGGGGTTTTTCCCCGTACATAGTGGCTTGATGAATTGACATAGTTGCATGTTATCATAATTAGAGATAGTGGAAATCAACTACTTAGTTGACATAGTTGCATGTTTTTCTCGAATACGCACGAGTGTGCGTACTATATATTAAAGGAAGAGAATGGGGACAAAAACCCCTCCACGTTGGCGGTTACATGTTACAATGATACATGTGGACCGACTCCACATAGCCAAAAACTACTCTAGCCTTCCCCTCAGCCCACCTGACTAGCCCTTCAAGGAGAGGCTCTACATTTCCTTTTAAGATGCCAGCTTGCTTCCATGTGTGTCCCTCGGTGTCAATTTTGTTCGCGAGCGCCCTCGAAGAAAGGGTGGCGCCATCGAAGACAATCGCGTTTCGGTGCTTCCAAATCTCCCATAGCATGAGTAGTAAGATTGCACGTGTGTCCTTTGCCCCTTGGCCATGAGTAGCTGTGACGACACACCAGTCTCGCAGCCTCAAGTCCTGGCTCGGCGTCCACTGTGGCCTATCAAGTGCTCCGCATATGACAGACCAAACTTCTCTCGCGAAGACACAGCCACGAAGAAGATGATCGATGGTCTCCTCGTGTTGATCGCTGAAGGGGCATGCGTCTTGATGATCTAATCCGCGCCTAGCGAGTCTATCCGAGGTCCAACATCTATTATGCGTCGCAAGCCAAAGAAATGTTGGAAATATGCCCTAGAGGCAATAATAAATTAGTTATTATTATATTTCCTTGTTCATGATAATCGTTTATTATCCACGCTATAATTGTATTGATAGGAAACTCAGATACATGCGTGGGTACATAGACAACACCATGTCCCTAGTAAGCCTCTAATTGACTAGCTCGTTGATCAACAGATGGTCACGGTTTCCTGACCATGGACATTGGATGTCGTTGATAACGGGATCACATCATTAGGAGAATGATGTGATGGACAAGACCCAATCCTAAGCCTAGCACTAAAGATCGTGTAGTTCGTATGCTAAAGTTTTTCTAATGTCAAGTATCATTTCCTTAGACCATGAGATTGTGCAACTCCCAGATACCATAGGAATGCTTTGGGTGTACCAAACGTCACAACGTAACTGGGTGGCTATAAAGGTGCACTACAGGTATCTCCGAAAGTGTCTGTTGGGTTGGCACGAATCGAGACTGGGATTTGTCACTCTGGTTAACGGAGAGGTATCTCTGGGCCCACTCGGTAGGACATCATCATAATGTGCACAATGTGACCAAGGAGTTGATCACGGGATGATGTGTTGCGGGAATGAGTAAAGAGACTTGCCGGTAACGAGATTGAACAAGGTATCGGCATACCGACGATCGAATCTCGGGCAAGTACAATACCGCTAGACAAAGGGAATTGTATACGAGATCAATTGAGTCCTCGACATCGTGGTTCATCCGATGAGATCATCGTGGAACATGTGGGAGCCAACATGGGTATCCAGATCCCGCTGTTGGTTATTGACCGGAGAACGTCTCGGTCATGTCTGCATGGTTCCCGAACCCGTAGGGTCTACAAACTTAAGGTTCAATGACGCTAGGGTTATAAAGGAAGTTTGTATGTGGTTACCGAATGTTGTTCGGAGTCCCGGATGAGATCCCGGATGTCACGAGGAGTTCCGGAATGGTCCGGAGGTAAAGATTTATATATGGGAAGTCCTGTTTTGGTCACTGGAAAAGTTTCGGGTTTTTTCGGTAACGTACCGGGACCACCGGGAGGGTCCCGGGGGTCCACCAAGTGGGGCCACCAACCCCGAAGGGCTGCATGGGCCAAGTGTGGGAGGGGACCAGCCCCAGGTGGGCTGGTGCTGATGGGGTTATGTACCTAGGGTAGGGTCATGGACCTGATCCAAGTAACTTACCCCAGGACATCCTTAGAAGAGGTCGCCTTCCAGTCGACCAACGAGGATTCACTCGACTGGCCTGAAGGACTCGACCACGAAGACTCACTCGACCACCAGGAGGTCAAGAGGCACTCTGCACTGCAACGGCCTGTAATCAAGTAGACTTTATGATAGTAAAGGCCTTTATGTGGGGCGTTACCAGTAACGCCCCAGACTTAACTCACCTTAAACCCTCTCCTACGTGGGCTGGCTGGGGTCCTGGCGCACTCTATATAAGCCACTCCCCTCCACAGGCAGAAGGGTTGGGCACCTTGTAATTCATACATTCGTAATCCACTCGACCGCCTCCGGGCTCCGAGACGTAGGGCTGTTACTTCTTCCGAGAAGGGCCTGAACTCGTACATCCTTTGTGCTTACAACCTCTCCATAGCTAGGACCTTGCCTCTCCATACCTACCCCCCACTCTACTGTCAGGCTTAGAACCACGACAGTTGGCGCGAACCGTGGGGCAGGTGTTTTAGCGATTTTGTGGAGAAGTTGCGGTTCTTCCGAGTACTCTCATCATGGTGTCTGCTGGAGTTTTGGTCAAGGGTCAAGAGATCCGTCTCGGCACTCTCACCTTCATCGCCGACGACTCCGCATGGCTCCAGGAGGCTCCACTCGACGTAGACGCGCTCCCCGTCCGCGGTGCGACGCATTTTCGCGCATGTGTCCGCGGCATTCTACTGCGGCAACCGTCGACCCAGTATAGGTCGGCTCCTCCATCGTCCACCCTCCCGGTCTCCCGCCAGCGCAAGCGCTCAGGCCGGTCGAGGCTTCAGCGATGGGTGAGTCACGCGGTGGCTCGCCAATCGGCCACTACACAAGTTGCGGCAATCGAGCCCAACGAATCTCTCTACGGCTTGTTCGATCAGTCGACTGGCTCCGGAGAGACTGCATCTGAGTGCGGAAGCAGTGATCCAGCGGCGGAAATCTTGATGGTCGACGGGCCCCACAGCCCTCCTGGCTTCGCCCGTGGTGGTGGAGCAGGTGACGGCGGCGACCCTGCACGAGACTACGAAGAGTACCAGCCCGAGCCACTCGACTCTCTGCAAAGAGAAGAGCTTCGCCGCAGGAACGAGGATCCCCTGCGTATTCCCATCGCAGGAGAAACCCCCGAGGCTCGTGCCTTGGAGGAGGCGCGTCTGGCCAATTTGGCCGAGCGCACTCGACTGGAGAACCTTCAGCGAGCACTCGACGAGCGCGCGCGGCAACGAGTTCCCGACACCAGTCGACGTCAACTCTTCCCGCCGACTCAGGTATATCGAACCCCAATTCAGAATTTAGCAGCTGCGACCCGTATAGCAGAGTCCATTCAGCCTTCGCAGTAAGAAGCTGGCAGAGGTTTGGTGCAGATCAGGGATCTGCTCCGGGCAGCAGGAGATCAGAATTCAGCCGTGTCTCAGTCGCGCAACAGAATTCACAGTCGATCTGTCACTGTGAATACGGTTCAGTCGGCTCACAGCCCCAGATCACCTCCGCGGCGCGAAGGGCGTGAGAATCGGCGAGATCAATATGGCGACAGACTCGACCGAGATGATAGGCGTCGAGTGCCCTATTCCCCTCCGAGGGGTGGGTCTTACGCTCCTCGGCAGCCAGATGATAGGCGTCAGTACAGTACAGGGCGTAGGGTTCCAGTTGACCCCAGAGAGCCAGGCTTCGACGCGCGATCCATTATCGTGCAAGGGTTGGTCGACCGGAACAGAGCCCATCGAGGCGCACTCGACAGAGATGTACCCACGAGCAGTCGAGTACATGTTTCTGGTCCTGAATGTTTCAGCAGAGCTATCAGAGCCGCAGTTATCCCCCCCAATTTCAGGTTGGCAACAGGAGTCAGCAAGTTCACTGGTGAGTCTAAGCCTGAAACTTGGCTTGAAGACTACCGAGTGGCAGTTCAGATCGGTGGTGGGAACGACGAGGTGGCCATGAAGCATTTGCCCCTCATATTGGAAGGTTCTGCCAGGGCATGGTTGACTCAATTACCTCCTAGCAGCATTTACACTTGGGAAGATCTGTCCCGAGTGTTCGTCAGAACGTTTGAAGGGACTTGCAAGCGACCAGCGGGATTGACAGAGTTGCAAGTCTGCGTGCAGAAAACTAATGAGACTCTCAGAGAGTATATTCAGAGGTGGATCACTTTGCACCACACTGTGGAAAATGTCTCTGATCATCAGGCAGTATGCGCCTTCAAAGACGGCGTCAAGAACAGAGAACTGAGTTTGAAATTTGGTCGAACCGGTGACATGACCTTGAGTCGGATGATGGAGATTGCTACCAAGTACGCCAACGGCGAAGAAGAAGACCGACTCCGAAGCGGCAAGCACAAGCCGAGTCAGTCGGAAAAAGGAAACACCAGTCGGAAACAGAAGCGGAAGGCTGAACCGGCAGCTCCTGGAGAGGCTCTGGCCGTGACTCAAGGAAAGTTCAAGGGGAAACCAAAAGGATCCTGGAACCCCAAGAAGGTAAAGGATAAAGAAGGGAACGACGTGATGGATATGCCGTGTCACATTCACACGAAGAAAGATGAAGAGGGGAATATCATTTACCCAAAGCACACCACTCGCCAATGTCGACTCCTGATCCAGCAGTTTCAGGGAAAACAGTCTAAGGACAAGGAGAAGGAGTCGGACAAGGCCGAAGACAAAGAGGACAGTGAAGGAGGATATCCGCATATCAACTCCACTCTGATGATCTTTGCAGATGTGGAAAGCAGAAGTCGACTGAAAGTGATTAACCGAGAGGTGAACATGGTTGCCCCAGCAAAGGCAAATTATCTGAAGTGGTCTCAAATACCCATCACATTCGACCAATCTGATCACCCGACTCATATTGCCACCCCCGGGAGGCAAGCTTTGGTGGTCGATCCAGTTGTCGAAGGCACTCGACTGACAAAGGTGCTGATGGATGGTGGAAGTGGGCTGAACTTATTGTATGCAGACACATTGAAAGGTATGGGCATCCCGATGTCCCGACTGAGCACTAGTAACATGAGCTTCCATGGAGTTATACCAGGGAAGAAGGCCGAGTCACTCGGCCAGATAGCTTTGGACGTAGTGTTTGGTGATTCGAAGCATTTTCGCAAAGAAAAGTTAACGTTTGAGGTCGTGGATTTTCAAAGTGCATATCATGCCATTTTGGGGAGACCAGCCTATGCACGGTTCATGGCTCGACCATGTTACGTGTACCTCAAATTGAAGATGCCCGGTCCCAAAGGTGTGATCACTGTCACCGGTGATAGGAAAAAGGCAGAGGAGTGCTTTCAGAAGGGCTCCAAGATTGCCGATTCCCAAGTGACGGCGGTCGAGTTCGAAGAATACAAGCAAAACGCAGATCCGAGTGACTTGCTGCGCTCCAAGAAGCCCGCCACAGAGTCTGCATTCCAGTCGTCCGGTGAGACGAAGCCTGTTCACATTCACCCGACCGACCCCGAAGCAGCTCCGACCCGCATCTCCACAACACTCGACCCAAAATAGGAAGAAGCGCTCATCCAGTTCCTCCGTGAGAACTGGGACATTTTTGCATGGAAGCCCGCTGACATGCCAGGTGTTCCCAGGGGACTGGCTGAGCATCGCGTAAGAGTCGACTCGTCTACAAAACCAGTCAAAGAGCATCTTCGGCGGTCCGCCGTCCAGAAGAGAAAGGCCATCGGTGAAGAAGTGGCTCGACTGTTGGCGGCAGGATTTATCCGAGAGATCTACCACTCCGAGTGGCTCGCTAATGTCGTCATGGTTCCTAAGAAGGACAAGTCGCTCCGAATGTGCATTGATTTCAAGCACATCAACCGGGCCTGCCCGAAAGATCACTTTCCTCTCCCTCGCATAGATCAAATTGTTGACTCGACCGCGGGATGCGAGAGGTTGTCTTTTTTAGATGCTTACTCCGGGTACCACCAGATCCGTCTGTACGGGCCCGATGAGGTAAAAACAGCTTTCATCACTCCATTCGGGTGCTTCTGCTATATCACCATGCCATTCGGCCTCAAGAATGCCGGAGCCACATTTATGCGAATGATTCAGAAGTGTCTACTCACCCAAATCAGTCGGAATGTGGAAGCTTATATGGATGATATTGTTGTCAAGTCACGAAAAGGTTCCGACCTACTCGCTGACCTCGCCGAAACATTTGCCAACCTCAGAAGGTATGATATCAAGCTCAATCCATCAAAGTGCACATTTGGAGTTCCTGGTGGCAAGTTACTCGGTTTTCTCGTTTCCGAACGGGGAATCGACGCTAACCCAGAGAAGATTGGCACTATTCTCCGAATGAAACGCCCTGTGCGAGTGCACGATGTCCAGAAGCTTACTGGATGCTTGGCCGCATTAAGTCGATTCATCTCACGACTCGGTGAAAAGGCACTGCCTCTTTACCGACTGATGAAGAAGGCTGACAAGTTCGAGTGGACTCCAGAAGCCGATGCAGCGTTTGCCGAGCTAAAAGCTCTGCTCTCCACCCAGCCGGTGCTTGCTGCTCCAATCAGCAAAGAGCCTCTGTTGCTCTACATCGCAGCCACAGGACAAGTCGTCAGTACTGTGCTAACGGTCGAGCGGGAAGAAGAAGGAAAAGCTCTCAAAGTTCAGCGCCCAGTGTATTATTTGTCTGAAGTCTTGACTCCATCCAAGCAGAGATATCCTCATTATCAGAAGCTTGTCTATGGAATATACATGACCACAAAGAAGGTTGCTCATTATTTCTCTGACCATTCCATCACAGTCGTCAGCGACGCTCCACTATCAGAGATTTTGCACAACAGAGACGCAACTGGTCGAGTGGCCAAATGGGCGATTGAACTTCTTCCCCTTGATATCAAGTTTGAGGCAAAGAAAGCCATTAAGTCCCAGGCGATAGCAGATTTCCTCGCCGAGTGGATTGAACAACAGCAGCCGACTGAAGTTCACTCGGAGCATTGGACCATGTTTTTCGATGGCTCTAAGATGTTGAATGGTTCCGGTGCTGAGGTTGTCCTGATTTCCCCCAGAGGAGATAAGCTCAGATATGTGCTCCAGATTCACTTTGATTCCTCCAACAATGAGGCAGAATATGAGGCCCTCCTATATGGGTTGCGCATGGCCATTTCACTCGGCGTCCGTCGCCTAATGGTCTATGGCGACTCGGATTTAGTGGTCAATCAGGTGATGAAAGAGTGGGACGTGAGAAGCCCAGCCATGACTGGATACTGCAGTGCAGTGAGGAAGCTGGAGAAGAAGTTCGAGGGGTTGGAGCTCCATCATATACCCCGACTGGAAAATCAAGCAGCTGATGATCTAGCAAAGATAGGTTCCAAGAGAGAAGCCATTCCGAGTGGTGTGTTCTTGGAGCATATACACACTCCGTCAGTCAAAGAAGATCCTTTCACCGAAGAAACTCCGCAGCCCAAGAGCGCCACAGATCCGACTGAAGTTGAAGTCCCAGCGGTGGTCGACTTGATCATGGAGGTTTTGGTGGTCATTCCCGACTGGACGATTCCGTATGTCGCATATATCTTGAGGAAAGAGCTTCCGGAGGATGAGGAAGAGGCTCGACAGATCGTCCGTCGATCTAAGGCCTTTACCGTAATCAAAGGACAATTATACAGAGAAAGCGCGACTGGAGTCGGTCAGAAGTGCATAACACCAGAAGAAGGTCGACTCATCCTCAATGATATTCACTCGGGGACCTGTGGTCATCATGCGTCCTCTCGGACCATCGTGGCCAAAGCATACCGAGCCGGATTTTACTGGCCCAAGGCGAATGAGATGGCAAAAGAGATAGTAGATAAGTGCGAGGGATGTCAGTTCTACTCGAATATGTCGCACAAGCCTGCGTCAGCTTTAAAGACCATCCCACTCGTCTGGCCTTTTGCAGTTTGGGGGCTTGACATGATCGGTCCTTTGAGAACAGGACGAAGTGGCTTCACGCATGTACTGCTGGCAGTCGACAAGTTCACCAAGTGGATCGAGGCTAAACCAATCAAGAGCCTTGACACCGGTACTGCTGTTAGCTTCATCAGGGAACTAATATTCAGATATGGAGTCCCGCACAGCATCATTACGGATAATGGGTCGAACTTTGACTCAGAGGAATTCAGAGCTTTCTGCGACTCCCAGGGCACACGGGTCGACTACGCATCAGTCGCCCATCCGCAGTCGAATGGACAAGCAGAACGAGCTAATGGACTGATTCTCAAGGGACTGAAGCCTCGACTGATGCGTGATCTCAAACATGCGGCTGGAGCTTGGGTCGACGAACTTCCATCTGTACTCTGGGGACTGCGGACCACGCCTAATCGGTCGACCGGAAGAACTCCATTCTTCTTGGTCTATGGAGCTGAAGCAGTCTTGCCGAGTGATCTTCTCCACAATGCTCCTCGAGTTGAAATCTACAACGAAGCAGAAGCTGAACAAGCGCGGCAGGACGCAGTCGACCTTTTAGAGGAAGAAAGGGAGATGGCTCTGATCCGGTCGACCATCTACCAACAAGATCTGCGGCGTTTCCACGCCCGAAACGTGAGAGGTCGAGCCTTCCAGGAAGGGGATTTGGTTCTCCGAGTGGATCAGCACAAACCACACAAGCTTGCTCCTTCTTGGGAAGGCCCCTTCATCGTCACCAAGGTTCTCCACAACGGGGCGTACCGTCTTTACAACGTCGAGCATAATATCAACGAGCCCCGAGCTTGGAATGCGGAGCTACTCCGCCCGTTTTACTCTTAAGCTTTATCACTCGGATGAGTCGCAATAAAGTACTTCTGTAGTTCATGGACCTCAAAATAATAAGTGTCATAGTTCCTCCATAATATCTGTCACTTTTTATTTTTTGTCCAATGAAATTCCCCTCAGTGGGTGACTTAGCTGCGAATCCGTTTCGCCTAAGTTTGTAAAAATCCTACCGAGTGGTGAGCCAGACTCCCACTCGGAGGCTTAGCCGCGAATCCGTTTCGCCTAAGTTATAAAAATCCTACCGAGTGAAGAGCAACCCTCTCACTCGGGGGCTTAGCTGCAGTCCAAGCACTCGCCTAAGTTGTGAAAATCCTACCGAGTGGTAAGCCAGCCTTCCACTCGGAGGCTTAGCTGCAGCCTCGTGCTCGCCTAAGTTGTGAAAATCCTACCGAGTGGTGAGCCAGACTCCCACTCGGAGGCTTAGCCGCGAATCCGTTTCGCCTAAGTTATAAAAATCCTACCGAGTGAAGAGCAACCCTCTCACTCGGGGGCTTAGCTGCAGTCCAAGCACTCGCCTAAGTT
>NC_041389.1:650189788-650214607 GCF_002162155.2 Triticum dicoccoides
GGAAAAGCAGTCGTCAGGGTCTCACCAAACATACCTTCGGTCTCCTCCTTTGCCTTTGTCAGCTTCTCCTGAACCAGCCTCAAGCTCAGCTCGACTTGAGTATGTTTTTGTTCCAGCTCTGAGTAGCGAGCCACAAGATCACAGGAGTTCTGTGAAGAACCAATCGACTAAATGTCAAATATAATTCACTTCCGAGTGAAAAAGGGATAAACACACGTTTCTAAGACTACAGCCAAATACAAGCATTCGACCGTAGTCTCGGGGACTACACCCAGTGGGTGCACTCAGCGTGCCCCCACTAATCCTGTTGAAGACAAAGTCGACCAGTCGACCTCAAAAAAAAAATGTGTGCGAGATGCATTCTCTAAGACTGTGATCCACTGCAAGCAGTCGACCACAGTCTCGGGGACTACACCCAGTGGGTGCACTCAGCGTGCCCCCACCGGTTTGCGAAATCCAGTCGACCAGTCGACTGACAGAAAGATTGACATTATAAAGCCTAAGGCCGACTGCCAGCAGTCGACCTTAGCCTTGGGGACTACACCCAGTGGGTGCACTCAGCGTGCCCCCACCGGTTTGTGAAATCCAGTCGACCAGTCGACTGACAGAAAGATTGACATTATAAAGCCTAAGGCCGACTGCCAGCAGTCGACCTTAGCCTTGGGGACTACACCCAGCGGGTGCACTCAGCGTGCCCCCGCTAACACGGAGTTTATTCGACACACCCACTGGGTGATTACTATAAATTCCGGAAAAGAAAAGTTTTTGGTAGCATATCCAACAGAACAAACAGCGGTCGACTGACCTGGACATTGATTTGGAGGGCAGAGCTGGCGTCATAAGCTGCCTGGCTCGCGTCCCGGATAGTCTTCAGCTGCTCCATCATGAGTCCCGCCTGGCGTATTGCTTCCTTCGCTGCGCCAGCTTGGTCCTCTGGGACGTGGTGCATCGTGAAGAGGGAGGGCTGCTGAGCACTCGTCAGTGGATTTGCGAAGGACACCGTGTGTCGAGTGATGTTCTCTTCTTCCACAGTCAGAATCTCAGGCGTCGTCACATCCTGAGGCACTTTACTGGCGGACGCTTTCCGACTCCTCTTGCGTGCCAGTGTTTCTTCATCCTCGTCGTCATCAGGGAGATTGATAACAGTATTGGGTGGAGCTGCGGAGAAGAATCAGGATCAGAGATCGCGAGTCAGTCGACTAAGAACGATGTTAAGAATACAGTACCTGGGTTCGAAGTTGCTGCATCCTCCATCTCGTGGTCATCAGCCCGGGCCGAGGTCTCAGAAGTAGCAGCACTACAACTCCAAAGGATCGGTCGACTAACTTCAGCGTCGACCAGAGATAAAGTTCGCACGGAATAAGAAAATATGAGCAGCACAATTACCCTGATATGGTGGGGATGGACACCTTCATTTTCGGCAGAAGCTTGGTCGGCTTTGGCGGAGCCCCCCTAGGCTGCTTCGGCGCCTTTTCAGTCGGCGCTGGAGAAGTGGTCCTAGGGCGCTTGGTCGACTGCGTCGCAACCCCCTTGCCACGTTCAGTCGAAGGGTCGTGGACGAGCTTCGACCGCCTTTCCGAGCGCGGTGGCACGACCTCCTCCTCTTCCTCCTCGTCTTCGGCGTCATCATCATCGCCGTCGTCATCATCATCGTTGTCGTCGTCCCCTGCAACGTCCGAGTCCCATTCCACCTCGTCCTGGCTCTCGCCCCCACTCGCCTCACCCTCCTCAGTCGGAGTTTGTGCCCCATTGGGCATCGAGTACAGCTCGGTGAGGGCCTAGCAGATATCAAGACAATGATCAGTCGACCAGTCGGCAGAGTAGACAGAGATGAATGCGACAAGAATGCAGTGGAGAGCAGGGCAAGTGTACCTTATTTGGATCACTGTTGTGGTCGAGTGGAGGAATCCTTCTGGCTCCACGTGGGTTGTCCTTGTTTCCGGTGACGGCTGCCATCCATCTTTCCAGAGTGACATCGTCGACTGCTTCTGGATGGACTCTAGTCTCGTCTTCGGTCCCACAGTACAACCACATGCAGTGGCTCCGGAACTGGAGAGGCTGGATGCGACGCCTGAGGAAGACCTCCAGGAGATCCATGCCCGTCACTCCCTCCCGAACCAACTGCACCACGCGCTCCATCAACATCTTCACATCAGCTTTCTCCTCCGGGATCAACTTCAGAGAGGAGGGCTTGTTCACTCGGTCCATGGTAAACTGTGGGAGTCCACTCGACTGTCCCGGCGTCGACTGGTCCCGGCAGTAGAACCAGGTCGACTGCCAGCCTCTGACTGACTCGGGAAAGGTCATGGGGCGGAAAGGTGCTCTTGTTCCTCACCTGGATGCCCAAACCCCCACACATTTGGACGACTCGGGTCTTTTCGTCGCCTGGACTCGCCTTCTTCACGGTCTGAGAGCGACACGTGAATATATGCTTGAACAAACCCCAGTGCGGTCGACAGCCCAAGAAACCCTCACACATGGACACGAACGCGGCAAGATAGGCAATGGAGTTTGGGGTAAAGTGGTGGAGCTGCGCTCCGAAGAAGTTCAAAAAGCCACGAAAGAAAACACTCGGCGGCAAGAAAAACCCGCGATCAACATGGGTGGCCAAAAGCACACACTCACCCTCTTCTGGCTGGGGCTGCCACTCCTTCCCCGGAAGCCTCGCAGCTCTGTGGGGGATCAAGCCCTCGTTGGCCATGTCGAGAAGGTCATTCTCAGTGATGGTCGACTGGATCCAGTCTCCTTGGACCCAGCCTTTCGGCAGGCGGGATCTGGACGAGGACCCTCCGCGGCTGGTGGATCTCCCCTTCGCCTTCTCCGACGCCGACGCCTTCTTTGCGCGCTCCAGCGCCGCCGTCTTCTCCTTGGCCATGGTCGCCGGCGAGATGCGCGAAGGGAAGTGGTGCGGGGGCGAGAGCGAGCACGCTGAGCAGGGAGGAAGGAAGCAGAGAGAGGGGGAGAATGCTAAGGCGCAGCACAGAAATCCTCGCCGGGCACATTTATAAGGTCCCTTCCGAGTGGATGACAGGTGGGCCCGGTCGATCTAATCATATCTGGAACAGTTATGCAGACGGGATACGTGGCGAAAAAGGCGGCGCGGAGATCGAGGTGTCCATGCCCCGTCCCATCCGAACGCCGCGGTCCGCCCCGCTTCGCGCGCGCCCCAAAATTTCGCATCCCGCGGAATCCGCGAGCAACAAATCAGTCTGTCAGGCGCGGTGTTTCCGGCGATCCGTCGCTCGGAGATCGTCGAAGCCTGAAAGATCACTCGACGCAAAAAACAGAATGGATCAAGTCGACTGAAGGCAAGTTGTTTCCTGTCGACAAAGGGATTCTTTGGTCCAGGACAGCGCACAACTAGAGCACAAAGATTAATCGGAAACGACATCAACTCCTTCTTCACTCGAAGCCTCAATCCATTCGGGGGCTAATGATGGGGTTATGTACCTAGGGTAGGGTCATGGACCTGATCCAAGTAACTTACCCCAGGACATCCTTAGAAGAGGTCGCCTTCCAGTCGACCAACGAGGATTCACTCGACTGGCCTGAAGGACTCGACCACGAAGACTCACTCGACCACCAGGAGGTCAAGAGGCACTCTGCACTGCAACGGCCTGTAATCAAGTAGACTTTATGATAGTAAAGGCCTTTATGTGGGGCGTTACCAGTAACGCCCCAGACTTAACTCACCTTAAACCCTCTCCTACGTGGGCTGGCTGGGGTCCTGGCGCACTCTATATAAGCCACTCCCCTCCACGGGCAGAAGGGTTGGGCACGTTGTAATTCATACATTCGTAATCCACTCGACCGCCTCCGGGCTCCGAGACGTAGGGCTGTTACTTCTTCCGAGAAGGGCCTGAACTCGTACATCCTTTGTGCTTACAACCTCTCCATAGCTAGGACCTTCCCTCTCCATACCTACCCCCCACTCTACTGTCAGGCTTAGAACCACGACAGGTGCTCCCCCCCACAGGGCCCAAGGCGCAGGGAAGTGGGGAAGGGGGGCAAACCCTAGGGCAGATGGGCCCTAAGGCCCACCCTACGTGCGCCTCCCCCCTCTCCCCTTCTGGCCGCCACCCAGATGGGATCTGGGGGCTGCCGCCACCCCTGGGGAGGGTACCCTAGAGGGGGCGCAGCCCCCTCCCCTCCCCCTATAAATACTTGAGGTCTGTGGGCTGCCCAACACACGAGAACCTCTCCCCATTGGCGCAGCCCTACCTCTCTTTCTCCTTATATCTTGCGGTGCTTGGTGAAGTCCTGCTGGACTACCACGCTCCTCCATTACCACCACGCCATTGTGTTGCTTCTGGATGGAGTCTTCCTCAACCTCTCCCTCTCACCTTGCTGGATCAAGGCATGGGAGACGTCACTGGGCTGTACGTGTGTTGAACGCGAAGGTGCCGTCCGTTCGGCACTAGGATCTCCGGTGATTTGGATCACAACGAGTACGACTCCTTCAACACCGTTCTCTTGAACGCTTCCGCTTAGCGATCTACAAGGGTATGTAGATGCACTCTCCTTCCCCTCGTTGCTAGCTCTCCATAGATAGATCTTGGTGACACGTAGGAAAATGTTGATTTTTTGCTACGTTCCCCAACAGTGGCATCATGAGCTAGGTCTATTGCGTAGATTCTTTGCACGAGTAGAACACAAAGTAGTTGTGGGCGTTGATTTTGTTCAATATGCTTACCGTTACTAGTCCAATCTTGTTTCGGCGGTATTGTGGGATGAAGCGGCCCGGACCGACCTTACACGTACACTTACGTGAGACAGATTCCACCAACTGACATGCACTTGGTGCATAAGGTGGCTAGCGGGTGCCAGTCTCTCCCACTTTAGTCGGAACGGATTCGATGAAAAGGGTCCTTATGAAGGGTAAATAGCAATTGACATATCACGTTGTGGTTTTGCGTAGGTAAGAAACGTTCTTGCTAGAAACCCATAGCAGCCACGTAAAACATGCAAACAACAATTAGAGGACGTCTAACTTGTTTTTGCAGGGTATGCTATGTGATGTGATATGACCAAGAAGAATGTGATGAATGATATGTGATGTATGAGATTGATCATGTTCTTGTAATAGGAATCACGACTTGCATGTCGATGAGTATGACAACCGGCAGGAGCCATAGGAGTTGTCTTAATTTATTGTATGACCTGCATGTCATTAAACAACGCCATGTAATTACTTTACTTTATTGCTAACCGGTAGCCATAGTAGTAGAAGTAATAGTTGGCGAGACAACTTCATGAAGGCATGATGATGGAGATCATGGTGTCATGCCGGTGACGATGATGATCATGGAGCCCCGAAGATGGAGATCAGAAGGAGCAATGTGATATTGGCCATATCATGTCACTATTTGATTGCATGTGATGTTTATCATGTTTATGCATCTTATTTGCTTAGAACGACGGTAGTAAATAAGATGATCCCTTATTAAAATTTCAAGAAAGTGTTCCCCCTAACTGTGCACCATTGCGAAAGTTCGTCGTTTCGAAGCACCATGTGATGATCGGGTGTGATAGATTCTTACGTTCACATACAACGGGTGTAAGCCAGATTTACACACGCGAAATACTTAGGTTGACTTGACGAGCCTAGCATGTACAGACATGGCCTGGGAACACAAGAGACCGAAAGGTCGAGCATGAGTCGTATGGTAGATACGATCAACATGAAGATGTTCACCGATGATAACTAGTCCGTCTCACGTGATGATCAGACACGGCCTAGTTGACTCGGATCATGTAATCACTTAGATGACTAGAGGGATGTCTATCTAAGTGGGAGTTCATAAGATGAACTTAATTATCCTGAACATAGTCAAAAGATCTTTGCAAATTATGTCGTAAGCTCGCGCTTTAGTTCCACTATTTAGATATGTTCCTAGAGAAAAATATAGTTGAAAGTTGACAGTAGCGATTATGCGGACAGAAGAAAGCTTATATCCTTAATGCACCGCTCAGTGTGCTGAACCCCAAACGTCGTCTGTGGATGTTGCGAACATCGGACATACACGTTTTCATAACTACGTGATAGTTCAGTTAAACGGTTTAGAGTTGAGGCACCAAAGACATTTTTCGAAACGTCGCGGAACATATGAGATGTTTCGAGGGCTGAAATTGGGATTTCAGGCTCGTGCCCACATCAAGAGGTATAAGACCTCCGACGATTTTCTTAGCCTGCAAACTAAGGGAGAAAAGCTCAATCGTTGAGCATGTGCTCAGATTGTCTGAGTGCAACAATCACTTGAATCGAGTGGGAGTTGATCTTCCAGATGAGATAGTGATGTTTCTCCAAAGTCATTGCCACCAAGCTGCTAGAGCTTCGTGATGAACTATAACATATCAGGGATAGATATGATGATCCTTGAGGTATTCACGATGTTTGACACCGCGAAAGTAGAAATAAAAAAGGAGCATCAATTATTGATGGTTGGTGAAACCACTAGTTTCAAGAAGGGCAAGGGCAAGAAGGGATACTTCATGAAATGGCAAATCAGCTGCTGCTCTAGTGAAGAAACCCAAGGTTGAACCCAAACCCGAGACTAAGTGCTTCTGTAATAAGGGGAACAACCACTGGAGCAGAATTACCCTAGATACTTGGTAGATGAGAAGGCTGGCAAGGTCGATAGAAGTATATTGGATATAGATTATGTTAATGTGTACTTTACTAGTACTCCTAGTAGCACCAGGGTATTAAGATACCGGTTCGGTTGCTAAGTGTTAGTAACTCGAAATAAAAGAGCTACGGAATAAACGGAGACTAGCTAAAGGTGAGCTGACGATATGTGTTGGAAGTGTTTCCAAGTTTGATGTGATCAAACATCGCACGCTCCCTCTACCATCAAGATTAGTATTAAACCTGAGTAATTGTCATTTGGTGTTTGCGTTGAGCATAGACATGATTGGATTATGTCTATCGCAATACGGTTATTCATTTAAGGAGAATAATGGTTACTCTATTTATTTGAATAATACCTTCAATGGTCTTGCACCTAAAGGAATGGTTTATTGAATCTCGATCGTAGTGATACACATTTTCATGCCAAAAGATATAAGATAGTAATGATAGTACCACTTACTTGTGGCACTGCCATGTAAGTCATATTGGGGTAAAACGCATGATGAAGTCCATGTTGATGGATCTTTGGACTCACTTGGTTTTGAAAAGTTTGAGACATGCGAACCATGTCTATTGGTGTATACGCATGAAGAAACTCCATGCAGATGGATCGTTTGGACTCACTTGATTTTGAATCACTTGAGATATGCAAATCATACCACATGGGCAAGATGACTAAAAAGCCTCGTTTTCAGTACGATGGAACAAGATAGCAACCTGTTGGAAGTAACACATTTTGATGTGTGCAGTCCAATGAGTGCTGAGGCATGCAGTGAATATCGTTATGTTCTCACTTCACAGATGATTCGAGTAGATGTTGAGTATATTTACTTGATGAAACACAAGTCTGAATTATTGAATGGTTCAAGTAATTTCAGAGTGAAGTTGAAGATCATTGTGACAAGAGGATAAAATGTCTATGATATGATCATAGAGATGAGTATCTGAGTTACGAGCTTTGGCACGCAATTAAGACATTGAGGAAATTGTTTCACAATTAATACCGCCTGGAACACCATAGTGTGATGGTGTGTCCGAACATCATAGTTGCACCCTATTGGATATGGTGCGTACCATGATGTCTCTTATCGAGTTACCACTATCTTTTATGGGTTAGGCATTAGAGACAACCACACTCACTTTAATAGGGCACCACGTAATTCCGTTGAGACGACACCGTTTGAACTATGGTTTGGAGAAACCTAAGTTGTCGTTTCTTAAAAGCTTGGGGCTGCGACACTTATGTGAAAAGGTTTCAGGTTGATAAGCTCGAACCCAAAGCGGATAAAATGCATCTTCATAGGACACCCAAAATAGTTGGGTATACCTCCTAATTCAGATCCGAAAGCAATAGGGATTGTTTCTTGAACCGGGTCCTTTCTCGAGGAAAAGTTTGTCTCGAAAGGTTGAGTGGGAGGATGGTGGAGACTTGATATGGTTATTGAACCATCACTACAACTAGTGTGTAGCAGGGCACAGGAAGTTGTTCCTGTGGCACCTACACCAATTGAAGTAGAAGCTTATGATAGTGATCATGAAACTTCGGATCAAGTCACTACCGTGCCTCGTAGGGTGACAAGGATGTGTACTGCTTCAGAGTGGTACAGTAATCCCGTCTTGAAGGTCATGTTGCTAGACAACAATGAACCTACGAGCTATGGAGAAGCGATGGTGGGCCCAAATTCCGACAAATGGTTAGAAGCCATGAAATCCGAGATAGGATCCATGTATCAGAACAAAGCATGGACTTTGGTGGACTTTCCCAATGATCGGCAAGCCATTGAGATAAATGGATCTTTAAGAAAAAGACGGACGTGGATGGTAATGTCACCATCTA
Source organism: Triticum dicoccoides (assembly GCF_002162155.2). Lineage (NCBI taxonomy): Eukaryota > Viridiplantae > Streptophyta > Magnoliopsida > Poales > Poaceae > Triticum > Triticum dicoccoides. Next base: position 650,198,257 of record NC_041389.1, read on the forward strand.
TGAAGCTCGACTTGTGGCGAAGTGTTTTTCACAAGTTCAAGGAGTTGACTACGATGAGATTTTCTCATCCGTAGCGATGCTTAAAGTCCATCGGAATCATGATAGCACAAGCTGCATTTATGAAATCTGGCAGATGGATGTCAAAACGAGTTTCCTTACCAGTTTTCGTAAGGAAAGGTTGTATGTGATACAATCAGAAAGGTTCTGTCGATCCTAAGGATGCTAAAAGGTATGCTAGCTCCAGTGATCCTTCCATGGGATAGAGCAAGCATCTCGGAGTCAGAATATACGCTTTGATGAGACGATCAAAGATTTTGGGTTTATACAAAAGTTTATGAGAAACTTGTATTTTCAAAGAAGTGAGTGGGAGCATTATAGAATTTCTGATGAGTATATGTTGTTGACATATTGTTGATCAGAAATGATGTAGAATTTCTAGAAAGCATATAGGGTTATTTGAAAAGTGTTTTTAATGGAAAAACCTGGATTAGGCTATTTGAACAATAAGCATCAAGATCTATAAGATAGATCAAAATTCTTAATAATACTTTCAATTGAGCACATACCTTGACATGATCTTGAAGGTGTTAAAGATGGATCAGTCAAAGAAGGAGTTCTTGCCTGAGTTGTAAAGTATGAAGTTAAGAGTTAAAGCTCGACCACGGTAGAAGAGAGACAAAGGACGAAGGCCGTCCCCTATGCTTCATACGTAGGCTCTATAGTATGCTATGCTGTGTGCCGCACCGGAAGTGTGCCTTGCCATGAATCAGTCAAGGGGTACAAGAATGATCCAGGAACGGATCATTGGACAGCGGTCAAAATTATCCTTAGAGGGATAAGGAAATGTTTCTTGATTATGGAGGTGATAAAGAGTTCGGCGTAAAGGGTTACGTCGATGCAAGCTTTAACACCTATCCGAATGACTCCGAGTAGCAAACCGGATACGTATAGTGGAGCAACCATTTGGAATAGCTTCAAGTGGAACGTGGAAGCAGCATTTACAATAGAGAATTGCGAAGTACATACGGATCTGAATACTGCAGACCCGTTGACTAAAACCTCTCTCACAAGCAAAACATGATCAAACCCCAGAACTCATTGAGTCTTAATCACATGATGATGTGAACTAGTTTAGTGACACTAGTAAACTCTTTGGATGCTGGTCACATGGCGATGTGACCTGTGAGTGTTAATCACATGGCGATGTGAACTAGATTATTGACTCTAGTGCAAGTGGGAGACTGTTGGAAATATGCCCTAGAGGCAATAATAAATTAGTTATTATTATATTTCCTTGTTCATGATAATCATTTATTATCCATGCTATAATTGTATTGATAGGAAACTCAGATACATGCGTGGGTACATAGACAACACCATGTCCCTAGTAAGCCTCTAATTAACTAGCTCGTTGATCAACAGATGGTCACGGTTTCCTGACCATGGACATTGGATGTCGTTGATAACGGGATCACATCATTAGGAGAATGATGTGATGGATAAGACCCAATCCTAAGCCTAGCACTAAAGATCGTGTAGTTCGTATGCTAAAGCTTTTCTAATGTCAAGTATCATTTCCTTAGACCATGAGATTGTGCAACTCCCGGATACCGTAGGAATGCTTTGGGTGTACCAAACGTCACAACGTAACTGGGTGGCTATAAAGGTGCACTACAAGTATCTCCGAAAGTGTCTGTTGGGTTGGCACGAATCGAGACTGGGATTTGTCACTCCGGTTAACGGAGAGGTATCTCTGGGCCCACTCGGTAGGACATCATCATAATGTGCACAATGTGACCAAGGAGTTGATCACGGGATGATGTGTTGCAGGAACGAGTAAAGAGATTTGCCGGTAACGAGATTGAACAAGGTATTGGCATACCGACGATCGAATCTCGGGCAAGTACAATACCGCTAGACAAAGGGAATTGTATACGAGATCGATTGAGTCCTTGACATCGTGGTTCATCCGATGAGATCATCGTGGAACATGTGGGAGCCAACATGGGTATCCAGATCCCGCTGTTGGTTATTGACCGGAGAACGTCTCGGTCATGTCTGCATGGTTCCCGAACCCGTAGGGTCTACAAACTTAAGGTTCGATGACGCTAGGGTTATAAAGGAAGTTTGTATGTGGTTACCGAATGTTGTTCGGAGTCCCGGATGAGATCCCGGACGTCACGAGGAGTTCCGGAATGGTCCGGAGGTAAAGATTTATATATGGGAAGTCCTGTTTTGGTCACCGGAAAAGTTTCGGGTTTTTTCGGTAACGTACCGGGACCACCGAGAGGGTCCCGGGGGTCCACCAAGTGGGGCCACCAACCCCAAAGGGCTGCATGGGCCAAGTGTGGGAGGGGACCAGCCCTAGGTGGGCTGGTGCACCCCCCCACACACTAGTAGAAAACAGACCTTTAAAACCGGTTTGTAAGGGCCTTTAGTGCCGGTTATGGAACCGGCACTAAAGTGTGGGCACTAAAGGCCCCCCCTTTAGTACCGGTTCGGCACGAACCGGCGCTAAAGTGCCACCACGTGGCGTGAGCTCACGCCTTGGTATGGGGGACCTTTAGTACCGGTTGGTGTTATCAACCGGTACTAAAGGTTTTTTTTTTGAATTTTTTTTTGAAAACTTTGGAAAAAAATTTGATTTTTTTTCGATTTTTAATTTTTCCGAATTATTTGATAATTTAGTCTCTAATCACCACCTCTCTTAACTGCTCAAGTGTGGATCACTCATTCCAAATCATCTAACTTCCCGACCGGTCACCCATCCCTCTCACTACTCCAACCCAAGCACGCTTAACTTTCGGGTTCTATTCTCCTTCGTTTCCAAGTCTGCACTTGTTGTTTTCCTGACAATAGTAAGATGTTAATCCTATTAACCCTCAGGAGTTTAGCTTGAGCATGAAGTCACACATTTCACCGTTTGAGTTTGAAACTATTATTCTAAAAAAACACTAATTATTTAGTAACGCTAATATTTCTTGAATAAGTTTGACCATAATTTGACCACAGTTTGACCATAGTTTGACCATATTTGACCAAAATTCAAAAAATTGAAATAATTATTTAGTAACACTAATATTCTTGAATAATTATGTAGTAACATTAATACTTCTTGAATAATTAGTTTGACTAGATTTAACCAATTTTTTTTAGAAAAGCTGAAATTTGACCATATCTTTTTTTCCTTTTGGAATTTGAGGATTCTAAAAAATTCCAAACAAGCTGTAGGCTGTCTCCATCGGATGCGGATTTTCATGCTGAATTTTTTGATATATTATACGTTTTTTTCCGACATCGTATGCAAAAGTTATAGTCGTTTTACATTTTCCCTACACTTTTTGCAAAACATGTCCAAATTTAAGTTTTCAAATTTTCCTAACTAGTAGATGTAGTAATATAACTACCTCTCGAAAGATTTTATTTTCTGAAGTTTTTATCATTTTCTTTTGATTTTTTCAAAACTGAAATGGCGATACACGGGGGGGGGGGGGTGTGTAGAGTTTGAAAATTGCCCTATAGTGCCGGTTTGTGTCTTCAACCGGGACTATAGGTTAAGACTCTGTAGTGCCGGTTGGTGACGCAAACCGGTACTAAAGGGGCTCGTGGGGCCCTGGCCTGACGCCAGCCTGCCACCACCCCTTTAGTACCGGTTCGTGGCACGAACCGGTACTAAAGGTTCATTACGAACCGGCACTAATGCATAGCCATTCGAACCGGCACTATTGATCACATTAGTGCCGGTTTTTTTACAAACCGGCACTAATGTGCTTCACGTTTGACCCTTTTTCTACTAGTGACAGGGCCCAAGGCGCAGGGAAGTGGGGAAGGGGGGCAAACCCTAGGGCAGATGGGCCCTAAGGCCCACCCTAGGTGCGCCTCCCCCCTCTCCCCTTCTGGCCGCCACCCAGATGGGATCTGGGGGCTGCCGCCACCCCTGCGGAGGGAACCCTAGAGGGGGCGCAGCCCCCTCCCCTCCCCCTATAAATACTTGAGGTCTGGGGGCTGCCCAACACACGAGAACCTCTCCCCATTGGCGCATCCCTACCTCTCTTTCTCCTCATATCTTGCGGTGCTTGGCGAAGCCCTGCTGGACTACCACGCTCCTCCATCACCACCACGCCGTTGTGCTGCTACTGGATGGAGTCTTCCTCAACCTCTCCCTCTCACCTTGCTGGATCAAGGCATGGGAGACGTCACCGGGCTGTACGTGTGTTGAACACGGAGGTGCCGTCCGTTCGGCACTAGGATCTCCGGTGATTTGGATCACGACGAGTACAACTCCTTCAACCCCGTTCTCTTGAACACTTCCGCTTAGCGATCTACAAGGGTATGTAGATGCACTCTCCTTCCCCTCGTTGCTAGTCTCTCCATAGATAGATCTTGGTGACACGTAGGAAAATTTTGATTTTTTGCTACGTTCCCCAACAAGAAAGAACCTGCAACATAGCGCGGCCTTGGATTTCCAAGTAAATTCTGCTGTCGGCCCCACCTCCCGTCCTACGAATTTGGCCTCGTAAGCTGATTTCGTGGAGTACGTAGCCCCCACTGGCCTCCCAACTCTAAGTGATGCGATCCGTCTCCTCCGGCATGAGCACCGTACTGGTCACCTTGTCCCATAGGATCATGTTCTCATTTAACTGCTGGCCAGTGAGGTCGGGCCCAATGTGATGCGACCCGTCTCCTTCGACATAGTTGCATGTTATCATGTTTGATGTGAGCCCCTGCCACAAATCGATGGAAATTGGCCCCCTGAACTCTCATTTATCTTTTGTTGCAAAAAAAACTCTCATTTCCTCTTAAAAGGACCCTGATAGGTATCGACGTCAGGTATGAGCACATGCCAATTTCGAACGTTTTCGACGGCAAGTTTAGTGACGTGAGGATGATAACTTTTGTGTTTTAGTTTATCTTCGATATAAACTTGCCCTTTATCACTGGAAATGTCATCCTCGCGTGACTGGAACCGCCATCGAAAAACATTAGAGCCGGAGTGCCACGCACCTGATGTGTGTTACTTATCATTTGGGTTAAAAAAACGGAAACACTAACGCCCACACATGTGGGCGTTACCCAACTCGCTCATACGTCTCGATCGTCGTCCAATGCCTTTGCACGAATCTTGGCATGAAAAAGTTGATTTTGTGTGCCACGTAGGACGGGGCTGGTGTGTGGGCGTTGGAGAGTTTGCCCACACGCTAGCACCATGCTGTTTGCCAGCTGCACTGTGTGGGCGAACTAGTTTCTGCCCACACAACCAGCCACCTATTTTATGCGCGTGTGGGCGAACTACTTTTCACCCACACAACACTCCTACATTGTGGATGGCAACTGCAGTTAGACGAACGTGACAACTAGGTAAACACACATGACAACTGTGATTTTTTGCTAGACGGCAACTGTGCGCGTATGTGGCAACCAGATAAACACACATGGCAACTATGGTTGGACCATACATAGCAACTAGATAAACACACATGGCAACTAATGTTTGACCATATGTGGTAAGTAGTTAATCACACACGACAACTACAGTTTGATTACATGCGGCAACTACCATAAATTAGACATGGCAACTATAGTTAACTAAATCAGATAGAGTTGTCATGCTTTTACATATACACTTGCCATCCCGGATAACTACATATGCCAACCAAGATGGCAACTATGCGATGTACCTAACGTAGTTGCATCAGGAAGTGTGGGCATTTTTGCTTTGTGCCACACGCGCGGGGTGGAGATGAGTAGTACTTGTTGACGTGTGGCATGAAGCAGCCGCGCCCAGGATGTGGGCAATTCTAATATCCGTCCACACACAGACCGTGTGGGCTGCCTCCTGCTCACACCATACACGGTGTGTGGGCGCATGTCGAATATACCACACGTGTAACAGTTATCGGCGTCCTAAAAAACTCTCATTCCCAAAAAAAAGCTCTTAGATTCTTTTTCCTTTTAGGCTGGCCATAGTGGGGGTAACATAAGTAGTAACATGTACTTGTGACTCGCAAACGTGCTTATGTGGCAGGTAAATAAAGAAGAGAGAGATGGTTATAGTAACATAGGTAGATACATTAACATAATAAACGTGATGCTATTATGTGTCATGCATGACAATAAATCCATCTATGATACTACTATATGATACTATGCACTATAAAAGTAGTAACATAGACTAGTAACATATGCATGTTTATTAATCTAAGTTATCCCCACTATGACCAGCCTTATAAACCCTTGTTTCCCGATCAATAGTTGGTCCCAATTGGGAGTTTCTCGGGATCACGCGGAGAACACGACGGCCAAGTTGCCCACGCAACTTTCATTCCCGCACAGCTGCCGGCCACAACAAGCTGTGTGTCTCCATTCCCAAAGCCATTCCCCTGCCTAAAAACTCGAGCGACAAAATCCAAAATCCCGGACCAACCAACCCGCCCCTCGTGTGTCGCAGGAATCAAAGACACACGTCCGCCGCGCCGGCCCCCGCGCTTCTAGAAGCTTCTGGATCCCGCGGGGAGGGAGGGAGCCCCGTCGTTCTTCGCCCGCGCCAGGGGTCGCTGAGTTCCCGACGGCTGGCCTCCGACTCCGATGGCGTCGGGCGCCGCCAGGTCGTCGCGGTCGCGCCCGGCCGGCCACTCCGGCGTGCTCCCGGCGGGCGCCGCGGCGGCGGGCGGCGTCGGCGGGGGCGCCGGCGTGCAGCTCGCCGACAAGCTCAAGATCTTCAAGACCGACAAGTTCGACCCCGACTCGTACGTGCAGTCCAAGTGCCAGACCATGACCGAGAAGGTGAGCGACTCAGGGGAGGGCATGGTCTTTCTTCCGTGTTCCGAGATACTCCAGTAGGAGTACTTTCTTATGCGTCGACGCGAGTTCCTCCTGGTAGAAATTGCCGTCGATCGCGCCGACGCTGCGTGCACGCCATGATCCAGGGGAGAGACGAGTCTATTTTTTTTCTTTTGTTCTGTGCACTAGTGGAGCAGCTTTGGAGGAGGCACCGAAGCAGAGAGGGATGTCGTGCTGCTCCTCGTGGGGTAATCCGCGGACGGGGCGGGCACGTGTGTTGGTTTGGAGCTGACGGTTAGCTCTGCCTGACTAAAAATGGAAACGAGAATGCAACTTCTTAACTAATTATTATGCGTTACCTTTCGATCCTGCAGCTTTTCTGTGAGAAATTCTGTTTCTATCACGCGTTGGCGTTAGGATCCTGTACCTGCTGTTATGGGTTAGGGCCACTGTTGGACTAGTACTACTTGCTTATCACAGTCAATTTGGATGTTGGAGGTGTTTCGTCAACTGAAGGTAGACCTCGGAAACGCATGGCAGATTATAATTCCCTGTTACTGGGCTTTCTGCTGAGCGGAGTGAGATCGACTCCTCCCATCAATTTAGTGAACGATCTTGAATCCTGGGTAAAATCATGTTTATGAATGAACACTGTTGTTGCACCATGTGATGGACATGTGCTTCTTAGGCAGACTCACCCTCTCGAATGGCGGCGCTTTGAAGCGTATTGTTCTTGAATGGCCTGTTGAAATATTAAAGCACCAGATGCTTTGGAAAATGAACCATGGCTCATGTTCAAAATTTATGGCAGGAAATAAGGCACCTGTGTTCTTATCTGCAAGACCTAAAGAAGGCTTCTGCTGAAGAGATGCGTACAAGTGTATATGCTAATTATGCTGCATTCATCAGGTGCGTTCAAGTGTATACACTTAATTATGCTGTATTCGTCATGTGTGAAATCAGCTGCTGATATTTAATCTCAACCAACGGATTGTCTTTCTGGAGTGTACTTGTGTCTGACAAATTCCCCCTTCCCCTGTTTTTATTTTGCCAAAATGGTTTGTGCCCTAGCATGTCTTACTGCCAATAATTTGGTCTCTCAAGTTCTGCAGTCAATACGACTATATGCGTAACAGCACTTCTGAGATGAAAGAAACATATTCCAAGTTTCCAATGATTGCTTGAGAACAGTATGAAGCCAGCAATTTCTTAATAACAGTTCTTCTATTGTTCTGAGTGGATGGTGTTTCTTAAATTCCGTGTCCATTTACGGCAACGCTCTATTCATAAATCCTGAATTTTATGGCATGCACTATATTTGTACACTCAGGAAATTTCTTATTATTGCATTTCTGCCACTTCCCAACTTTGTCTTCTTCCTTTCCACTACACATGGCTTTGAAAAGCAATGTCTGAAAACTACTCTTTATCAGAACATCGAAGGAGATATCTGAACTTGAAAGGGAGCTGCTATCTATCCGAAATCTGCTAAATACAGAGTCAGCTCTAATTCATGGTCTATCCGAAGGGATTCAGATTGATTCCTTGATTATGGGACCTGAAGATTCCGCAGAAGAGAACATCTCCACTGTTGAATACCAGGAACTTTCAGAAATACAGAAATGGCATATAGATTTTCCCGACAAGCTTGATGTCTTGCTAGCTGAGAGAAGAGTGGATGAAGCACTGGATGCCCTGGATGAAGCAGAACGAATTGCTGTTGATGCAGAAAAGAAACAGACTCTTGCCACAGCTGACATTGTTGCTTTGAAGGGGGTTATCTCTGATAATCGTCAGAAGCTGTCAGATCAACTTGCTGAAGCTGCCTGCCAGTCTTCTACTTGTGGCGTTGAACTTCGTGCTGCAGCTTCTGCTCTCAAGCGACTTGGTGATGGACCTCGTGCTCATAGTTTGTTGCTCAGTGCACATAACCAAAGGCTTCAGTCCAAAATACAAACAACACGTCCGTCTAGCACAGTGCATAGTGTGGCTTACACCGCGTCTCTTGCAAAGCAAGTTTTCTCTGTCATAGCTAATGCTCTCAGTGACTCTATGGAAGTGTTTGGTGATGAACCATCCTATGCATCTGAACTAGTTACTTGGGCTACTAAGCAGGCAATGGAGTTTACCTTGCTTGTGAAGAGGCATGCTTTAGGATCTTGTGCAGCAGCTGGGGGCTTAAGAGCTGCTGCCGAGTGCGTTCAGATAGCACTTGGTTATACCTCCTTGTTAGAAGCTCGTGGTCTGTCACTTTCAGCAGTTCTCTTGAAACAGTTCAGACCCTGTGTCGAGCAAGCATTAGATTCCAATTTAAGGAGAATCGAAGAGAGTACTTCTGCATTAGCGGCAGCTGATGACTGGGCACTAATCTATCCTCCAACTGGTATAAGGACATTTGCTAGAGCATCTGCTGGTAATTTGGCACTCCAGCCGAAGCTCTCGAGCAGTGCCCATCGGTTCAATTCAATGGTTCAGGTAACTATCTATTTATTGTCAGATGTTTCAACTTTCAAGCTACATTAATTGGGGTATCTTTGTCCCGCCCTTTAAGCATATGGCAGCTGATTAATTATTATGTTTTGCTTTGAGAGATACTGTTAATATGATTTAATAATTCTTCTACAATATATTTACTGTGCCCTGTTTTTGTAGGATCCATATACAATGATAATTAATGGTATTTTTTGCAGGATTTCTTTGAGGATGTTGGGCCACTGCTTAGTTTGCAGTTGGGTGGTTCTATAATGGATGGGCTTCTGAAAATATTCAATACATATGTCGATTTGCTCGTGAGTGCACTGCCGGGCTCAATGGATGATGAAGCAAATTTGGAAGGTTTAGGAAATAAGATTATTCGCATGGCAGAGACCGAGGAGCAGCAATTAGCATTGTTAGCCAATGCATCCTTACTTGCCGAGGAGTTGTTACCTAGAGCAGCTATGAAGCTCTCGTCTGTAAACCAGGCCAGCATGGGCAGTATGCGTATAAGGGGTCCCGACAAGCAAAACCGTGCTGAGCAACGCGAATGGAAAAGGAAGCTGCAACATATGGTGGATAAACTTAGAGATAGTTTCTGCAGGCAGCATGCTCTTGATCTTATATTCACGGAAGAAGGTGACACCCATCTGAGCGCAGAAATGTACATCAATATGGACAATAATGCTGAAGAGATAGAATGGGTTCCATCTCTAATTTTTCAGGTACTGCAAGTTTCTGCCCTTAAAAACTTGATCGATAAACCTTATGTTTAATATTAGTTTGAAGAACATGGTCCACCATGGCATGTGTCGCCATGCTGGTTATTGGATCTTCTGTTAAATTTTATTTTTGGCCAAACTACCTTCCATAGAATGTTGATTCTTGGTGGATTTTAGTAGCAGTTTGACTCTTAATGATAGTTGTACGGTGAATAAGTCTATTATTTATGAATTTATGATCCAGTGATACTTTCTTGCTTGTATATGTATAGTAAATGTATTGTATCTAGTCCTAGATGTTACATTTTTGTTGTGCGTTTAGCCTTATGTTAGGATAAACAACCCAATTGTAAACAAATCATATTTAAAATTTATCAAGGCAACATATTACTTCTAGTTCTGATGTAGTGAGCTGCTTATCCGTCTGTTTTCAAAATATCTTTGGAAGGAAAGACAAATCTCGAGAAAATTTGTTACCTTAATGACTTAGAGAAATGCTAGCCATTTGAACATGTTTGGAAATGGATAGAGTCGTGTTTTGCCAGATTTCAGATAACAAGTCATGAGGCCTGAGTGGTCAGCTGCACCTCGTCGCTTTGTAAATCTGCCCAAGAAACTATTTTCTTTTGCGGTATCTCATCTGCAGTCCACATTGCAGGAATTATACACAAAACTGAATAGGATGGCGAGCATCGCTGCAGAGATGTTTGTTGGCAGGGAAAGGTTTGCTACATTGCTGATGATGCGGCTGACTGAAACAGTCATACTGTGGCTCTCGGATGACCAGAGCTTCTGGGAGGAAATCGAAGAGGGGCCAAGGGCTCTCGGCCCCCTTGGTCTTCAGCAGGTAAGCTCCTTGTGTCCCTCATAACTTTACGCTACCAATTTTTTAACACATTTTTCTTTCCCAGTTCTACCTGGACATGCAGTTTGTCATCCTTTTCGGGCAAGGCCGGTTCTTGTCGCGGCACGTGCACAATGTCATACTGCACATAATTGATAGAGCGATGGCAGCATTCTCTGCTACCGGATTGGATCCTGATAGGTAATTTTTAACTGTTTATCCAACTTCAACATTCCATCCCAGTGACCCAGTGTCTAATAAATTCTGTTCAAGCCAGTTAAATTTGAGATACCAGCACTTGTATCTGAATCTGACATAGCAGCATTGCCAATCTCTGCTGCAGCGCGCTTCCAAGCGACGACTGGTTCATCGAAGTCGCGCAAGACAGCATCAGCAGGATCAGCGGGAAGGCCCGGGCCGGCAACTCGGAGAGGGAGGTGCACAGCCCGACGGCCTCTGTCTCGGCGCAGTCTGTGTCGTCGGCCAGGTCCCACGGCAGCTCCTAGCTCGCATCATCTTCAGTATACAGGTCCTTGCAGTATAGGTCTACGTGTGTAAGCAGTAGGTGTATTCCTCTTCATCTGTATATATCTATTCTCTGCTGTATCTTGTGTTTCTGTCCAGTCTGTTATCTGTTGTGTAGCTAGCTAGTTGTGATTGTAGCCCAGTGAGTATAGAGTATATAGACTGTATAGTATAGATAAAGAAATAATTTGCGTTGGAAGCGCATAAGAGGAAAATATATGTTCCTCTGAACTGAATTATATCATCGATTGTTCAAATGTTCGGAGGTAATAAGGTTTGTATATTTACGCAAAAAAAAACCGAGTTTTTCTTTTTGCTGGAAAAGAGAGCTAAGGTTGTACTAGTACTAAGCATCGATTGGAAAACAGGCTTAGGCCCTGTTTGGATTCATGTTTTGGCTCCGTTTCTAGCTGGTTTAGAATACACACCTTGCCCCGTCATTTTTGTTTTAGGCAAAAAACAAGTGTTGACCGGTAATTTACATCTGTAAAATAAATACATGTGTATAAGGTTACACCCATTCCAAGCAGGGCCTTAGTTGGCACAATTTCCTAGCCTTTTCTTTTTTGTGAGAAACTTTCTATCTATTCATCTTAAATCATGGCAGTACAACGAACATCAGAGGTAATAAAAATTACATCCAGCTTCGTGGACCACCTAGCGACGACTACAAGCCAGTCACTGAACCGGGGAACCGGCGGTTTGACTGGTGAAAACCCGAACCGACGGTCTGGATTTTAAATATGGCAATAAGTTTCTTTTTTTTAGAAAAGGAGGATGACCCCCGGCCTCTGCATCTGGAAGATGCATACAACCACTTTATTAATTATTCTCGAGGACCTTACAAAGTATTACAAACAATATACATGAATCCACAATCTTGGCAACATATGCCGCTATTCTTATCCATATGATGAAGGGATGCTATGTCACACCCAATATGCGACCCTATCCAAAAGGAACTCGAAGGTCCCACCAAGGATAGACCCGCATATTGAAACGCTTTTGCAAGGTGGATATCATTACATCAACATTACATAATAGATGGGGATACATACATAAAGCATACAATGCCATACGAATACAACATCACAATACATAAGATCAACATCCGACTACGGATGAATCACAAACAGAAACTCAAACGACATCCACCCTGCTAGCCCAGGCTGCCGACCTGGAACCTATCCCCTGATCGAAGAAGAAGCAAAAGAAGAACTCCAAAACAAGCAAGCATCGCTCTCGCGTCATGATCATCGCACAACCTGTACCTGCAACTGTTGTTGTAGTAATCTGTGAGCCACGAGGACTCAGCAATCCCATTACCATGGATATCAAGACTAGCAAAGCTTAATAGAAAAGGAAGGGGTAAAGTGGTGAGGTTGCAGCAGCGACTAAGCATATATGGTGGCTAACATACGCAAATAAGAGCGAGAAGAGAGCAAGCGGAACGGTCGTGAAGCTAGCAATGATCAAGAAGTGATCCTGAACTCCTACTTACGTCAAACATAACACAGAAACCGTGTTCACTTCCCGGACTCCGCCGAAAAGAGACCATCACGGCTACACACACGGTTGATGCGTTTTAATTCGGATCTGGTGTCAAGTTATCTACAACCGGACATTAACAAATTCCCATCTGCCTATAACCGCAGGCACGGCTTTCGAAAGATTATACCCTGCAGGGGTGTCCCAACTTAGCCCATGATAAGCTCTCGCGATCAACGAAGGATATACCTTCTCCCAGGAAGACCCGATCAGACTCGGAATCCCGGTTTACAAGACATTTCGACAATGGTAAAACAAGACCAGCAAAGCCTCCCACTGTGCCGACAAATCCCGATAGGAGCTGCACATATCTCGTTCTCAGGGCACACCGGATGAGCCAGACGTCGGGTTGGCATAGACCTTGGTTGCCCAGGGGGCGCCGGACATCGCTCGGTTTGGACCAACACTTAGACAAGCATTGGCCCGGGGGGGGGGGGCTAAAATGACGATGATCCTCGGGTTGGCCGACCGAAGGGAAAGGTATAGGTGGTGGTGAGGCAAATGGTAAAACCAATGTTGGGCCTTGCTGGAGGAGTTTTATTCAAAGCGAACTGTCAAGGGGGTCCATAAATCACCCGACCACGTAAGGAACGCAAAATCCGGGAACATAACACCGGTATGACGGAAACTAGGGCGGCAAGAGTGGAACAAAACACCAGGCATAAGGCCGAGTCTTCCACCCTTTACCAAGTATATAGATGCATTAATAATATAAGAGATATTGTGATATCCCAAATATAAATCATGTCCACCATGGAGCAATCTTCAACTTCACCTGCAACTAGCAACGCTATAAGAGGGGCTGAGCAAAAGCGGTAACATAGCCAAACAACGGTTTGCATAGGAAAGGTGTCAAAGGTTAGAGGTTCATGGCAATATGGGAGGCTTGATGAGCAAAAGATAGGTAACGCAGCATAGCGATAGAACGAAGCAACTAGCATAGCAATGATAGTAGTGAGATCCAGGGTAGCGGTCATCTTGCTTGAAATCCCGCAAGGAAGAAGAACGAGTCCATGAAGAAGATGAAGCCACAAGACGAACCAAGCGTAGACGAACGAATCCTCACGATCGCAACGAAACAGGAACTAACAAGAAGAAGCACACAACATGGTAAACACACCACACAAGAACAAGGCATGATGCACAACAAGCATGATGCATGACAAGACTACATGAATCTACTCATGGCAAGAGATGATGCAAACAAGAACAACACATCAAGGCAAGTTTAAATGAGGCCGGGAACAACATATAACAATTCCGACAAGTCCTCATATGCAAATTTCGAAGTTGGTCCAGATCTGAATAAACATTATGTTCAAGTTGTTAAACAACAAGTTAAGATGCACCAAGATGATCTACACGAGATTCTAGTCAAGTTACATATAAAGTTCATTTAATTCGGAGCTACGGCCTAGAAGATATGAGCAAAACAAGTTAAACATGGCATTGATGCAAAGTGCATCCAAGCATCAAGAAAACACCTCAAAACAAGGATGCAACATGATAATATGAAACTACATGCAATTCTAAGCAAGTTCATAAAGAGCACACTCAAAACGGAGCAACGGTGCAACACTCACACACTATACAAGTTTAGCAACCATCTGTCCAAAACAGCAACTAGGCATATTGCAAGCATCAAAACAACATGCTACAGTACCACAATATGAAAACAAAAGGCATCGGCATGATGTACAGGTAAAGCATAACAAAACATGAACACTGAGCTATCTCCAAAAATCACTAGAACATACTCAAACACACATGGCAAGATTGCAAACAATAACAATTCAGACTTTGCAGAAAATAACATCAGGTTGCAATGTTTAGAGCTATCAAACAACATGTTACAGGAACTTATCATGGCAAACAAAGGCATGTCATGATACTACTAAATGCAAAGAAAAGTCCCTTACTGACCATGAGCCAAAAAGGATCAGAAGATATGATGGCACCCACGTAAACATGGCAAGGTATAAGACAGATTCATGCATGGCAGGAACAACGATAAGTAGGCATGTAGATGAGCTTGTACCACTCACTACAGAGCAATACATGGAATGGCAAGGCACCCAATAGTAAGAAGACATGTTTGTGAAGCTAATCATGGCAATAACAAGTTCATAGGGTGCATGGATCACTAGCAACAATCATGGAAACAACTGAACTTAATGTTAACAGGCTGACAACAACATTATTTAGCAACTTTGGAGCAAGATTACAACAAGCTACAACAGGCTATAAATGCAACCAGGGCATGGGTAGTTAGAGCATAACATGTAGAACAAAACATATTTAGTGAACATCACCAGATTATGCATAGAATGACTAGTAGAAGCAGATTTACATAGCATCACGAAATAACAGATTCAGCCTAGCAAAACAGTTACAAGTACACTACTTAACAAGCTCTATTCACTCACCACAAGTCATTGCATGACAAGATAAGCATAGCATCAGCAAGAAGACATGTTTATGTAACCAACCAAGGTAAGAAAAAGTTCATAGCATGCAAAGATCAACTACAACAACCTTGGCAAAATTGAATAACATGTAAACAATCTGCCAGGAAACATTTTGAAGCAAAAGTAGAGCACGAAAATGACATGCTAGACTACTCCATAATTGCAAACAGGGGCATTAATGGATAAACATTAACTATATGTTCAAAACACCCTTACTGAAGTATCTCAAAATATGCATGGATCTCTCTGTAGCATCAAGTTTACATGACATCAAAATAACAGCAGAACAGGGACTGAAATCAGTAACATCACGATGCCTAGTTTGCATGCTTGTGCTAGTCACCACATTGATCACAAAAATACATGGTAAGCACCTATGTAAAGAAGACATGGCATAGATCAAAACACATGTAGACATCAACCTCATAGGACGCACACATCAATCATGGCAAAAATGACAAAAGAGCAAGTTCTGTTGACAGACAGCAGACAACATGAAGCACTCTTGCAACAATGATTCAGGCATCAAGATCAACTCAAATGAACATGATGCAATGGAATGAAATGAAGTACTCGTTGAGACGAACAATTTGACATATTACACGCACAAAACGGAGCTACAGATGCAGAGATATGATGCGTTGAACTTGGCATGATAATGTCAAAATAACATGGACTTGGTGGAAATTTCACCTCCGCGGAAAAGTGGATGGGGACGTTCCGGGACGGAGAGATCCGGGACGGGCGGAGGCGTTTGGATGGGCGAGGTGGTGGATCTGATCCATCTTCACGGATCTGGCCGGAGAAGAGCTCCGGCGAGCTCTCCGGCGAGGGAGGCGTGGGGAGGAAGCCGGAGACGGGCGGGGCGAGGCGGATCCGGCCGAATCTCGCCGGATCCGGCCGAGCTCCGGCGAAGGGCGACGCGGGCGGCCGGGCACGGGACGACGGGGCCGGGTGGAGGAGCTGCGGCGGCCGGCGGCCGAGGGCGA